>NC_059433.1:57540612-57846831 GCF_021028975.2 Sphaerodactylus townsendi
CTCTTAGACACTTTATGCCACTGGGCCATATTCAGATATACATTTACATAAGTACTGCCAATCTGCATAAGTTGGCAAGTTATATCTAGACATCAGCTGAGAAAATGATAAAAATCATCATCATCATCATCATCATCATCATCATCATCATCATCATCATCATCATCATCATCTATCAATTGGTCCAATATAAAAATCCCAATTGGTACAAGCCTTCCATAAAAAAAAGATTTCTTCCCAATGTTTAATCTGGATTGGCCCATAATGTCATTTTAGCGTGTGAAAATGGATCAAATTGATATTGTTGTGCCACTATATACAGAAATTGCAAGAGGAATGGAATCATCAAGAGCATCAAACAAGACTTCTCCAAAGAGCCCAAGATAGATAGTCAACTGTAAAGAGTAATCGCAGTAATTAGCACAGATTAACAAGAATGTCTCCTCACATGTATTGTATCAACCTACGCTGTGCTTATTAAATGTCTCTTTGTATGGACATTTTTCTCTTTGTATGTATCAACCTACGCTGTGCTTATTAAATGTCTCTTTCTGAGCCTCAATGAGAAAGGTGGGCTATAAATAAAATAAATAAGCAAACTGAATAAACTTGTGATTCTACAACTTGCGACAGGCATACCCCAGTCAAAGATGCAAAAATCATTTGTAATATCTTTATGAGATGACATCTGGAGTTTTGAAGGAGTTCTGAAAGCGAGTTGTTAGTTGACCTTTTAATAAAAGAATATTTTATGCAACCTTTCTGGGCAGGTGCATTCCATGGAATGCTTGAGAATAATACTGTTGAAGTTAAGCATCTGGGATCCCTCCTCATAGGGCAGCAGTGTGTCCAGGTACATGGTCAGGTGGAAGCTTGTATCTAACAATGTGAGACTGCACCCTTCTGTCTCTATGGCAATAACAGCTAGCAGTGTTGTGTACTGGTGATGATTATGAAGTGCTAAGTAAATATCAAAAGCAGCAGCAGACTGCGATGCCTTGAGAGCCAACACTTTTCTCCACACCAACTGGGAAGTCCACAGGCTTTTACTGGGCAGTGGAGTGGGTCTACAGGAGATTCTTCCAGGAAAGTCCTCCTAATAGCTCACTGGAACATTCCTGAAAGGCCACATTTAATATTCCAGATCCCATTCACAAACTTTCACTTTTGTGAAAGGAGGAAACCATTCCTACTTTCATTCCTGGGCTTCTCTTGAATCCTATTCTTTTCCTTCTGGGGAAAAGAAGGGACCTTGTTTGTTAAGAAGGCAGCTGCCCTTCCCTCTTGCAGGGTTGAGGCGTGAGGCACTGTGTGTGTGTGGGGTGGGGTGGGGTGGAGGAAAGTAGGGGAAAGAATCAATATGCAGGGAGAGCCCTCGCTGTGAATGAAGGAAGCTTCTATTCTCATCCTCTTCATGCTCTTGGCACGCAACAACAAGCAGCCTGTGGTTGTTGGGAGATGATGTACTTAGGGACAGGGGGAGGAGAGGGACAGGGCCTCCAGTGTCAGGAAAACGTAGCTCTGCAGTGCACTGGGGGGGGGGGGGGCTTGAGCCTTGAGAGCTATCCCGTTGTCATTTCACACTACAGCTGGTTTAAGATGCTGTAACTTTCACACACAAAAAAGCCCATTCTCACCCTAATGCGGTGAGGTAACCATGATGCAGCTAAAGCAGGCAGTGGGGTATAAGTCTACAGGTACCAGCTGCGAAGTGTTGAACAGCTGACAGAAGTGCGCTTCTCTGCCTTCCCTCTCCCTTCTCTTCTCTTCTCTTCTCTTCCCTTCCCTCCTCCCCTCTCTGTAAGCAGACACAAAACAAAGAAATCATCCAGACCTCTCAGAGGGCATTTTTTTTTCCCGACAATTGGGATTCCTCCTCCCCCCAGGATTGGCTTTCCAGCTTTCATTTAAAACAAAATTTTACCAAATCCTGCTTTCAAACTCTCCATTTCCCTGAGAAGCTCTGGTCTCTTCTTTGATTTAAAACAATCCTGGCCTCTGTATCTGTTTGCAGGTCAACATTCTGCCTCTTTCATTCCTTATAATGGCCATTTTTGTGTGAGAGAGATAAGGTTTCTGTTATTCTCTTTATGTGCCTTTTTTTTGTTAAAGAAGCTGATAATTAACCCTTCCGCACAACAAGGCTTCTGCACAAATCACCACCCAGCAAATGTGGGGCTGCTGGTATGTGTGTGTGTGTAGGGGGGGGGGGGGGGGGGGGAAGAAACATGGCATAACAAACATTAGACAAAGCAGCTTGTTCCAGACACAACATCTGCAGAATGAGTCCATTTTTCTGTAACTCTAATCTCATAATTCATTGTTTGTGTGGTGTTGGTTACAGTAGCTGAAAGGGAGTGAACAGCAGGTCAATTTGGCAGCGATTTGCATTTGAATCTGAAATGAGGGCCTTGCTCACCTTATGACAAGCAGTTGAAATGTTGCCAAACAGAGAAGGAAAATGTGCCTTTGGAGAAATACTTGTAAACTTTCCTCTACTAAAGGGAGATGTGTCTATTTGAAAATATCTCAGTCTGCTCTTTATCATAAACATGTCTAATTTTTAACATGGCAAAATCAGTGGATACTTAAATCCATAGACTGAAGCCATGAAACGATTTTTCTACAAACCTGTCACACCACAAGACTTGCAGAAAAATTTGAAATTAAAATAAATATAATTAGAGGTTAATGCCCCAATTAATAGAATGTAGCTTTAAGAAATGAATGCCCTTAGTGTCCATTGCTAGGCAACTACAACTGCATTACACCGTCTTCTGGTTTGGTTTCTGTCACAAAGGCAAGAGGCAGGACCACTTTCCAGGGCTGTTTTGTCCTTTAAAGGAGGGATCATTGGGTCAAAATCCAGCAGCAGCCTTGGATAACTTGCTACCACATAATTTGCATGACTCATCCTGGCCTAACTGGTTCCTCCTGTTCACAGCAGCCTCCCCAAGAAAAGCTGGTGTTGTGTAGTGGCTAGTATTTGAGTCTAGGAACAGGGAGACTCAGGTTCAAATCCCCACTCTGTTGTGGAAGCTCACAGGGTAACCTTGGGCCTGTGACAGGGTTGTTGTGAGGATAACATGGTGAAGTGAATGATGTGAGCTACTTTGGGTCCCCATTGTGGAGAAAACTAGGTATAAATGAAGTAAACAAATAATATCGCTGAAGATGGGTAAATAGAAGGTGAGTTCATTGTTGGGTGCGAGGGAGACAAGGAAGCAGAGAACTGTGAGGATATAGGTGTTACTAGGAACAAAAGAGGAAATAGTGTGGGGAAGGAGATGCAGAGAAAATGTGCCCCTGCAAGCCCTTGCAGCTCTGCATCATATAACTGGGTCCAGCATCTGGCACTGCACAACTGGATCCAGTCTCGTGGCTGGCACTACACAACTAGGCCCAGGTAGAGGCCACCAAGCTAAAGAAAGTGTTGCAAACTGAAAACAAGGGAGCAGGAAAAGGCTGTTTGGCTGGTGAGTAGGAAGGAAAGAATAAAGCACAACAGCGGGAGTTCCTATGCGTCCTTAGAGGAAGGGGAAGAGAAAATAGTGAATAAAAGCAAAAAGTCCTTTCAAATCTCCTGTTGGTCTATTTTTAAATGCCTGGCTTTGCTTTAGAGTCTCACAATTAATGGTATTTTGAATGCTGATTTTACCAATGATTTAGCAATGTTTAGTCATACATTTTTATAGTAAAATCTCCCCCTTCCATATTATGTATAATCCTAATTCTTAGGCCACCGTTTTAGAAAAGCAATTGTAACCTGCCCCAGGGATGTGCTCCTTGTTCATTCTGCTTCTTTCAAAGGTATGCTTCTCCTCACTTCTGCCGGCGCTTTCGCACATAATTCTGACGGGAGGCTCCTTGAGAACACATGCGCTTGCACGTGAACCAGACAGAGTCCTGCCTTGTTCTCCCTTTCCTCCCCCCTCCAAAGCTCTGTCCACCACTTCCGCATCAGTGTTTGACCTTGGAGTTTGTTTTTGTTCCCTCTTCCTCCACCTCCACTCTTGCATCTGGAATCAAACAAAGGAGGAAGGTGCAGCTGGGGTCCCTCAAAACCCTTTCCTACAAACATCTTCTCTCTTGCAAGCCCACTTCCCCACTTTGGTGTGCTTAACTCTTCCTTGGAACCTCTGGATGAATAAACTATGCAATGCTTGCATTCTGAACCCAGAGGTTCCTGACCCCGTCTGGAAGTCTTTAATCCTGGTCTTACAAAGGGCTGTGGGAGGAATGTGATAACACAGAAAGCACTCTTCAGATGCTCAGGAGCTCTCTCTCTCCCCCCCTCTCTCTTTTTGTTGTTGTAGATTTTCATGTTCCATTCCTGGAAATGTATAAAAGCATTCAGAGTAAAGCCCTGGGAAGTACCTGATCAATCTTTCTGTTCTTGTCCTTTCTGGGTAATAAAAAGTAACAGTTTATTTCCCTACGTTCTTTGGCTCCAAGCATGGCAGAACCATGGCTGTCCCTGTATCAGGAGCACCTTTTTTTCCCGATAGCACACAAGGCTGCCAGTGCCGCTAAAACAACCCAAATCTGTTTGCTTTTGAAACTAATCTGGAACAATAGCCAGCCTTGTGCTCTCTTTGGAGACTCTGTGTCCCTGTCCTTGCAGCTGGTGCTTCTACCAGTACTAAGCTCCAGCGAACAAGGTCAGCTGAAAGCCTCCCTCCCCTTCATTTCCCCCCTTCAAGGGCTTCCCTATCCACTGGGGCCACTATCAGTTACATGAAACATTTGGTTTCCAATGGACTGTTTGTGCTGGAAGGCATAGCTCCATTTGAGCAGCAGGCAGTGATCCTAGGCAGTAAAGGCTTGCCCTGTGCTAGCTGACAACAGTTTTGCCTGCATACAGAAGCACAATGGAGACAGATCATGCACAATGACAGGCTGCCAGCGGCTCCAGGGGATCCATAATTCATTATGTTTTCCCTACCAATCCAGTTTTGGATTTCACAAGTCAGCCAGGGCCAGCGTCCTTCCCATTTGTTGCCTCCTTTCGTCCCTGTTTCAAGAGATTTAACTCTGGCACTCGAACTCAGCACTAAAATTGGAGGCACAAGGATTATTTGTGGGTGTTGAAGCTTGGTAAGATGGAGGACAGATTCTGATAGCCGATCTTGCCTTTGTATTATGTGGAAATGGAAATAATCTGAACTATTTATTAGTTTTGTTAGCTTTTTTATTAACTGGAGGCAGCAGCAGCAACTATCTAGGCCTTGAACTGCTGCTGAGTTCATCAGGTCATCTGGCAAAAGCAGGGATACTGGGTCTTTCAGCAATTGGCTGATTAAAGAGGTTAATCGGAGCTTTTATAGATTGTTCCTTGCACAGATAAGAACTCAAACCTAATCTTCCCCATCATTTGCAATTGAAGGGTCATATCCTTGTAGGACAGAAAATTACCACAGCTCAGATGCCACAATGTTATTATTTTATAGTCTTTTCCCTCTGCTGTTTTGTAGCATTTTAATGGTGAGATAGTCACACACTCCCACTTTTATACGCGACGCTTGCACGCATGCACGCCACGACGCACGCGACACTTCCAGCATTTTGATTCTGCAATATCAGGTTGCTTTCGAAACTGATTCACAACAGAGGTCAGTTCTGCACAGTACAAAAAAGATATCTGTGGGACATCTTAAAAAGAGGTGATTTCTTTTCACTCCGCACACCCTACATAAGAAGTCAATAGCAATATATCTCGCTACTGGCTATATACCCAAGGACTTCTCTGTGATCAGGGGAACATATTAAAAAGAGATGTCTTCTGGTTTGATTCTGCATATGTGACTATTAAGGTATCCTTGTGCTGGCTTAAAAATATTTGTATGCATGCACAGATCTGAAGATCTGAAGCCATTGCTATTTTCCTGCTCTTTGGGTGCTCTCTGATTGATGTTAGTGTCACCTGCTATCTCATTGGATGAAACTGTTGCTGACCATCTCCCTTGCTTCTATTGGTCAGCATACACAAAGTGGAAACAGTTTTTCAAATCAGCTTCCTGTTGTCTTGCCGGGCACCCATTTCGCCAGTTCTTGTGGTGAACAGAGATCTTTGAACTGTTTGAGGAAACTGAACTGGAAGATCTGCTGTTGCTGGTTTCATTACAGCTTCTCCTTCTGTACATGTGTATGGAGTTCCACCACCAGATTCAGGTCTGAAGACTAGAATTGCTTCAACCACCAACCCCACCAAGGAGTGCAGGTACCAGGCCAATCGCCGGAGCAAGGAGATCTCTCGCTGGTGCCAGCAGCTGCCACTCATCTCAGAAAGCCAAGCATGGTTGGCTCACCCTGGCAAGTGCTCTTAACCAGCGTCACTACTGGGTATATACCGAAGAAGAAGAAGAAGAAGAAGAAGAAGAAGAAGAAGAAGAAGAAGAAGAAGAAGAAGAAGAAGAAGAAGAAGAAGAAGAAGAAGAAGAAGAAGAAGAAGAAGAAGAAGAAGAAGAAGAAGAAGAAGAAGAAGAAGAAGAAGAAGAAGAAGAAGAAGAAGAAGAAGAAGAAGAAGAAGAAGAAGAAGAAGAAGAGGGGGAGGAGAAGTTTGGATTTATACCCCCCTTTCTCTCCTGTAGGAGACTCAAAAAGGCTTACAATCTACTTTCCCTTCCCCCCTCGCAACAAACACCCTGTGAGGTGGGTGGGGCTGAGAGAGTTCAGAAGAACTGTGACTAGCCCAAAGTCACCCAGCTGGAATGTGCTGGAGTGCACAGGCTAATCTGAATTCCCCAGATAAGCCTCCACAGCTCAAGCGGCAGAGTGAGGAAACTAAGAACTACTCAGTGGTGGGACAACCTCATGATGGGTTCCTGGGGAGCTAAGCAGTGGCAAGCCAACTTTTGAATGACTAGGTAGACATCATGGACCTGGTGGAAGCCTTGCAGGGGCATCTGCAGGGTCAGGATACTGTCATGCACGGTGCAGTCCTGGTGGAAAAGTGGGTGACCATTGCCTTGTAGTACTAGCCTGAGCTATTACCGTCTGGTTCATCACCAGTTCGGCATTAGAGTGTACACAGTTGATGGGATAGTCATGGAGGTTTGCCTGGCCATTGAGGCAGGAAGATATAGCAGAGGTAAGTGGATTCTCTGCAGTGTTCATTTTGTGCCTGCTGGCCTTTCAGTGGTTCTGATGTTTGCCTATGCCTTGTAGCCCCATCAACCCCAATTATCTGTTGTGGGAAGGGGAAGGGAAAGGAGTTTGAAATACACTTTGAGACTCCTTACAGGAGAGAAGGGGGGATTAATTCAAACTCTTCTTCTTCTTCTTCTTCTTCTTCTTCTTCTTCTTCTTCTTCTTCTTGTTGTTGTTGTTGTTGTTGTTGTTGTTGTTGTTGTTGTTGTTGTTGTTGTTGTTGTTGTTGTTGTTCTTCTTCTTCTTCTTCTTCTTCTTCTTCTTCTTCTTCTTCTTCTTCTTCTTCTTCTTCTTCTTCTTCTTCTTCTTCTTCTTCTTCTTCTTCTTCTTCATTTCCAAGGTGATTCTATGTTCCATGCCAGCAAGGCACAGTCAAATATCTGCTCCTTGGTCAACTCCACTTATGATTTCAACTTTCCTGAAGTAATGTTGCACTTTGATCTGTGATACCGAAAACAATATGCCCTGTGTGAAAGAAAAGAATGCTTGAGGAATGATGCTGAAACATGAGATTTTTTACTGCACAAAATCAAACTATGCTATCCGGCAGAATCTCAGTCTTACTGGATGGGATGATGCTGGATTGTGGAAAGGTGTCACAAAGGGACATATAACATAAAGTATTTTCACAATGTGGGAAATGTGGAACAGTGTTCCTGCATTGATGTGACCAAAATATAAGTGCCCTTTCTACCCACTATGCGTGCAAACATCACATCCCTCAACCCCAATTGAGACATTGGTCATTAATTTATAGGTGTATGTCACTTTTATTTTGAAAACAGCAGTGTCTACCAAGCATTGCCATATGATCACCTTGGTTTTCCCGCCATCTTTGACACAGCTGTGCAGGAGGAAGACGTGGACAGTGGTGGGATTCAAATAATTTAACAACTGGTTGTTTACAATCACCATTTTAACAACTGGTTCTGGACAGGAAGGAAACTTTGTAGTGTTTTGTTGCTTCTGTCTTTTAAAAAAATGGTTTGTAAATAGTTCAAATAAGTGGTACAAACCTGCTGAATCCCACCACTGAACATGGAGCCAGAGAGCAATTTGGATGTTGGTAAGTCTCAGCACAGTGCCACTCAGCAGATCTTTGAAAGGTTGGAATATGAACTTCACTGCCTTTACTGAGAAGTCCTTCAGCATACAACTCTGCATGTTTCCCAACATCATCAAGCACATGAGAATTAAACAGCATGAGATTCAGAGACGGGTCAAGCCTTCTCTTGCTTTCATGCATGCCCAGAATTGCCCCATTATAAAGGAAGGCTTTGAGTAATGTGACATGAAATCTGAAGAAAGTAGGGGATATACTGGTGTGCTGTGTATGTGGTTGGCAGGTGGAGTGGGCTAGCTTGCAGACTGATTGTAATCTTGGTGTGAACATTGCACCCGCATAATTACCTCCAATGACTTCCTTCCCCCAGATCCTGCAGAGGGAGGACAGGCTATGGCTCTGACCCAGCCGGTGCCCAGTTAGGAAGAGATTCTCAGCTGTGTGTGGACAATGACATTTTCTGTGCCAGTCATGATCAGGCTTGTGGCACTGGACCTTTTCCCCTGTTCCCACCAACCATGCGTCTACCCACAAAATGCATTAGAGCATGGTCTACTTGTCCCTCCTTGATTTCTGACAGAACATGGTGTTTGTTTCGCTAAACATTACCTTTTTTGCTGCAATCATTCAGGACCCTCACAGGACCATCCACATCAAGGCCACAGAAGAAGCGAGAACATTCAGGGAACTCCTCTTCCAGTGCAGAGGAGCCACTGAGCACGCTCAGCTTTCAGAGGAAATCCCTCCTAGCTCTGTTCATACACAATACACAGGAAGCGTGAGTACCTGCTGGGAATATTGCTTTTCTAATGTCTAATAGCAATTTTCTCTCTTACAGTTAAGAATCTTCACAGGTGTGTCAGGAGGCTCCAGAGGCACCACAGGGAGCAGAGGAGGCTTGGGAGAACTCTCAATGAGCTAGAGTAGAGGTTGAGTGCCATTGAGCAGCGGCTGGACAGGAAGGAAACTTTGTACTGTTTTATTGCTTCTGTCTTGAAAAAATGGGTTGTAAATAGTTCAAATAAGTGTTCTGTTTAAATAGTTGAAATGTTCCTTTATTTTGAAACTTTTCAGTGTTAAACTAGTCAATGGTATGAAACTTTTTTCAAGTTCAAAGCATTTTCTTTGGTTTCTAGGTCAACAGTTTCAACCCACTACACCACAGCAAGCCAGAAATATCCACAAATGCACCAATTATTACAAACTATTAACAAACAGTAGAACTGGAAGTGGAAACAGCAATTTCAACATCTCTCCAAAACAGCCTAAGGGCACTGAAAGGAGCCTAATGAGTTTGGATAGAGGAGTTGGGTCTTGACTTCTCAAAGGTCCATTCGCTTCCTCTGTTTTCTCACTCATTTTCCCCTGCCTGTAGGGGCAAAATTTACAGACTGGGGCTTTCTTTTATTTTTCTCAGGCAAGTTAACACCTTGTTGCCATGTCTGGCATGTTCTGAGGGACATGGGAGGTAGAAAGTATGCGAAAGACATGGTGGGGAGAGGATTCCCTGGTTGCTATATCTGGGATGTTCCAAGGGACATTGGAGGTGGAGGGCTCAGAATAATAATGGAGAGGAGAGGAGTGTGGAGGCAGAATATGTGTGGGGTGTGTTTGCCCTGTGCGATTGGGGGGAATGTGCAGAGGTACATTTGGGTGAGCAGCTTCAGATGGGACATTGACATGAAATGTCTGCTGTGTGTGTGTGTTGGGGGGGGGGCGCTGATGATGTCTTCCCTGGCTAGTGGGATTGGGGGAGATGCAGTGAGGGAGATTGGAGATTGGTTGTCCAGAAGGGAAATAGTTAGCGACAGGGTACTATTGTGTGGTCTGCTGTGACAGCTTCTGGACCATAATCCCTGTTTTTATTGCCTCCACAGCTTCTGACATCAGGTTGTGACTCCTTTCCATTGCCCTCTCAAATATCTTTCTGTGAAGTCTCTCCTCCTCTCAAATTGCTTGACTATGCTGCCTCCCTTGCTCACTGGCATGATGGAGCATGGCGTCATGCCTGAAATTCTGTTCCGCCAAGGTCTCCTCAAGCCTTATCCTGTCCTCCAGGAGTATTTGTGCTTGGAGTTGTTCAAATCCTTTCACCTCTGCTGCAGAATGCTACAAAAGCTCCTGCATGACATCAGTGAGCACAGCAACCCGCCTTCTCCAATTGCAACTTACAATCAGCCTGTGCTCAGGGGACTGTTTCACAGGGTTTCAGTTAGCTGGTTGCCTTGTATTAAGGGTACAGAGATAATTGTACAAGAGATCACAGTGCATGTGGACATGACAATTTGGATAAAGAGAGAGTATTTGCTGTCCGGTTGTGGAAGTTGTGAGCATTGCTTTGATCCACAACATTCCTGCCTAAATAATTGTGCAATGTGGCCTGGACAATGCAACTGGCAGTATGGTTGCAGATCAGTTAGCAAAATGACCCCATCAGGTGCAGACACAAAGTGATCACCATAATCACTGCCAAGAGTAACCTTGGTGGGTGATGCTGGTTTCTGTCCTGCCTCTGGTGATATTCCATGGTTTTGTTAATATTGGTTTTGTGAAGTGGGCCATGCCACTCAAGTTTGAAGGTGAGCCCAGAATAGGCAAGTTTGCAAGATCCATTAGTTTACAATGGAAAGTTAATCAATGCGGCCATGTGGAACTCAGAGAGGGAAGGTCAAATCACTCTTGATGGAGAAGCAAAGACGCACAGGAACATTATGGTTCTGTGGAGGTGCTACTCACCATGCTCTTCTTTTTGCATGGTTACTCTGATGCCCCCTTCCAGTTCTCCCTGGTCTTCCCCGTCAACATCTGAAGTGCCCCTCCCCCCGGGCAAGGTAAGCATATGAAAGCACCCCTCATGAATAAACAGAGGGATGGTTTAATGTGTAAAAGAGGGCAAACACCTATTGCCACGTGAGATGTAACATGGAGGGATTGTTAACCCCAAAAATTCAAGTTACTAAAGGGGTGAAACAAGGTTGTGTATTGGCTCCTACACTCTTTAAGCTCTTTATTAACGATCTAGCTTCCACACTAAGTGAGGCCCAGGCACATGAGTCCAACTCTGGGCTCCAACTTCCATACCCCCCTGCTTCTGTTTGCTGATGACGCTTGGTTGTACTTTCAATGCGAGTCGGACTAAGGAGAGCTTTAGAGTGTTGTATAGAATACTGCACACTCAATGATTTGCAACTTAACTTAGATAAATCCAAAATTGTGGTATTTACCCATAAATGGAAAGCCACCAATTGGCGGATAGGCCACAGTAGTTTCGAGCAGGTGCAGTCATATAAATACCTAGGAGCTTTACTCTACCATCATAGGGCCTCCTGGACACTACATATATAGGAATCGGGCCATCTCCATGCAGCTAAATTAAGTGTCTCAGCCATTACACGCTTCCTCTATGGGAAAGGCCGAGGATACATCCACCTGCAGCGTTAGAGAGCATTTAATGCCAAAGTGAGATCAACAAATCCTTTATGGGATCCCCTATCTGGATAGGGGCATGGGAGCAGAGAGGTTGAAAGGGTCCAGCGTCATACTTTCTGTATAAAATCCTTGGCTTGCCCTATTTCTAATGAAATTCCCTATGCTTTGGCCCTGTGCTTAGAAAACAGGCCAGCATCGGGCTGGAAGCTTCCCTGGCCTGGTGCCGCATATTTCAAGATTTTGGGCCTAGGGATTTGTTTTTTTTAATCCCGAGATGAACTGGACCTATACATCCCAGGGACGCTCCATCCTCCACACAACCCAGTGGTGGGGTTAAAATCGAAGCCAAACTTAATGAGGTTGGGCATTTCCTTTGGAGAGACCCTGGGCTAATGCTAGAGCAGGAGGTCTATGGAGCCTATATCAAGAAGAGACTTTTTTGACAGAGAGTTTCAACAGATGCTAGGAAGGAAGCTAATAAAACCTGTTCCCTCGATCTCTCTGGGAATACCTGTGGATAGATTAATTGTAGCCCAGTACCTTTATCTCCTGGTTGAGGCCCGGTGGCGTAGAGCAATCACCTTAGCTAGGTGTAATGCCCTGCCTTCTTCCTTTAGCCTTGGACACCACCTTTGGAATCCCGCGATAGATAAGAAAGTGAAATCGCCTCTGTGTGGCATGGGTTCTGTGGAAACAGTATCTCATATGCTGTTGAATTGTCCTTTTTATGAGATAGGTAGGAAGAAGCACATAATCCCCTTCCTGCATGGAAGTGAAGGCATTACAGATAAACAGAAGGTTATATATCTTTTAAACAGCCACAACTACGAGCTGTTGGAAGCGGTGGCTAAATTTTTAAATGGTGTTATTTTAACTCGTCAGAAATTGTAAAGTTGTAAAGGCTGTTATTATCTTGCTAAGTTAATCTTAAACAATTTATATGCCATTAGAGGTATTCGAAATCGAAATCGCTTTGAAGTGTAAAAGAGGCTTTTCCTGCACAGGTGAGAATGTTTTATTGGAGGCCATAGCATCCACCAACTTGTTTTGCTTTTCCCACCAACCATTCCCCCCATGTGCAGGACAGGGGATCCCCCACACCACTACCACCCAAACAGTTCACATTGAAATTAGTTGTGACCCCAGGAGGTCTGGACCTTCCACCAGGAGGTTGGCAACCTTGGTTGAATCATTGCCCAATGTGTCCAAGGGGTTGTTGCAATACCTGAACAGAAGCTCAACTGAAACCCAGAGCATCTAACATCTGCTTTCCCCACCCCAGCAATCCCAATACCAAGCTGGAATGAAGGGCACTCTTTACAGACACTCCCTTCCACAGGTGTCAGTTGTTGTTTTGAAGAGTTGTTCTCCCAGGGGTTCTTTGGCCCATCCGACATTTGGTAACCCTGTCCATATTGTTCCACAATGTGTAAAAGTGACTTTTCCTGCACAGGTGAACATGTTTGATTTAACACCAGTGCATCCAGCAACTGGTTTTCCTCCCTGCCTCCCTCCCCTGGCCACGGCATGGGCTAATGTGTAAAGGAGGCTGATTCATCAGCTGGAAAGATACAGGATCTGAGACCAGAGTATCAACCCCCCAACATGCAGGAATGAAGGACCCAATGTCACCCTCACCCAAACAGTTCTTACTCAAATCAGCTGTGATCGCAAGAGATCTCCAGCTTCCACCAGGAAGTTGGCTACTCTTGCAATGTGCTACTAAATGTGTCACAGCTGAATGAAAGTTTATATAGTTAGTGTGACATCACATGAGAATTTAACATACCTTCCTGAGCCCCAACATCAGCCCATTCTTCAATCTGTGTGGCAACTTCAACATCAGGCTTAGTGGCTCCCTGTGCCCACAAGCTGTTTGAAAAGTCTGCTCCTGGAAAAGTTGAAAGGAACAACATTCCCTGTGTGCTGCAAAGCCTCAACATACAACACTGAAATAAAATGGAGAGACGTGGTCCTCCTTACCTGGATCAGAAGGGCTGCTGGGTTGACTATTGTCCTTGTTGATGGTGGAGAGGTTGTGGGAGAACAGCTCCTCAGATCTAGTGATGCAGACTGGTTTGAGGGAGGAGGACCAACCTCCATTTTTAGATTGAGGCTTCTTGCCACCCTTGGGTCAGTGAAGAAAGCTTGCCACCTAAGGATACACTGCACCTTACTGGAGAAGGGGCAATCAGCTGGTTCCCTGATCAAGAGTTGTGTGACATGACCCTCTTGTACTTGAGAGCCTTAATTTTTCTGCAGCATTCCTCCACCATTCTGTGGTGCCCTCTTGATGCCATTTCCCTTGCCACCCTTTCAAAAGTCTCCATGTTGTGTTGGCTTTTTGCCAATGCTCTCTGAGTGGATGGCTGCCCCGAGATATTGATCAAATCCCTGGTTTCCACCTATTTTCAGGCTAACCTTTGACCCTGGGGATTCTTGCCATCTCTTTCTCTCTCTCTTTCTCTTAGTCACCAGGACATCCACACTTTACATCCTCTAAAGCAATCATCACAAAATGGCTGACTGGCCTGAGCACAGTTTCCCAGTCACGCAATTGTTCCCGCCCTCAGATGACAGAAGCCCTCCTATTGGTAGTCACTTTGTACGACAGATCTGATTGGGCCAACCCCCCCCCTTTTTTCATGACTGCGAGAAGCTGATTTGAGGAATCTGCCCTCTTCCCTCACAAACACCCCATTGTGGCTGCTGTGCCGTGAAGCTATGTAGTTTTGTATTTTAAACATGCAAAACAAAACAAAAAAGGAGGGGGGGGGAATCAAGACTGCAATTTGAGGGGAAGGTAATTATGAATGTATTCCTGTACTCTGAAGGAGGAAATGGCAGAAAGGAAAGATGGCAAGGGAGAAAATATATACTTTGGAAAACACAGAACGCACTCTGTATACTTCGTCAGGAATTAGCTATTTCACAAACACCCTGCATCATTGCAGATGGTTGGGCAGAGGATCCACCTAAAATGGCCATCAACAGGAGAATCAAAAGTGAAAGGAAGAAAGGCACTTGTGGGCTGTATGATCGGGCAGAAGAATTAAGAGCTGCATTCCACACAGAACAGCAGGAGACATCTTGAGGATGGCTTGGTCAAAAAAGAAGAAGCCTTGAGTGAAAATAAGGCATCCTGCAGATGTCTTGGGGAAAAGGCTGTGTGGAGTGCCTTGCATCCCCAGGACATCTCATCTGGACTGTGTGGAATGGACCAGAGTCTTCCTTTATTTAGTCCTTTATATACTGTTGATACAAATAGTGCAGTCTGCTTTTGCAGAGCTCGCAGTCAACAGAACTATCTCACTAAAGTATCTGGAGGCAGCAGGCAAAAGACCTGCATGGAGAAGATTTGTAAAGTCCCATCAAGTCCTATCACATCATTGCCCCTTGCTGGAGGCTATACTGCGAATGAACCAGTTTCAGTTCACTTTCAGAATTACAGGAAAGACTCTCCCAGACATGGCAGGAATTGGCTATGAGTTCACAGACGCCTTGCCTCATTGCAGATGGCTGGCTTATCTGTGTGGTTTAGAAATGACCAAGTAAGGTTAAAGCCCCAGTCACTGTGGTTACAGATTACTGTGATTATTCACACACTAAGTGATCCAATTACGGAAGTCCTTCTCCCTCCCCTACTTCATCTGTTCAAAAATACATCTCAGGCCTCCCTTAATTTGATTTGGGGGGGGGGGGGAAGAGATCCATACATTTGAAGGAAGATGGGGAAAACTAAAAAAAATATAGGAAGGGGGAACAAAGTCTCAATAAGGTTTTATTTCTTAAATACGGTGCCAGGTATTTTCAAGGTTTGTTCGCATGTTCAAAATGCTTCTGTTTTAAAAATCTTAATTTCTTCTGTATCTCCTCAGTTTCAAGCATGTCTAGTTGGTTTTTTAATTGCTTAATCTCAATTAAAATGGCATTACTAAGGCAGTTTCTATGCTGCTCCTTCAGCATTTGAATTCTGTCCAATATTTATTTGTTTGTTTGTTTGTTTATTTTCCTTCCTTCCTTCCTTCCTTCCTTCCTCCTTCCTTCCTTCCTTCCTTCCTTCCTTCCTCCCTCCCTCCCTCCCCATGGCTATTAAGTTCCCACTTGTGTAAGCCTTGCTAGTTTCCCAAATCATTGCAATGGTGATATCAGTTGTGTTATTTATTCTATTTTAAAAAAATCTTCTACATCTTTTTCTACAGTTTTTTTAACTTAATCAACCTATAACAGAAAATTGTAATTTAATCTCCATCTTCCCATTCTGCCTCTGTTTTGTTGCCAAGTTGCTGGTAGTGGACTGTGATCTTACAAAGATCTTTGGTTGTATCTTTGCTCTCTCTAGGTTGATGACTAAGGCATATGCTACCCAGCACAATATCTATTCTTGCATATATTTCACAAGTTCCAGAAAATAAAGTGTAGTCTCTGGATTTTTGATCCTCCAAACAACTTCTAGTTGTAAAATTTGCATATAATTAAGCACATTTTTGGGAAGATTACTGCGTTTGAGTCTTTAGGACTTTTTAAAAATATATTTTTAAAATACTTTTTATTAGGTTAAAATAATTGAACAACATTTCTTATTTCTCCTTATACATTCTTTCTTATCTCCCAAATTAGTTAAAATTAAAATAACTTTAGACGTGTCTCTAACTGACTTTTAAAATTTTTTTGATCCATTACCCCATTCATGTGTTCGAATCATTATCTGTCTTTCTTAAAATGTCAATATATATATTGGGAAAAATATTTTTTCTCTTGCTTTGTGTGTATATCATGGCTAATATATAGATCTGGAAAATCTAAACATTCTGAAAGCCTGTTTTTCAAAATAATATATCTTCCTTCAGAGCCTCTTAGTTTTTTCTAAGACATTTATTTGTGAATTATTTATACAAACTACAGCTTTATTATTATTATTATTGGTTGATTTCACAGCTGCCAGCTCTTTAGCTGGTTGTTGGCCTTCATTACAATTTGAGCCTCACCAAGAGGCCTAGGAAGTTGTAATATATCAGCATAGTATTTGTGCGCATCCCAGCAGGGCTGCCCTATTGTTTTCGGAATGGCGCCCAGCGTGCTGATTACCACTGGGATTACCTCACGGGTTGTGCCACAGATGGTGAAGCTCAATTTTCAAACTGTGGTATCTAGTGACCTTCTCCTGTACTTTTAAAAAATATTATTATGGTAGGTTTCACAACTGCCAGACCTTTAGCTGGTTGTTGGCCTTTCATTACAATTCGAGCTTCACCCAGAGGCCTAGGACGTTGTAATGTATCAATGTAGTATTCATGCGGATCCCAGTAGGGCTGCCTTCTGAATCTGACAGATGTTAATTTTGTTGATTTGAAGATGTTTCAAGTGCTGACCTAGTGTTTTCAGGATGGCACCC
The DNA here is from genome assembly GCF_021028975.2 of Sphaerodactylus townsendi. Lineage (NCBI taxonomy): Eukaryota > Metazoa > Chordata > Lepidosauria > Squamata > Sphaerodactylidae > Sphaerodactylus > Sphaerodactylus townsendi. The sequence continues at coordinate 57,557,649 of NC_059433.1, forward strand.
AGCATGCCGATTACCACTGGGACGACCTCAGCAGGTTTGTGCCATAGACGCTGAAGCTCGATTTTCAAATCGTGGTATCTAGTGACCTTCTCATGTTCTTTTTCAATGATCCTGCTGTCACCAGGTACTGCTATGTCTACCATAATAATAATAATAATAATAATAATAATAATAATAATAATAATAATAATAATAATAATAATAATAATAATAATAATAATAATAATAATAATAATAATAATAATAATAATAATAATAATAATGGGGGGGGGGGGTGGGGGGGGGGGGGGGTGGGGGGGGGGGGGGGTGGGGGGGGGGGGGGGTGGGGGGGGGGGGGGGTGGGGGGGGGGGGGGGTGGGGGGGGGGGGGGGTGGGGGGGGGGGGGGGTGGGGGGGGGGGGGGGTGGGGGGGGGGGGGGGTGGGGGGGGGGGGGGGTGGGGGGGGGGGGGGGTGGGGGGGGGGGGGGGTGGGGGGGGGGGGGGGTGGGGGGGGGGGGGGGTGGGGGGGGGGGGGGGTGGGGGGGGGGGGGGGTGGGGGGGGGGGGGGGTGGGGGGGGGGGGGGGTGGGGGGGGGGGGGGGTGGGGGGGGGGGGGGGTGGGGGGGGGGGGGGGTGGGGGGGGGGGGGGGTGGGGGGGGGGGGGGGTGGGGGGGGGGGGGGGTGGGGGGGGGGGGGGGTGGGGGGGGGGGGGGGTGGGGGGGGGGGGGGGTGGGGGGGGGGGGGGGTGGGGGGGGGGGGGGGTGGGGGGGGGGGGGGGTGGGGGGGGGGGGGGGTGGGGGGGGGGGGGGGTGGGGGGGGGGGGGGGTGGGGGGGGGGGGGGGTGGGGGGGGGGGGGGGTGGGGGGGGGGGGGGGTGGGGGGGGGGGGGGGTGGGGGGGGGGGGGGGTGGGGGGGGGGGGGGGTGGGGGGGGGGGGGGGTGGGGGGGGGGGGGGGTGGGGGGGGGGGGGGGTGGGGGGGGGGGGGGGTGGGGGGGGGGGGGGGTGGGGGGGGGGGGGGGTGGGGGGGGGGGGGGGTGGGGGGGGGGGGGGGTGGGGGGGGGGGGGGGTGGGGGGGGGGGGGGGTGGGGGGGGGGGGGGGTGGGGGGGGGGGGGGGTGGGGGGGGGGGGGGGTGGGGGGGGGGGGGGGTGGGGGGGGGGGGGGGTGGGGGGGGGGGGGGGTGGGGGGGGGGGGGGGTGGGGGGGGGGGGGGGTGGGGGGGGGGGGGGGTGGGGGGGGGGGGGGGTGGGGGGGGGGGGGGGTGGGGGGGGGGGGGGGTGGGGGGGGGGGGGGGTGGGGGGGGGGGGGGGTGGGGGGGGGGGGGGGTGGGGGGGGGGGGGGGTGGGGGGGGGGGGGGGTGGGGGGGGGGGGGGGTGGGGGGGGGGGGGGGTGGGGGGGGGGGGGGGTGGGGGGGGGGGGGGGTGGGGGGGGGGGGGGGTGGGGGGGGGGGGGGGTGGGGGGGGGGGGGGGTGGGGGGGGGGGGGGGTGGGGGGGGGGGGGGGTGGGGGGGGGGGGGGGTGGGGGGGGGGGGGGGTGGGGGGGGGGGGGGGTGGGGGGGGGGGGGGGTGGGGGGGGGGGGGGGTGGGGGGGGGGGGGGGTGGGGGGGGGGGGGGGTGGGGGGGGGGGGGGGTGGGGGGGGGGGGGGGTGGGGGGGGGGGGGGGTGGGGGGGGGGGGGGGTGGGGGGGGGGGGGGGTGGGGGGGGGGGGGGGTGGGGGGGGGGGGGGGTGGGGGGGGGGGGGGGTGGGGGGGGGGGGGGGTGGGGGGGGGGGGGGGTGGGGGGGGGGGGGGGTGGGGGGGGGGGGGGGTGGGGGGGGGGGGGGGTGGGGGGGGGGGGGGGTGGGGGGGGGGGGGGGTGGGGGGGGGGGGGGGTGGGGGGGGGGGGGGGTGGGGGGGGGGGGGGGTGGGGGGGGGGGGGGGTGGGGGGGGGGGGGGGTGGGGGGGGGGGGGGGTGGGGGGGGGGGGGGGTGGGGGGGGGGGGGGGTGGGGGGGGGGGGGGGTGGGGGGGGGGGGGGGTGGGGGGGGGGGGGGGTGGGGGGGGGGGGGGGTGGGGGGGGGGGGGGGTGGGGGGGGGGGGGGGTGGGGGGGGGGGGGGGTGGGGGGGGGGGGGGGTGGGGGGGGGGGGGGGTGGGGGGGGGGGGGGGTGGGGGGGGGGGGGGGTGGGGGGGGGGGGGGGTGGGGGGGGGGGGGGGTGGGGGGGGGGGGGGGTGGGGGGGGGGGGGGGTGGGGGGGGGGGGGGGTGGGGGGGGGGGGGGGTGGGGGGGGGGGGGGGTGGGGGGGGGGGGGGGTGGGGGGGGGGGGGGGTGGGGGGGGGGGGGGGTGGGGGGGGGGGGGGGTGGGGGGGGGGGGGGGTGGGGGGGGGGGGGGGTGGGGGGGGGGGGGGGTGGGGGGGGGGGGGGGTGGGGGGGGGGGGGGGTGGGGGGGGGGGGGGGTGGGGGGGGGGGGGGGTGGGGGGGGGGGGGGGTGGGGGGGGGGGGGGGTGGGGGGGGGGGGGGGTGGGGGGGGGGGGGGGTGGGGGGGGGGGGGGGTGGGGGGGGGGGGGGGTGGGGGGGGGGGGGGGTGGGGGGGGGGGGGGGTGGGGGGGGGGGGGGGTGGGGGGGGGGGGGGGTGGGGGGGGGGGGGGGTGGGGGGGGGGGGGGGTGGGGGGGGGGGGGGGTGGGGGGGGGGGGGGGTGGGGGGGGGGGGGGGTGGGGGGGGGGGGGGGTGGGGGGGGGGGGGGGTGGGGGGGGGGGGGGGTGGGGGGGGGGGGGGGTGGGGGGGGGGGGGGGTGGGGGGGGGGGGGGGTGGGGGGGGGGGGGGGTGGGGGGGGGGGGGGGTGGGGGGGGGGGGGGGTGGGGGGGGGGGGGGGTGGGGGGGGGGGGGGGTGGGGGGGGGGGGGGGTGGGGGGGGGGGGGGGTGGGGGGGGGGGGGGGTGGGGGGGGGGGGGGGTGGGGGGGGGGGGGGGTGGGGGGGGGGGGGGGTGGGGGGGGGGGGGGGTGGGGGGGGGGGGGGGTGGGGGGGGGGGGGGGTGGGGGGGGGGGGGGGTGGGGGGGGGGGGGGGTGGGGGGGGGGGGGGGTGGGGGGGGGGGGGGGTGGGGGGGGGGGGGGGTGGGGGGGGGGGGGGGTGGGGGGGGGGGGGGGTGGGGGGGGGGGGGGGTGGGGGGGGGGGGGGGTGGGGGGGGGGGGGGGTGGGGGGGGGGGGGGGTGGGGGGGGGGGGGGGTGGGGGGGGGGGGGGGTGGGGGGGGGGGGGGGTGGGGGGGGGGGGGGGTGGGGGGGGGGGGGGGTGGGGGGGGGGGGGGGTGGGGGGGGGGGGGGGTGGGGGGGGGGGGGGGTGGGGGGGGGGGGGGGTGGGGGGGGGGGGGGGTGGGGGGGGGGGGGGGTGGGGGGGGGGGGGGGTGGGGGGGGGGGGGGGTGGGGGGGGGGGGGGGTGGGGGGGGGGGGGGGTGGGGGGGGGGGGGGGTGGGGGGGGGGGGGGGTGGGGGGGGGGGGGGGTGGGGGGGGGGGGGGGTGGGGGGGGGGGGGGGTGGGGGGGGGGGGGGGTGGGGGGGGGGGGGGGTGGGGGGGGGGGGGGGTGGGGGGGGGGGGGGGTGGGGGGGGGGGGGGGTGGGGGGGGGGGGGGGTGGGGGGGGGGGGGGGTGGGGGGGGGGGGGGGTGGGGGGGGGGGGGGGTGGGGGGGGGGGGGGGTGGGGGGGGGGGGGGGTGGGGGGGGGGGGGGGTGGGGGGGGGGGGGGGTGGGGGGGGGGGGGGGTGGGGGGGGGGGGGGGTGGGGGGGGGGGGGGGTGGGGGGGGGGGGGGGTGGGGGGGGGGGGGGGTGGGGGGGGGGGGGGGTGGGGGGGGGGGGGGGTGGGGGGGGGGGGGGGTGGGGGGGGGGGGGGGTGGGGGGGGGGGGGGGTGGGGGGGGGGGGGGGTGGGGGGGGGGGGGGGTGGGGGGGGGGGGGGGTGGGGGGGGGGGGGGGTGGGGGGGGGGGGGGGTGGGGGGGGGGGGGGGTGGGGGGGGGGGGGGGTGGGGGGGGGGGGGGGTGGGGGGGGGGGGGGGTGGGGGGGGGGGGGGGTGGGGGGGGGGGGGGGTGGGGGGGGGGGGGGGTGGGGGGGGGGGGGGGTGGGGGGGGGGGGGGGTGGGGGGGGGGGGGGGTGGGGGGGGGGGGGGGTGGGGGGGGGGGGGGGTGGGGGGGGGGGGGGGTGGGGGGGGGGGGGGGTGGGGGGGGGGGGGGGTGGGGGGGGGGGGGGGTGGGGGGGGGGGGGGGTGGGGGGGGGGGGGGGTGGGGGGGGGGGGGGGTGGGGGGGGGGGGGGGTGGGGGGGGGGGGGGGTGGGGGGGGGGGGGGGTGGGGGGGGGGGGGGGTGGGGGGGGGGGGGGGTGGGGGGGGGGGGGGGTGGGGGGGGGGGGGGGTGGGGGGGGGGGGGGGTGGGGGGGGGGGGGGGTGGGGGGGGGGGGGGGTGGGGGGGGGGGGGGGTGGGGGGGGGGGGGGGTGGGGGGGGGGGGGGGTGGGGGGGGGGGGGGGTGGGGGGGGGGGGGGGTGGGGGGGGGGGGGGGTGGGGGGGGGGGGGGGTGGGGGGGGGGGGGGGTGGGGGGGGGGGGGGGTGGGGGGGGGGGGGGGTGGGGGGGGGGGGGGGTGGGGGGGGGGGGGGGTGGGGGGGGGGGGGGGTGGGGGGGGGGGGGGGTGGGGGGGGGGGGGGGTGGGGGGGGGGGGGGGTGGGGGGGGGGGGGGGTGGGGGGGGGGGGGGGTGGGGGGGGGGGGGGGTGGGGGGGGGGGGGGGTGGGGGGGGGGGGGGGTGGGGGGGGGGGGGGGTGGGGGGGGGGGGGGGTGGGGGGGGGGGGGGGTGGGGGGGGGGGGGGGTGGGGGGGGGGGGGGGTGGGGGGGGGGGGGGGTGGGGGGGGGGGGGGGTGGGGGGGGGGGGGGGTGGGGGGGGGGGGGGGTGGGGGGGGGGGGGGGTGGGGGGGGGGGGGGGTGGGGGGGGGGGGGGGTGGGGGGGGGGGGGGGTGGGGGGGGGGGGGGGTGGGGGGGGGGGGGGGTGGGGGGGGGGGGGGGTGGGGGGGGGGGGGGGTGGGGGGGGGGGGGGGTGGGGGGGGGGGGGGGTGGGGGGGGGGGGGGGTGGGGGGGGGGGGGGGTGGGGGGGGGGGGGGGTGGGGGGGGGGGTGGGAGGGGGGGGGGGAAAGGGAGGGAAGGGGGGGGGGGGGGGGGGGGGCGGGGAGGGAGGGGGGGGGGGGGGGGGGGAGGGGGGGGGGGGGGGGGGGGCGGGGGGGGGGGGGGGGGGGGGGGGGGGGGGGGGGGGGGGGGGGGGGGGGGGGGAGGGGGGGGGGTGGGGGGGGGGGCATGAAGCTGGTCACACACTGGACCCTGATCTTGAGGTCCGAGAGTGTTGACGTGGTCATATCCTCCAATGATAGAGTGCGCATGGTCTGACCACCACGCCCAAGAGAAGGTTCGGATGCGCATGCCACAATACCACCCCGTCTAGGTGACGAAGCGGATTTATATGCTGCGCCTGCGGAGACTTATGGATCCTGCCGGATTCACTGACTGCTCCTGCGGGATCCTGAACTCCACCGGCACCCTTGATGGAACTGGTGGCGGATTGGAAGGTCACCGCCTTTCCAATGCCATCGGTAAGGCTGTTGTTCCCCGACGCCTCTCTACGACCCGTTCGCTGCGGCTAGCTCCATGAAGGTATACCGAGGGAGCTCACGCTGTTTTGAAAGCGAGGAGCTTAGGGACGGCTAGAGCGTAAGTGATGTGGGAGGAAGTCTCGTGAAGCAGGGCCGCGCAAACATCTTATAGGACATTTATGAAAGTCTAGCAGATGGCGATGGAAGGAGAGCGAAGAGAGCATTCTTCTCCTCCTCTCTCGCATCTGCTAGCTCTCGCCCAGCAGCACAACTGTTTACAGCATTATTCGGTCTCTCACCTCCAATATCTGAGGGTTCAAAAAAATGACCAATTGGCTAATGGCTGTGAGGCTTTATGGGCTATTTTGCAGATAAAAAAATTCGGCTGATCAAGCTCGGCCAGGACCTCCCTGCCACCCATATAGAGACACCATTGGCGAACTGGAGGCTCCCTTGCATCTTCTGGCCCTTTGCTTGGCCCGGATTTTTCCCCTGCTCTCTGAAGTCAGCTGTTGACAGAATCCTGGCTGCTGTTAGACGCCTGTCCTTCTGGATCTCAGCACTCCTCTTGGCTGGCCATTAAAACATGCTCGAGAGGAGTTACCACCCACCTGTTGAATATCATCAACAGCTCCCTTGAGAAACAAGGAGTTTTTCCGGGTGGGTTGGAAGGGAGGCAGTGGTCCGCCCACTCTTAAAAAAAAGACCGCTGTTAGATCCTGGAGATCTGGCCAATTACCGCCCCGTTTCGAATCTTTCGTTTTTGGGGAAGGTAATTGAGAGAGATGGTGTTGGAGCACGCTTCAAGGTTTTCTGGAGGACGCATCGGCAAACCTTCGATCCCCTTCCAGTCCGGCTTCCGTGCTGGGCATGGAATGGCGGCGGTTCTGCGTCGCTGTCATCACAGATAGCGCTCGGTAATATGCAGCTTGACTGAGGCGGATCGGCGCTAGCTGCTGTATTATTGGATCTTACTGCAGCGTTTGATGTGGTCCGCACCATGACCTTTTGACCCACCGCCCTGGCCGCTTCGGAGTGCGGGGCACTGTCCTTCAATGGGATTGCCTTCGCTCCTCCGGGACCGGGGAGTCAGCAAGTGTGGTGGTGGGGACTGGGCCTCCCGGCGGTGCCCTTACTTCATTGTGGGGTGCCTCAGGGAGCGCTGCTGTCCCCGGGCCAAGTTGTTTAATATCTACATCGCGACCCCTTGCTTGCTCAGCTGAGTACCGGAGCTTTTGGGCTGGCAGTGTGCCCACCAATATGCTGATGAACCCAGCTCATTCTGTCAATGCGATGGAGGAGCGGTCACCGCATACCTGCAGCCTCTACAGCATTGTTTGGAGGCTGTAGCTGGTTGGTTGAAGCAAGAGCAGGTTAAAGCTGAATCCAACTAAGACGGGAGATTCTCTGGCTAGGCCGTGGGGTGGAGTGGGGGATTTCCAGCGCCCGGTGTGGGAGGGAATCTCATTGGCACCGACCCCCCCTCCGTCTGCAGCCTGGGGTCCCACCTGGATTCGTCTCTTTCAATGGAGACCCAGGTGGCCCATGTAACCCGGGTTGCCTTCTTCCATCTTCGACAGGCCCGGCGGCTGGCTCCCTTCCTCTCCCAGGCGGACCTGGCCACTGTAATCCATGCAACGGTCACCTCCAGGCTGGACTACTGCAACTTCGCTCTATCGCGGGCCTCTCCTTTACGGCGGCTGATCCCGAAATTGAAACTGGTCCAGCATGCAGCGGCATCGGGGCCTGCTCACGGGAGGTGCCTTTAGAGATCATCATCATGCCCATGTTGCATCGCTTGCACTTTAGCTCCCAGTTGGAGTTCCGGATTGTATACTTCAAGGTGTTGGTGTTAACTCTTTAAAGGCCCTACAGCGGTCTCGGGACCTTCGTACCTAAGAGACCATCTGGCCCCTTATGTCCCACGCCGGTTCTCTCTGCTGTTCGGCAGAGGCCAATCTGCTTGTGATCGCCCCCCCCCCCTCTATGATGCGGCTGGCTCCTCCCACTAGGGCCAGGGCATTTACTGCCCTGGTTCCCCTGCCTGGTGGGAATGCTCTCTCACCAACTGTCCGGACCCTCGCAAGGGACCTTAATGAATTCCGCCCAGGGGAGAAGCCTGTAAAGAGCGGAGGTTGTTCCGCCGGGCTTTTGGAGAGTCCAGCCGCTGATAGGGGTGTGCCCGGAAACAGCTACAACCCGCTGTTCCCTTTGTAGGAGTTTTAATAGCGGGACGCCATCTTTATTTTAATTGATACAGAAATTGGATGCTGCTTTTAAATTGTTTTAATATTTATTGTCTTATCACTGTTGTAAACCGCCCTGAGCCCTTCGGGGGAGGGCAGTATAAAAGTAGAATAATAAATAAATAAATAAATAAATAAATAAATAAATAAATAAATAAATAAATAAATAAATAAAATGTCCTGAGGATGCAAGAAAAGGCTTCCTGGGAAGGCACTCCACACAGCCTTTTTGCCAAGATGTCCTTAGGATGCCTTATTTCTGCTCAAGATATCTTTTTTAAAAATGCTTCAAAATGTACCTTTTCCTCCTAATCAGCCTGCAAGACGTCTCCTGTCTGGCTGTATGGAATGCAGAGCTCAGGAGGCATCTTATATTTCCCTCCTGACCAGTTTGCTGTCTGTCTGGAGGGGTGGGGGGAGGTTAACCAAATGCTTTTCAATAGTCTTCTGAATGGCTAAGATTTTCTTCCATGTGTCTCTGTAGCTACAAAGGTAGCTCCTCGGGGAAAAAAAAGAAAACTTTATGTTACTGGAATCAGCAGGACCAGCTGTGTACAACAATGTACTTTTTGGGTTGAAAAGGTGCCCAGGATCGAAGCCTGCACAGCAAACATCCTGGGGCTACCTTCAACAAATGGCAGCAGGATGAATCTTTTCAGCTGCACACAAAATGTTGGGTACAAACTGAGGGTGAAACTGACTAGAGAGAAAAACATGTCAGAAACAGCCTCTTTTCCCCTATGATGCTTTTGCTGTCTGGAAAGCACCCAGTAGTTGCTTATTTTTAAGACATTATCTGGATGTCTTATTTTGGGTATGCAGAGTGAAAAGAGACAGTCGTCTCTTTTTAAGATGCCCCACAGGCATCTTTTTTGTGCTGTGTTGTGTTTGTGTGGAATGGACCTATGGCTCAGTCAGAAGGACTACATTGGGTGCATGGGTAGAACCAAACACACATTAGGTGTGGTTTACTTCCTAACTTATAGGGTGAAATGTATCCTAAGGCAATGATGATGAGCATACCTAATGAAAATTATGTGTTGATGAGATAATTAGAGTTTGCTTTGTGTTCCCAGAGACTCTTGAATGGTGGTCTCCCATCTTAACAAAAAGACACTTTAAGCAGCTGGGTGTAAATCCAGATCTTTAGGAAGTAGTTTGAAGGTTTTGACTGGAGAGGGTCATAGGGACCGTTCCGTTTTGGTCCATCCCAATTTGTTTTCAGACACAATTTAAGGGGCTGGTGTTGACATTTAAAGTCCTATATGGTTTGGGACCAACATACCTGAAGAATCATCTACTCCATTATTTATGTACTAGAACTATTGCAAGGAGAATGTCTCATATAAGTGGGCAACTCATACAAGCATAACAACTGAAAAGGGCTAATGTACCTTCAGGGATTTAGAAATTCAATCCCACCAATTCAATTCCCTCCTCCTCCCCCCCCCCCCGAAGCAAAAAAGAGGGGAATGAGAGATGGGATATGGGAAAAAACAGGTTGACAATTAACACAAATAGGGAGAATTTTCAGCAAACAAAGGACATTTTCCATTGGGTGCAATGAGAATTTCATTAAGAGTAAGGGGTTAACATTGAAGAAACAACTTCAGCACATGCAAAGGTGCTCAGTTGGATGGCCTTTTCATGTAGTTCAAAGTGATCACCAAGCGTTTCCGAGAAAGTTCCACAAGAGGTTCAAGAGTGAGAGTTCAACTTTAAAGAAAGAATTTCTATGATGGTGCCTATAAAGCTGCTGACTCCATATTTCACATATTTTCTCTGTGACCAAGGAGAATTTCAAAAGGAATTTCATTGAAAGAGCCAAACATTAAAGAGCTTTTATACATATATCTCCAAAGCAGCTGGTCAGTCCAAGTGACCATTTTACATTCCAAGCCAGAGAAGAATTTCGATGGAAATAATGCTCAAAATCATAACACATCCAACACAGCCAAGCTTATATTTTGAACAGATTCTTAATACCCTTACACAGGCATTTATTTATGTATTTATTTTACAAAATTTATATTCTGCCTTTCTGCTTTGCCAAGAGCCTCCATGGTAGCTAACAAATGAAAACAGACATAAATAAAATCACTTTTAAAGTGTGTGATGGTACTCATCATTACTGAGTAGCAGCATCTTTTCTTGGGCTTTCCCAATTCTTGGGGGTGGAACTCGTAGAAATGGTCATTGCTTCTGCATAAGTTCACAGGTGTGGAGGTAGCCAGTATGCAATGCTTTGGTTGGTGGGTTGTAGCAGAGTTGCCATGTATGCTGTGAGGCCCATTACTCATGGAACTCTTACCTCAGGCCTTTCTTATATCAATACACTGATATATTGATATGAGTGGTTAAAGAAGTAGGAAGGAGCCAGCAACATGGGAGGGAGGGCAATGAGGAAGGCATGGACGGCAGTGGGAAGGGTGGAGTTAGGTAGGCTGGTTGTGGGCGGAAGGAAGAGGTTAAGGGCAAAGCTGTGCTTATTTGAAAATCTTCCCACTCTGATGGTGAAGCAAAATTAAATTCAATGTATACGTGGTCTTGCTTTCCGTGGGGAGACTAGAAAGTGAAATTGGGGCTGGAAGAAAAACTTCTGTACAAGAAATCTTGCTGTGACAGACATTTGCCTCTATCGCACAGCAGGTGCCTTGTGTGTAATCAACCTGAGAGTCCCTGTCTATGTGGCCACCTTATCTTTTGTTTCTACAGGTATTATTTTGCTTGTTACTTTGCAGTTGAGGGTGCACAGGATTGCACCACAATTCAATGCTTTAATGATGGTGTAGCCAGCACAGGCCCAGCAAGACCACCAGATAGCTCTTCGCTGATCAATTGTAGTTTGACTTGGGGGGAAGAAATGCTATTGTCTCTTAAGAAGGATAAATATGTCTTCTATGTCTGCTGAACAGCAGAAAAGAGAAGATAACAGGGAATTTCCTGGTTCCTTTGTGTGGGCCTGAGGATATAATTGTGAATGAACAGGTGTGATACACCTGCTGCTCTCTCTTGAAGCAGGTGAGCAGGAGGATGATGGGTTGTTCGCATAGCAGCCTGAAGAATAACAGCAGCTGCTACAAGCAAGTGGAAAAATCCGCCTTCCTATCCACCATAGTATATTGAAGGAACAGGAAGCCACCATTCCTTTTTGTTGGGGGAACTTCTCCAACAGATTTCTATAACTATCAATAGCATCTCCACTATGTCCATTGGAACACTTGGCTTTTAATATTTGCATTCCAGTGCATATGTAAAAGCTGTCATGGGAGTCTGGTATAGATCTCTAATCAATGCATGCTCTTGAGGACAAGAGGCAATAGTATCAAAGCAGTTAGGGCCTTTCTTCTGTTTCTTTTGAGGAAACTGGCCATTCACTCATAAGCTAATTACTTCAGCACACAATGTGTGGGCAGAGACACTCTTCCTGACTGCCTAAAGGGTTAAAATGGCTAAATTAAATGTGAGACAAAACAGTAAAGTCACAACTTTCCCCCATGCCGTGCTAGTCTGAGTTCCACACCAGTGCTCAGGTTTATAGCTGAGCTGTAAATCCTTGGGAAACTTTCTAGTGGAGATGCTGACAAAGACATCACTGCACATTGTACAGTGAGCTGTTATATCTCCAGCTTTTTGTTTTTCACCAGACTTGTTCCCTTTGGTGTCCCCCCACCCCCAGTCAACCTTTGCTTTCTTATGTGTTGTCAGATTTTTGTTCAATCAAGCTTGATAAAGCTGCTATGAAAACAGTTGATTTTTGTCTTGAAGGGGATCAGTTGAGGACAGCAACAGAATCCTGTTGAACTGAAGCCCACACCGAGCTTGGGGAGAAGCCGCCTGTTAGAATTCTGCTGCTGGACTGAAGGCCAAGCTGGAGGGATTTCCTTGATATGGATGGAGTTGTCTGCTTGGTATATATTGCTAAATCATCCCTGCTGGAGAAGATCATGCCCTGATGCCCCTTTGCAATAATTACAGAGTGCAATATTGGTACTATCAGGAAAGGATCAGGTGTATGGAATTTTCAGTGACAATTCCTTGGGGGGAGACACCCTTCTATCCCACACATCAAATATTATTTTCTCAACAACGAAGTATAAACCATTTTGTCCACAACCTCCGCTTCTGCAGTTTGAGATCTCTAGAGCACAAAGATAAATTTGTTGCTGTCATTTTCAAGTGGGTACAGTGGGGGTAGATGAAAAAAGGGGACAGAGCTATGCCAGCCATTTGGATATTCTCCTTTGTGAGTTCTGAAGCCTCAAGGACAACAGATTTCTAGTTGGATACTCCAAACAGATAGGCTCTTTACAAATATATAAGAGTCCCTTGAAAGATATTGGCAAGACATCACAGTTCATGTGTATTGCTGTTCCCAATCTCATCAGGTGAAGTAAGAGGAGAGGAACGGGTGCTGCAGGATGACAAGCTGGCCCGAATTCCGTGCTTTGCATGTGTCATGTGGCACTGAGCAGCTGGTTGAGACAGATACTGTTTCATGGGAATGTTTGGAAGCATTTTTGGGTTGACCTAGACCTTCAAAAAGCCTCTGCTACACACTCTCTCTTTTGCTCTCTCCTCCCATGAGCTCCACCACACTCTCTGGTAAATCAGGGCATATGGCAGGAAAGAGCATCTGGGAACAATGAAAATGTTTTCAACTTGTATCATTAGCAGCATTTCTGCTAACGCGGGAGGCCCTGGCCACCCCTCTGGCCTTGAGCAGTTTTTGTTGTTAATGTACATTTGTGCAAGCCATGATGCCATTATTTGTTCTGTAGCATTCATTTGTTGCATAAACTTCAAAGGCAATACTTAGGTAGCTGAGTCTCAAGTGTCTTAATTTCTAGCCTAGTCTCATCTGAAGTCATCCCAGACTCTAACCAAGATCTGTAATCTGTCCACAATGCCAATAGAGCCACATGGAACCGGGACTGTGGGGTTAAACAACATTCTGGCAGTTCCTTGATAGTTCCCTAAGATGCAGTTTGCATCTGCTTGTCTTCTTTGTACAGGAGGAATGGAGTCTGTGATAAGTGCAGAAGGGATTGGCCCGGCTTGTCCTCAGCAAGCCAAAGAAGCAGAAAGAATAGTTTAAAAGAGCAGGTTGGAAGAGTATTAAGTGGAGAAAGAACTACACCCAGGCCACTTTAGGTTTACCTATCACAGTGCTTGGTCACTCCAAAAAAGGAAACAATACACATGTTATAACATCAGTCACAACTGTTGCAACTAATGTCAAAACAACGGCTTTATATTTGAGGCCATAGCTACAAAAAGTTATGGCACAGCAAAATCAGGAACCTCAAGTATATTTCTTTCTCTTTTATTTTTATCTCCCTTTTTATCCCTCTTTCCCTTTCCTTTTATATATCTCTAGAATTCAGTGTGTGGAAGGAAGGCTGCATGGTAGAGCCTGATCTTGTCAGATCTCAGAAGCTAAGCAGTGGAAGGGGGAATGAAGAAGGCAATGGCAAACCACCACGGCTTCTCACTTGCCTTGAAAGCCTCTTGCTGGAGTCATTGTAAGTCAGCTATGATTTGACAGCACACAAAATCCAGTGTAGTACATTCAAGGACATCTGATACTGCTTTAGAATTAGGCAGACTGCTGGTCTATCTAGCTCAGTGTCATCTACTCTTACTGGCACCAGTTTGCTGAAGTCTCAGTAGAGGTCTTTCACACCACTCGTCATGTAATTTTTTAAAACTGGAGATTAAATTTGAGACCATCTGAATAGCAGGGGCTCCCTCTTCAACTGCACCCTCCTAAAACATGTAATTAGCACTGAGCTATGAGTCTTCTCTCCTTAAATTTACTAGTTTTATTTCATATATTCACTTGAACTTATATTTAATATTGGATCATATTGCCCAGTTATACCTATCTGGAACTTCTGAATTTAGGACTTCCAGAATAGTTTAACGGGATGGATGAGCAATGGAAGTGACTTTCTTTCGCTCCTATCAATTATCTATTCACTTGACATTAAGCAAGGGTATCTACTGAAATCTGATAAATTGCAGACAGCAACTTGAAAGACTTTTGAATCTTTATTAAGTGGCTAGAAGTTGTTGGTAAGGGACGAAAGTCAGGAGTTGGTTTTCTAAGTCCTGAATTAGTAAATGTAAGGAGGGAAGGACCAGTTGGCCATGCTGGCAGGGGCTGATGGGAATTGTAGTCCATCAACATCTGGCGTGCCATAGGTTTGCCACCACTGGGGTAGGAGATTGCAGTTGTTCAGTGGTTAGGGGAAAGTACTCTGTGTTTGCTCAGATTTATTTTTCCCAAGTTTCAGTTTTTGCTTGTAAAAAAAAACCTTCTGGAGTAAGTTCTAGTGAGGTTAGGGTTGCCAGCCCCACTCTGGCAAATGTTAGTAGATGGGGGCAGTACTTGGGGAGGATGGAATTTCAGGGATAAAAATAGAGTTGCCAACCTTGAGGTAGTGGCTGGAGATCTCCTGTTATTACAACTGATCTCTAGGTGATTGAGACCAATTCACATTCAGAAAATGATCACATTGGATGGTGGACTCTATGGCATTATACCCCACTGAAGTCCCTTCCTTCCCCAAGCCCCACCTTCTTCAGGCTCCACCCTCAAGATCTCGAGGGATTTCCCCAACCTGGAACTGGCAATCCTAGAGCATCACTTATACCACACTGCTGTAGGTATAATTTCCCCAATCTCTATGATCTTCATCCACTGTTTTCTTTCCTCTCCCACCACTAAAATTACTGACGGATCTCAGAAGCTGAGCAAGGTCCATATTTGGTTGGAAGATCACCTAGGAAGGCTCTGCAGAGGGAAATGATGGCAAACCACCTCTGCTTCTCACGTGCCTTGAAAGCCCCTTGCTGGAGTCTCTGTAAACAAGTTGCAATTTGACACCCCTTATGTACACAAGGGACCTGAGGGTGAATGTGGCTACCAGCAAATGACAACCTTAAATTAGGTCTTTTTTGCACAAATTAAGTTCTAAGAATGCTTTCTGGGGCGTGCACCAAAATGAGACTTATTTGCAAGTATATCTGTTCAGAATTACTCTCTAATTGTGGAGACAAATCCCAGAAGGTGACATTAGACATATTAATCTGTTGTCTCAAAACTTCAAAAATATCTTGTTTCACCTTGAAGACTGACAAATTTATTGTAGTGTATGCTTCACAGCTATAACTGGTTAATTCAGATACATGAAATGAATCCTCAGTCAGCAGATATGGATATAGAGAGGAGGCATGTAAAAACTGAAGCTAAAGGTCATGCACTATAAGAAATATAGCTTTTGACATTTCCATATAAAAATAAAAAACAAGATAAATACAATGACTATCTGTAATGGCTATAATGTAATGTTGCTTTGAGTTTGCAAAGATAAGGTAGTATATAAACATTTTAAAGATGAAAAAGGATGTCTATTTAAATCCTAGTTAATAAAAGTAAATGCATGGTTAAATTTTAATCCAGCAACTATTTATTCAGCACATATGTATGATACAATAAAACTGTTAAAGGACAATCCCAAATAAATTGAAGTAATTAGTTTTGCTTAGGACAGCTCTGTTAGTTTTTCAGGTGCTATAAAACTACGCTTTGTATTAAGAGAGAACAACTGTACCATAATGTATTCCTCCATGGAACTATGGTCACTTGATATGAATTAGCAAATGTTATATATTTATTGTTAAAGAAAGAAGAAAATTTCAGGAAGTGACAAATTGTTTTCCATAAGGCCCTGCTGTGATGTTTACAAACTGGATGGGTAGTGAAAAATACCTTGAACAGGCCCATTTAACAATCAGGAACAAAAATGAGTTACAGGACAGATAGGTGCACTTATATGTGTTATCTGCACATTTGGAAAAATACAAACTTACCCATAAAGATGCAGATTACTGTGATGTAGGTGCACTTTACAGTCTTCCTTACAGCTCTGAATAAACAACAGCAAAATGCCTGTTTATATTTTAGAGGAAGTCAGTAATTTAGGATTGGTCATCTCAAGTAGTTCTCTGGAGCCCATTTCCTGGCCTGCCCGATAATTCCACAGTGAAGCTTTAAATATTTTCCATGTCAGTTCTGTTCGTACTATCTTTGTTTGCACTCCTCCTGTCTGCTTTCTCTCCAGCAGCTGGACTCATCACTGTTCCATTTTTCTATTGGTTGTGACTGAAGTAGCTTGAGGTCAATTATTTCCCCAGCAATTGACAAAGAGTCTTGACTAAGAGGAAAGTGACATTGTCCCTTGAATACACACTCTTCCCTCCCCCCTTGTGTCCCAGGGCCAAAGGAAGCCACTCCAGTCCTCTCCCCTTGCCTGAGGCCTAGCATATCTGTGTCAGTAGAGTCCCGGAAATACACGTGTACCATATGGTAACTGAGGAAGATGTTAATATTGCTTAAAAGGAAAGGGGACAAAATAATCTTGACCTGAGCCCTTTACAGCAAGAAGGATTCTGGTCTGATGTGTAAAGATAACATACATTATATACTATTGGTGGAAAATTATCCTCAGAAATTTCCTGCCACGTTTCACAACCTTTCAATATTTCAGCATTACGGGATCCCACTGCTCTGAGGAGGAGCCGGCAGAATTTTGAATAGAAAAGCATTCGGACCCCCCTCCCCGCTTTAGCATCCTTTTCTTTGAGGTATACTCCTTAAAGCGACCACATCAAAAGCAAGTGCACAGACTAGAGCCTCCCATGATCTGTACTTCCCCTGAGGGTGATGCAAGCTCTGATGGCTCAAAATTGTTTCTCCGCCCCTCCCTTCCTCTTCAGACCCACAATTCAAAGCTGTGGGAGGTGATTCCCTTGCTCCCTGCCTGTTGCCGGCCTCTCCACAAAGAGACAAGATAATATGCTGCATGCAGACAAGGAGCGTATTTGGAGCTATTGGTCAAGCAATTGATCAGTGTTTGATCTCTGATTATTTGTGTGAATCGTTCCAAATCTGGTTTCTCTGAGCATTGTCTGGTGATTGTTTCCTGCAAATCTCCTCCTGGAAGTTGTTGAGAAAGTTCTCTTTTAAAAAATGTTTACAACTGCTCTTGTGACTAATCACAGTTGTTTGTAAACCATGATAGGAGCATGGGAAAGTGCAGTGAATGAAGCTGCTTGAGTAACTCAGCAGTCATTTTCACAAAGCACTTTCCCAGTTCATATGACTATGAAGAAATGCTTGAAAATGTGAGGCAAATGCCAATTGAAATCTCAGAAGCCTCAGGGCTAGCAGGATAAGATTTGACGGAAGGGTTGTGGCTCAGGTATCCTGCAAAGCATTCCATTGTGGAAAGCAGTATGGGATGCAGAATAAATTTTGCAAAATAAGAGAGATTAAACACATTCTCCTACTATCTATTTTCTATAGGTCTCAGAATTCAGCGGAATTTAGCTTCTCAGTACAACATTCAAAGCACAATTTAACTTTATGGTAAGGGGATGAGGTGCAGAGTCATCATTCGTAAATCATAAAACCATAGATAGGGAGAGGTTTGCAGCAACCCTTGCATACACAGGCCAGCAGTTATATCAATTCTGTTTAGTTTTCCTCTGAATTATTTAAATCATTATATTTTGTTTTTCCATATATGTGTATGGATTTGGGTTGCCCCAATTTTCATTATTGTTGCTAATCATGCACACCTGCCATGGATTCAGATACAGTGTTACAGTGCAGTGCAACAAATATCAGCCAGTGCCAGTGATCTGAAAAATTATAATATACACTCACATAAAACTATGCTGAGAAAAAGCTAGCCTTGGCTTTCATTCTGGATGCTCGAGTACAGCCCAGTATTTCTAAGTATACAGTAGCAAAGAGCTCAAGCAGCAAAGTCTCCAGGACTTCCAGAGATCGTTGGCTAGAAATGCACATGGTCTGATCAGAAGGATTCTCTTCTGCATAGTTTGGCTGGCCATTCCCCATTCTTGGCGTGGAGAGAACTAAGAGGTGGTGTGAAGTGGGGGGACGACATACCATGTTGGTTTCCTTGGTTGTACTGGTTCACCATTTATGACCTATTGTTTCAGTATTAACAAACATTTTTATTGACACTTATTCCAGTATCACTTTGTGGAGATTCATTACTTGGTGATTTGGTAAATCTAAATCACAGACACCCCCCCCTCCCCTCCTTGGCTTTTTCAGCCTTTTTGTTTGCTGATTAAAAAAACCCAGGTGTATTTGAAAAGCACCAATTAAAAAAAACTCAGGTGTATTCAGAAAGTACCAGTGAAGAAGACTCTCCCCCTCCTGGGACAGGGGAGAAGAACTGAAAAAATTCAGGTTATTTTTTTAAGAACCCAGATATTTTAGTAATAGCCCAATAAACCTGATGATATCAGCTTTATTCAGCTTTACTGAAAAATTCTGGGTTAACCCCCCTCCCCCATTTACTGATATTTTGAATTGGTGCTCAATCCTGTTCTTTTTTCACACTTTCACCTGTTAGAGAAACTCAGCACCAAATTTGTGAATTAAAACAACTAAAAACAACAAAATCAACAGAAGAATATCTCCTGCCACTTTAAACATAGAACTGGATATCTACAAAACGTGATCTTTCTCCTGTAGCATAAATGTTTATTCCTAACCAGAGATCCAATGTGGCTTGCACATTAATGCCCAGCCTAGCTTTTAACTATTTTAATGTAAGTGCTTTCTGTTCACAAGTTTAGAGAATAATCTATATGCATTGCATTTAATTATCTATTGAAAACTTACATTTGTGTTTTTTTTAAATAACACAAAAATGCTTTATTCTAAGAACAAGCCAGTGGTTTTTAGGAAGATTGCCTCATGTATAACAACTGAAGGCTGGCATTCTCAGTTGGTGGTTGATCCTGCTGGATTTTTGTGGGGGGGGGGGAGTGCGGTAAGCAGAGGAAAACAGCTAGCAGGACACATGAGCGTAGGCGGATTGCTGGACAGCCGAGGAACTCTTAAATGGATTCTTTCAGATAAAAGCACCCAGCTACCTTTCTTTCCCATAATGGCCCCTGAGGCTAATGTCTTAAAGAGGAAACAAAAGGATTGTTTTACATCACACAAGTGGGGCAGGGACACAGTGGGTGAAAGAGGCACTTGAGTAATGCTGGCCTGCCAGAGCCCTTGAGTGGAAAGGGGCAGGCCAGCAACAGCAGTGCAAAAGGAAGACTGGGGGAGGGGCGCAGCTGTGCCTAACTTCTGTTTTGCTGTGTGGCCTCTGCTATTAAACCCTTTAACACCTTCTTTGCCGTGTGAGAGCCGGGCCCTGGGGCACCAACCGGCTTCCCCCTTAGAGATGCAATCTATTGGCATAACACCATGGCTACTCTCTGGGTCTTGATCATTTTTAAAAAGAAACTTGTAAAATGATTCATTTGTTGATCATTTTGATCTCTTGCCCTGCAAATGTGTAAATGTGGGATATGGGAAATGTGTGGCTCCTGCGGCCGAGGATTTAAAAAAAAGGGCTCCAGAGGCAGCAGCGCCGTGGAGCATGTGAAATAACCATCCCAGGCAGCGAGCGGCTTCATATGGTTCATCTGTGCAGCTCATCCTTTGTCTCCACAATTGCCTTTCAAGAGGTGGGGAAGGCAGGTGTGACAAGAGTGTGTGTGTGTTGTGGGGGAGGGGGAGTGAAAAAGGCCTAGCCTGCAACTGCACTGGGAAATCTTGCTGCTTCTTTGAAATTGCCTCACTCCCATTTCCTTAAATTGAGTGCTGGAAAATGGGCCTGGGTTTCGGCCTCCTTGGTCTGCGCCTTCCATCTGGTTTTGATTAATGCAAGATTGAAATGTCAGTGACAGCTGTTCACACTGAATTGCAAATTTTTAGAAAAGGAAGTTCTAACTCTTTAGAAAGCATAACATGAATGACCGCATTATATCAGCTCCAATAACCAACCCAGTACACTATTTCATTTATGATTGCCAGGTCCTGACCCAGAGAGGGCTTCTGTTTCTTTAAAAAATTCTCTCAAGGCAGGAATTCACCAGGTGCAGTCTTTTCACCATAGGGGGTATGGTGACAGAAGAAACAAGACAGAAAGGAATTTCCCCTCTTATGTACATGCAAGAGTCCCTCAATCTGTGACTGCAGCATCAAGTAATCACTTGCATGTGTGAATGAGTCATCACAGATCTTGCCTCTCAAGTGAAATACAGAGAGTCAGTGCACATGTTCACCTGCCAGCCATCAAATAATGAGTAATCATGCCATGCATGATATACTCCATGCTTTTTGGATTCTTCTCATGCTCTTTTGATACTTACAATACAACCCTTTGGAAGCCAATGGACTTCAGTGGATTAGAAAGGTGCAGTTCTGTTTTTGGAGTGCACCAACCAGCTTGTTGCACAGACCCAATGTAATGGCTGTGACATCTCCTCTACTGTAGGATGTGGTCATTCCTGATCCCTGGGCTAGCTCGCTCTTGTCAGATTTCAGAAACTAAGCAGGTGTAGCCTGATTAGTACTGGGATGAGAGACTGCTAAGGAACTCCAGGATCATTCGGCAGAGGTAGCAACGGCAAACTGCCTCTTTCCTTGAAAACCCTCCAAGGTCACCACCAGTTTGCGGCAACCTGATGGCACGCTCCACCATCACCCCTCACCCGCAGTACTGAAGTTCTGCATAGGGGCATTGCATGTAATTGGGAAGGCTAAAGAAAGGGCACATGCCAGCTGGCATAACTGAGGACTTATTGGGCTCCCTGGAGGCTGAAATCACCTTTGCCCATCTCCTTCAGCAGTAAGGCTAGGAGTTGAGGGTAAGATGATGTTTGTTTGCTTAAAAACAAATCTTGTTCTTATTTCCATATCCAGCAAACTCTGGTTGCTGCTGTAGCTCCAGCTCTGTACAATCTGACAATGGTACATAAACGCTGCTGCCTAATGATGGGCCACCAGCTTGGTAACTGGCTGCGTTTAAAAAAGTGGGGAGGGGCCAAATTAATAGGTGTTGTAACAAAAAATTGAAAGAAACCTGTCTCACCAAAGACCTGCACCCTCCTCTCCCCTGCTCCAGCTGCAGCTCCAGCTGAAATGTGAGGCAATTGAATACAGCTCAGACTGCTGTGAGGGTTACTGGAGAGCTACATCACCGTGATGAGCTAGTATTGTGCTTCTTTTTCTTTCCCCCTTTTTGCTGTCTCTCTTTTCTGCCTCTCCTTTCTAGAAAACACTCCCCAGCTCTTTTAATGTAAGGCAGCCCACTGCTGTCATGTTTCACTACTGCCTCCAGGAAGCCGCCTTCATATTCAAGTGATAGGAGCTGTGGCAACAGAGGGAATTCACCTCAGTGAAGTGTGAACTTTATTCCTCCCCTTTGCAACTATTTAAATGCTAATGTTGAGCGTTAACATTTTCTGTTTTCTTAAAGGGAGGAGGGGACCTTAAATGCCTATTAGCTGTTGTAAATAGGTAAGCAGTTCACATCATAGGATGGTGTGAGATGCATACTACGCTTAGTCCACTGGCATCCTGACCCAATTAAACATTGTTTTGTGTTTTCAGTTCTGGTTTCTCAGATGAAATGTAAACAGTTGAGCTAATGTTCCTGAAGGACACTTTGTGTTTCTCGGTTGGGAAATTTTCAAAGTGTAACTTTAATGTTGAAACAAGTTTTTTTTATTTTATTTTTTTCACAGCGTTAATAATCGTAGTGGAGCTTAGATATGGCTTCGCTGCAATGAGTACAAAGAAAGCTTCTCAGTTAGGCAACTGGACACAGACCAAAGAGGTAGTTTTTCCTAGCTGTCTAGTTTCCACACTGATTCTCACAGTATGGTGCCCAAAGTCACTGTTAAAGAGATGCTGAAAATCTGGTTTGGATTATAGGGATGGGATGGATGGGAAAGTAAGGAACCTTGACTCTATTTGGGTGCTTCGACAATATGTTGACTCTATTACTTGCAGCTTGCTTGTTTAAAACCAAATTGAATAAAACAGCATACTTTTCTATGTAATACTTGGTTAGCATATTTGCCCAAACTGAGAAAGTGAGAAAGTGTGCTGTGTGTGAGCACGAATAGAGGAGAGGTAATGCGGGCTGGGCAGGAGGAAATCAGCATGGTGTAGTGGTTAAGAGCAGTGGGCTCTAATCTGGGGAATCAGGTTTAATTCCCCACTCCTCCTTCTGGTGCACTGTTATTCGGTGAATTTGAATTTGTTTCCCCGCTCCCACACATAAAGGCTGCTGGGTGACCGTGGGCTAGACACAGTTCTTCAGAACTCTCTCAGCCCCACCTACCTCTCATGGTGTTTAATGTGGGGAAAGAAAGGGAAGAAGTTTACAAACCACTTAGAGACTCCTTACAGGAGAGAAAGGCACTCCTCCTGCTGCTTCTTCTGCTTCTTTTTCTTGTCATATTGGATCGAGCTTTGTTACCAGAGAAGCAAGTTAATGCAGCTGCAAAAAAGGCTTTCTACCAATGCAGCCTACTCCAAAAGATGGCCCCATACCTTGATACATCTAGATTGGCCACCTGGATCTATCTATCTGTCTGTTTATATTTTTATCCTAACCTATACCGGAAGATGTCAGAGTGGGTCACAGCATAGGATAAAAGTAATAAAATCTGAGAACCTAAAACAATAACAATCAATAAAAATAAATCCTATTTAAAATCCACTAAACCAATTAAAACCTATTCATATTCCTACACATGTGGATCCATGACACAGTAACATCTAGCCTAAACTATTGTAATGCAATGTCAGTTAGTCTCCCCTCATAATCAAACTGGAAACTCTAGCTTGTCCAGAATGCTGTGTCTCAACTATTAGTGTGGACTAGATAGAGCATTCATATTACTCCCATTCTGCCGATTGGTTGTTCATTTGTTACTGAGCTCTGATTAAGGTAATAGCTCTGATGTATAAAACCCTTCACAGTCTTGGTCTCTCTTATTTACTGGACTGCTTCTCTCCCTATGCTCTGCTATGACAACTTACGTCAGCAGAATCTTCTGCAGGTGCCAACCTGCAAATGGGCTAAATCAACTACTGCCCACCCACCCACCCACCCACCTACCTACTCACTCACTCACTCACTCACTCACTCACTCACTCACTCTATTGTAAGTATGGATCCTATTATGTAATTCCTGTACCATTTAAGGTGTCATGTTAATACTTATGCTATGCTTCTGTTTCTTTCTAGTGGTTCCAGACTTTTAATAGCCTAATATATTATTTATTGAATATCCTAGTTTGTTGATTGTATTGACTCAGTATGTGTAGCTTGCCTTGAGTCCCTGTAAAAAAGGCAGACTATAAATAATGTAAATAAATAAAATATGGTTTGCTACAATATCTCCTCCAAAAATCTGCATATGTAAGATATTTCATGAGCAACAATGGACCCACACAGGGCATAGCTAAGAATATTTGTGTGCGCGCTGAATTATGCCCCCATTCATGCTATGGCTGTAGCTAATGCCTCAGTTCTGCAAATATTAGAAATGTCTTTTTCTGTATCTTTATATCATTTGTAAGAGTAGGCACTAGGTAAATGATGGATAACAGCCACTCTGTGCTACATCCTTAAAGGGCTCCTTATGATAAACCCACAAGAAGCAGAAAGAGGATGCAGGTAACCATATTGGTGCAAAACCAAAGCCAGGTGATACTTTTAATCAGGGCCCTGTGTCTGTCAGTTTGATTTGTCCTGTTAAATTGCGTTATATGACAATATGAAACAGTTTCCTAGGGTAGCAAGTTTCCTAGGGTAGCAAACAGTTTTCCTAGGGTAGAAAATTGCTACCCTAGGAAATACAATACTGTAAAATATTGTAAAATACTGTAATATTGTAAAATACAATATTACAATGGTAATATTATCTCAATATTACCATTGAGACAACCAGATTTTTAAGGGGCTCAGGGGCTCTGTGCCTTCAAGAGTTGCTCTGAAAGGAGAATCCTGATCTTGAGCACTTTCCTTGTCACAGTCTGGGAAGAAACTGCACCTGCAAGAAACTGCAGATCCCTGCTTGTCAGTGACCACTGGTACCCCCACTCAATCTGGCAGCCCTGAGTTGTGGGTTCCAAAGTCTGATTCCATTAGGAAATGCCTCATATTCAGCTGGCTTCATCTTTCACAGCTGGCCATGAAATTTGACATGGTCTTGCCACTCTCCCATCTGCTTCCTCTGAAACATCTATTTTTTATTCTGTTCTGTTTTTTGCCAAAACTTCTGCTTGTAGCATGCATCTGGCTACCACATCTTCTATCGACATCTGATGCTAATGCCCCTGATGCAGAGTTCTGGGTGTCTGTCTCCCTGGCATCTCGGCTTTGTTCTCTCCCCCTGGTTCTCTGAGCCTGTGATCACCTCATTATTATGTCATCTCTTTCCTTTCCTGACTCGGCAGGAATCGGCAGCAACTTCCCTCTCCATCTGCTGCTGCAGAAGGTGCCTCTGTGGAAAGCTGCTCCTCCCCCAGCATCTTTTTCTCTGACATCCATAACCCTATAGATTCATCTGTCTCTTCGTTTGTTTTGTTTTAGTTTTCTCATTGCTTCTCCAACACAGTTGCATCTGATTAGTTGTTTTAAGGCTCCAAGAACACTCATCTCAGCACATCAGCTTGTATATGTTTTCTTGTCCTTGTATGTCTCAAAGGCAATTTTTCCATGTCTACTGATGTTGCCAACAAGCCTAGTAGCACCAGCCTGATCCAGATACACAACTTTTACCTACATAATGGAAAGCCAGTGCAGAGGGCATGCAGGGCCCCAGATTTGTTTTATGGTTTTCTTTCCTGCCATTACCTGTTCAACTTTAAGCATACTTTGAACTATAGCAACAGAGGGAAGTAGAATAATTGCATGAAGTAGGGAATGCATCCTCAAACAGTGTGTGTTCCTGAAGGCTGGAGTGCTTGGGATAGTAGACAGAGGTTTCCTGTTTCAAGAGAAGGAAAAGAAATCCTGCCGTGTGTCACAGAAGGGGAAGCGTCCGCTTTCCCTCATGAATTCCCCTAACGCACAGCAGCTCCACCTTAGTTTGCATCAGGCAGTGGGACACAAGCAACAGTCTCCACACTTGCATTCTGGTAGCCCTGGCTGTGTCACAGAGTGCGATCCCCCTGACTGATCACAGATAGGTCAGCCAGGACTGACTGATAATCTGGGATCTCCTCAGATTTGTCAGTCCCCAGGGAAGGAATTTAAGGGGCATCACACAAGGGAGAGCAATTTAATGAATTGGCCCCTTCCTGCTTCCACATTTTTTAATTGCCCCGGAGCCTGACTAATTCTCCTCCTGGTTTGAGTAAACAGGGCTCATTCTGGAGGCTTTCCAAGCTTCTTAGTCAGCTTTTCCTGTCTCTTTAACCCTTTCAATGCATTCCAGTCCTTGTGGTAAACCAGGACAGAATTCTGTTATCTATCTCCTGTCTGCCAAAATGTTCAATGTGCATGCAACAAATGAATGTTTATAGCACTGAAGTGTGTTCAGTTGCTGCATCTATTGCACAGTTTTCCACACACAGTTGTAAGTTGAAGAAAACCAGAGAGGGGAGTGCTAGCTTCTTATTTCCATTTAACAAATGAGTCTGGACTTTTCACAATGCAGAATAAACAACAAAAGTTGCTTCTTGTGTTTCGTAACTTCCCCCCACCCCTCCCCGCTGGTTCATAGGACTGATGGCTGTAAATTTAATATGCCTAGTGGCATTCAGACCATGAAAGTGTATCCCACTACATAATATTATCTAGTCCAGTAATCCCCAATGTGGGCACTAATCTGTTTCTTGGCATCCACAAAACATCTCTTCTCCAATGCTAGATTTTCTCTACAACTGGAGAAGAAAGAACCCAGGAAGCACCATCTTTATGCTTTTGGAAACAGCTGCCTCCAACACAGAAGGATGCTTGTCGTGGAATCTCTCAAATTCAAAGATAGCTCCTGCTCTCTGTGGCAACTATTTTGTTGTGGCACCAACTGTTATCAAAATTCCAAAGTTGCTTCCAGGCTCAACAAGGTTGGGAATCTTGATCCTGCCCTTAAAGCCAGGTTTATATACCATCAGTGCTGTACACACCCAGTGCTTGCAACACCCCCCCCCCCTTTTAAGGGAACAGATTACTGTATTAGATGTGTACAGATGAACATGCATGCAATCTCAGTCACACGTAGCATGTTACCTATGATACTATGAGGAATGTATCATTCTAATGTCTCACTGCATGTGTAGAATTTCTGGCTGACTATTTACTAATGGGCAATCCTTATTTTCTCTCTTACATGCTATATGTGCTGCTAAAAATAATAGAAAATTCCACTCCTCTCTACTAGCTCTAGTTTTCTTTTTCGGTTCTTTCTTTCAAACGGGTCAATGGGCCCTTTGTGGTTAGAAGCTGAATCTTACAGCTGCTGTCTTGTGCGGGGAGAAAGCATGCTTCCAACTCAAAGAACAGTGATTCTGGGAAGCAATCATTTCCCTCCTCCCCAATTTACTTCAGGTGACTCATCCTGCACTAGCTGGATGGCTTGTGACTCACTGCATTGTTTGACATGTCAGTGTGATGTAAAAGAATCTGCTTGAGTTCTGATCCCTGGAGGGTTGTGAGGCAGGAACTGGTCCCCACTAGGAAAGTCTGGAGAGTTGCAGGGCTTTCTTTCTGTCTCTTAGGCAAAATGGGTGGATGCAGATAGAGAGGATCTTATTGGAAAAAACAAAGAAGGTCGAGGTCAATGGAATCTGTCCCCTCTAGCTGACTGTGTCCTGTTCAGCCTCTGTGTGACTATATCTGAATAGTAATTAGCTGGCAGAAAAAGACGAGCAGCTGAAGAGACAGGATGTGGTTACTCGGCAAGATCTGAAGCCCAGCGATCATATAAAGAAATACACAGCAATATGCAAGTCACCTGCCCCTTACATACCATAGGGGAGCTTTGATAGGGTAGTCTCCTACATGCTTCTTCTAGGAGGGATTTGAACAAGTGTATTTCATACTTTTGTTATGAGGCATTGTGTGAATATACACTGTAGAAATCTGTGTGGAATTAGGTCATGGAAAAGTGTTAGCATGCATTCATGTTGCCAGCCACCCAGCAGCCGAAAGTGCCTAAAGTGTATATATATTACCTGTACTCAGTGGTGGGATTCCAATAATTTAACAACTGGTTGTTTACAAGCACCATTTTAGCAACCGGTTCTGCCGAAGTGGTGTGAACCTGCTGAATCCCCCCACTGCCTGTACTGAACCTCATGGTTTTTGGAGGAGAAAGTTGGTATTGAACTTGAGACTTTATGTATGCAAGGCATGTCTCACTACTGAACCATGGGCCTTCTCAGTTAAATCATTAATATATTATTGGGTACCCAGAACATGTATTCAGATATTAATGAATTAAAAAACACTGAAAATATACTGTTGGTAAATATAGTTACTATAGCTATTTTAAAATGAAAATATCTCTCTGTGTGTGTGTGTGT
Source organism: Sphaerodactylus townsendi (assembly GCF_021028975.2). Classification (NCBI taxonomy): domain Eukaryota; kingdom Metazoa; phylum Chordata; class Lepidosauria; order Squamata; family Sphaerodactylidae; genus Sphaerodactylus; species Sphaerodactylus townsendi. Next base: position 57,584,890 of record NC_059433.1, read on the forward strand.
GTGTGTGTGTGTGTGTGTGTGTTGAATGCTGTTAAACTGCGTTCACAGTATGGTGATCCTATGAATTAATGACCCCCAGAACATCCTATCATCAACAGCCTTGCTCAGGTCTTGCAAACTGAGGATTGTGGCTACCATGATTGAGTCAGTCCATCTCACATCGAGTCTTCCTTTTTTCCTACAGCCTTCAACTTTGCTAACACCATTGTCTCTTCTGGTGAGTTGTCTTCTCATAATGTGATCAAAGCATGATAGCCTCAGTTTAATCATTTTAGCTTCTAGGAAGAGTTCAAGCTGGATTTGATCTAGAACCCACTTATCTGTCGTTTTGGTACACTACAGTATTTGCAAAAACTCTCTTCCAACATCACATTTCAAGGGAATCTTCCTGTTTTCTTCATTGTCCAACTTTCACACCCATACATAGTAATGGAAAATACTAGAGCATAATGTATTGTCGAAGGCTTTCACGGCCGGAATCACTTGGGTGCTGTGTGGTTTCCGGGCTGTATGGCCGTGTTCTAGCAGCATTCTCTCATGACGTTTCGCCTGCATCTGTGGCTGGCATCTTCAGAGGATCATGATCCTCTGAAGATGCCAGCCACAGATGCAGGTGAAACGTCACGAGAGAATGCTGCTAGAACACGGCCATACAGCCCGGAAACCACACAGCACCCAAGTGATTCCAGCCGTGAAAGCCTTCGACAATATATTGAACATCTCTACAGGGAGAAATTGTTCCAAGACACAAGGAAATTGGAAAAACTACGGCTCAGGAAAGCACACTTACTGTGTTCTCTAACCTTTCTTCTACGCTGCAGAGACACAGGTACTATACCATCATTTCTTGCAGCCAAAAGGACTTTCAAAACACCACAGGCTCACCGCATGATCCTCTGAAGATGCCAGCCACAGATGCAGGCGAAACGTCAGGAGAGAATGCTGCTAGAACACGGCCATACAGCCCGGAAACCACACAGCACCCAAACTACTAGAGCATAGTATGAATTATCTTGATGCTAGTTGCCAGTGACACACATTTACACTTAACAGTTTTTTCTAGCTCCTGCGTGGCTACCCTTTTGATTTTTTAGTTGTACTCTCCCTTTTGGTTGATGGAGCCAAGGAATAATTTAAACAATTTAATAATTTAATAATTTAAATTTCTACATTATCATACTTACAGTTTGTAATTCATCAGTATTCATTACTTTTGCCTTCTTGATGTTCAGCTGTCAACCTGCTTTAGCACTTTCTCCCTTAACCTTCATCAGCAGTTGTTTCAAGTCTTCACTATTTTCTGCCAATAATGTGATATCACTGACATATCTGAAATTGTTAATGTTCCTTCTGTCAATTTTCACTCTTCCTTCATCTAAATTGAATCAGATTTCTTTATGATGTGTTCAGCATCAAGTTTGAAGAGAAAGGGAGATAAAATACATCTTTGTCTGACACTTTTGCCCATGGAAACCATTCTGTTTCTCCAGGAAACTTTCTTTAATGAAAACAAGGACTTAAAATACATGTGTGTGTGTGTGTGTGTGTTTGTGTAGGGGGTCTTCCTGAATTTACATGTGCCCGCCCATTCATGTATAAATGAAGAAGAGTTTGGCGGGGGGATTTGCTTTTTTAACAATGGTAGACTGCGTGGATAAGGCAGCTACCAGGGGATGGGGTGTGCGCATTGCACTGGGTGCACACCAGGAGTGGTGGAAAATCCCCCTGTGGTGCCCCCAGCCCTCCCCACTTACCTTAGTTCACACACTTACCTTAATTCATCCTGAAAGTGCAGGCTGGAAAATCGGCCTGTTCACTTGAGGCTGAAAGCGGCCTGGTGGGAACTACACTCTGATTTTGCACTGGACTCCATTTTCCTTAGCTATGCCTCTGCCTGGAGGGGAGGGCAGAAGGGACTGCCGGCTGGGAGCCCAGCCAGTGGGGGGAGGCAGGGTAGTCTGCCGTCCCTGGCCTCGGAGAGCTGTTGTTATAAGCACTGAGGCCGGGGCGAGCTTAGGGAGACTTGGCCCCGCCCCCAAACCCACCCCATTAAAAAACCTATACCTACGTCACTGCTCAGTTTCCTGGGTTGCCAAACACTTTCCTTTCCAGTGCTCTGTCATTAAAATTGAGATCGTTTCTCCCATCTGAAAATTGACAAGTAGGATCCCAGGAGTTGAAAGGAACAATCCTTGAGAATTTCTGACAAATTACATTGATGAGGCGTAGGATCAGGAATAATTACAGGTGGCAATATGTTTCCTCTTAATTAAAACTACCACTAACTACAACAAATAACTCTAATAATTAATGAAATAAAATCAAGATTTTTGAAGCAAAAATGAACTGAAATTGGAGACAGGAATTGTACACATGGCCCCAGGTTATCACAATTACTAGCGTTAGTTTCTGGGTGGTTCTTCAGCTTTTAACAGCTGCATGAAAAGCAGACATTTACCCAAGGAGAGCTTTCCCCATCACTGCATTTCCATTCTAAGAAAAGTTTCACTTCTGTTCATCAGGCAGCTATTGCGGGGCCGGGGGGGGGGGGGGCTACCTCAAGGTACATGAAATCTGACATATGGGTAATATAACTCGTGTGGTCTTTCTGCAACACCACAGAACTTATTGAAAGAATGTGGTCTATGAGAACAAAGGTATGGAGGATATGTGCCTTTAACAAATTCTAGCTTGATGGCTGCAATACACTGCACAGTGTAGTGAAGGGTTTCCATCACTATTTTGACTGCCCCCAACCTTTAGTTATTTGGGATTTTCAATGTTTGATGTTTTTGTTATATTTGGAGTTACTCTTATACTGGCCATGCTGGTCTGTGCTAAATTAGTTTGATTCAAGTTGTACATTAACTGTGCCTACTATAGATTCATATAAAATAAACTCATGGTCCAGTTTACAAGGTTCTATATTGCAGAAGCTTTGTTCTGATTAATATATTTTCTGCCCCACGATTAGCAAATGGACCAGGAAAATTGATCTCATTAATCTTGCTGTTGTTCCTGTATAGTATCATAGTTTGAGTACTTCATCCTTATGAAGCCAGTTCACTAAAGAAGTCACACTAGTATGAGACTTCATGGATGCCCATCTTTCATTGTGCACATGGCTAAAATCTAGGATTTTGATGTGTAATGTTTCTGTGCATATTCATGTCTCAGTTCAGGCTTCTAGAAATCTTGACTAATCTGGACCTGTAGTCACGGAAGGCACCATTCACAAATTCAGCAGTAGGAGATCACTTTTCTCTTTTACCTCAAGCTGCCCTTGGCAGATATCCAAGGAGCATCCAGTTGTTGGCAACCTGGTGCCAACTCCCTGAGGGCTAAAAGTTTCTTACTGAGAAGATTTCCTTTGAAAATTATTGATCCCTCTCCCAGTACCAAGTTCACCATAAGTGAGATAAATATCTGAAACTTTACAGTGTCTGCAATCCTGAGGGGGAAAATACATTGGACAGCTAATGGCTTAGTATTGGGGGTACCATGTCAGAAAAAAAATAAGAGGCAATGTTGATTTCAAAACAATATTTTCTGCTGCTTGATGATGACAGTTAATTCGTTGCTGTAAATTGCCCCTATTGGGTCACCTTTCACTGTTACTTATCACCTCTAAACTATGACCTTTATTTTTGTAGATGAATGAGAAAATTTTAGGAACAGCCTTTTTCATTTCTCTTAACTTGCTTCAGTTATGTTTTTTACCACATGAATGCTTGCTTACATGGACCATAAAGTAAGGAACCAGATAATTAATTCCCCATACACAGTAATGATTTTGATATTTGCAAAACATTTTTTTAAAGTTTAAAGGTGTTCCAGCACAGTTTGAAATGAAATATGGAACAGAGAAGTATTGTTAAAAGAGACTGCCAAAGACAAACTGTGGAACGCACTGTCTGGTTTGTGGCAACTGTCAGTAGCCTGAACCCAGTGCTCTGCTGTTTGGTGGTTGCTGAACATTAAATCATGTGATACATTCCCCTTACCAATGCAAAGAGTCACCTTTTCTCCTTGCGATGCTGTTCCAAGTCCATTTCACATCCTGCGCTGCTATAGCAGCTGCCAATGGTACTTCTGCACTGTCTCTCTAGGGAAAGCTGTGAATGTTTGTGGCTGTTAGCTGTTTGCACCACAGCAGCAGGGTAGAATCAGGTTACCTCTAATTCTGAGATTACAACCCTTTAACTTGCTTCTGCTTCAAATTCGGGATCTACTTTTACATTGGGATGAGGTTCTCTGGAAGGTCACTAAGTTGTGCTGCCGTAAAATTAATATTTTCATATAGTAGAAATGTCAGGCAAATGCAGTTTCCGTAAATGTTTTCGAACAGAACTGATACAGATAATTTTTAAAGCCCTCCTGATTATTTTCCTAATATGCCAGGCTAAGTGACGAGTTCTGCTAAATATACGAGAGACTGGGGCTCCAATTAATTGTGATTACCCCTTTGTTCTATTTGGAGAGAATCTTGCCCAGGTCACTATTAAATTTTCTGTGCATGTCAAGAGATCAATTGCAATATTCCCAGGTTTCAGGAAATTTAAAATGCTGGCAATCTGCCCAGCATGTGAAGCAAGATGACCTTGTTTTCTATATAGCAGGAGTGGGGTGGGGTGTGGGGAGCATTTGCCTATGTCGGGGTGAAACTGCAGCATCGGCGAAGGGTGTCTGACAGGCAGGTGAGAGTGGGATGGTACACTGGCTGAAAACCTGCCTTTCCCTGTATTTGAAACCAGTGTTGGCAGAACTGACTGTGTAATGTTTTTTGCATGAATTCTATTGAGGACATCTCCCAAAGAACACCTTGTTCACTACACAAATAGCTCTTTCCTTATTTAAAATATTTGTAATCTGTTCTCACCTTTTAAAAATGTCCAAGGAGATTTGCATGCAAAAACCAGCGAGAAACTTGTGGAGTAGGGGATAGTGGTGATGGCAGGGGGGTTGGACTGAGTCCACCTGAGGCATAGGCAGCCTCACTAGGAATGCTGGAAGGTGGGCCTGCAATTCACCAGTGCCCAGTGAGGCAAGAAGCTACCAAATGAAGCTCACTTGGGGCCAGCTTCTGGGAGACTCTCACAGCTGCTGTTGCTCCTAACACTTTGACACCATGGCACACCACTTCCAGCTCAGCCATGATCTTGTTTCCAGTTCTTATTTGGCAAAACAACCCCATCCAGAATTGGTTGCCCCATGGTTTGTAGCCTTAGGAGCCCAGAATACAGAGAATGTCCATCTTATCTGGATTCAGCCTCAGTTAGTCCTCATCCAGTTTATAACAGCTTCCAGACAAGGGTCCAGCACATAGAATATCTCTCTTGACTCTGATGAAATGAAGAGGTAGAGCTGGGTGTAATCTGCATATTGATGACACTTGATTCCAAATGCCCTGATGACCTCACTCAGTGGTTTCATGTAGATATTGAATAGCATGAGGGACAGGACCAAGCCTTTGGGAACCCCACAAGGGAACTCCCAGCACTGTGAGCATGAGTCCCCCAATTCTATCTCCAGAACCAACCAACCATGAAGGTAGGAGGAGAACCACTGTAACACAGTGCCCCTCTGACCCCATTCCCCAGAGCTGGTCCAGCAAAAATGGTCTGTGATATCAAAAGCCACTGAGAGATCAAGGAGAATCAACAGGGCAGTATTTCCTCTGCCTCTCTCCCCATAAAGGTAATTCATTAGGGTGACCAAGGTGGTTTCCATGCCATAACCACACCTGAAATCAGATTGGCATGGGTCCAGAAAAATCAGTTTCTTCCAAGCAAGCCTGCAGTTGAGCTACTACCACTGATAACTGTCCAGCACCATAGGGTCCAAGGAGGTCCCCTTCAAAAGGGGGCTGACAGACCATCACCTCTTTCAGAAGCATTGGCACTACCCCCGCCATCAAAGAGGAGTTTATCACCTCCTGGACCTAGTGGGTCACCCCTCCCCCCCGCCCCACTAGCTTTTATCAGCCAGGATGGACAAGGATCCAGGGGACTAGTAGTAGGACGTATTCCTGCGCACAACTTGTCTGCTCCCTCAGACCTGAAAAATTAAAATTGATCCAATAAAACCAGACCAGACACCTCCACAGGAAACTGTTCAATGGTGGAGCCCAATCCCATGCGGATCTGAGCAATCTTGCCCTGAAAGTGGGCAACAAATCATCACAGCAGATCTCAGTAGGCACCTTGGCTGCAGTCCTCTGAGTAGAGGATTGCAAACTGTTAATTACCCTAAATAACTAACTTGGATGGCTACTTGAGGATGCAATGAAGGTGGAGAAATATGCCTTCTTTGCCACCACCATTGCCACTTGGTAGGGCAGATAATGGGCTCTCACCAGTGTCTGGTCAGATCTGCAATGCGATTTCTGCCACCTTATCGAATTTCTTATTCTATGCAATGAGGGAATATGCACATTTCTGCTTCAGCTACTTTGATGGTTTCAAATGGATTCCATTTAACTGTGAAGGTACATTGGAATGTGAAAATGTTACACATCTCTTGCCTGCTGTTGTGCCCTTTTCCCTTTATGTGCAACTTGTTTTGCTTTTCTCAGTGAAACAATACTTTCGTCCTGATGGGCTGACTGAGATGTTTTCATGCACGGCGGAAGTAATGTTTTAAGTGCCATGCAAAATAAGCTGTTTCTGCCATATGACACAAACCACAACTGTCTGGTGAGAACACACGAGACAGAACCCGAAGGGGAAAGAACAACAACACAGAGAGCCAGACATGATCTTTGATCATATGTTGTGTAAAATTAAAAGCACCAATCATGAGGAGACTTAAACGCCACATCTGTCAGGGAGTTTGATAGCTGAATAACAATATGTTTTTAACCCCATTATTATTTAATTATGGCTTAAATTTTTTTAATCACATCCCAGTAACAAGTGGTTTCCTGACAATACCACGCACCAAAAACAGCTGAGGATGGAGTTTGTGAAGGGAATTGGTACCAACCCTGCTAAGCTAATGATGAGCTGCTTCTGACTCTGGTTAACTCTTTGTCTGCCAGTTGTTCTCCCTACCTGGTTTTCTCTGCAAATTTACCCACACTGTAGAGCACTGCATGCAGTGGTGTACCACTTATAGGGAAATGGGACACACGCCAGGGCACACACCATGTCCCCTGGCACATGCCTTTTGGCCACTTGGGGGGCACTGGGCACCAGCTGGGTCCCTGTGCCCCGCCTCTCCTGCGGTGTGGCGCCCAGCTGCTCCCCCCAGTGCTGGGTGCCGCTCACCAGCACCCAAGGCCAGGCCCAGCCGCGCGGCTGGACTCGGTCTCTCCTGCTGGTGCCATCCCCGAGCGGGGGAGAGGCCTCACGTGCTGGCAGGGGAGAGGCCGAGCCCTGTCTCGTGGCAGGAAGACTTCTCCCCTGCTGGGTATCTGCTGTGGCATCCTGCACCTGCCTCCCTGCAGGCTGGCTTCTGCCCTCCCCAGGGCCTGGGAAGGACAGGAGGTGCCCTGCAGGGAGGTGGGGTGGGGGCTTAGACAGGCGCCACAGCAGCAGGCTGGCCCAGGAGCTGGCCTGCCACTGCGGTGCCTGTCCGAGCCGCCCTTGACCCCCGCTCCCAAGCATGGGGAGCAGTGGTGGGGGTGCCCGGATCAGGTGTTGTTCCCAAGTGCCATCCCCCCCCTACACTTCTGACTGCTTGAGATACACATGATCTATTGGAGAACTTTCTGAAGATGCCTGTGATATCACTCTGAAGAGCGAGTGATGCTCATTTCTATAGTAGCAACTGTGCCAGGTTTGGCCCGAAGCTTCCAGTGTGATATATCATCACCTTTCTCCTGCACCTCTGTGGAGCCAGTATACAAAAAGGATTACTCCAACTGACCACAAGTAAACAGGATTATGAGTTACTGACGGCTGTTGCTCAGGCAGTTAGGACTGCCAGATCCAGGTTGGGAAATTCCTGGAGATTTGGGGGGAGAGTTCAGAATCTAGGGTAGGAAGAATTTGAAAAGCAGAGGGAGCTCACATGGATGTGTTGCCATAGAATGCATCCTCTGGAGTTGCCATTTTCCCCAAGGTCTCTGATCTCTGTAGTTAATTTGTAATTCTGGGAAAACTCTAGGCCCGACCTGGAGATTGGCAACCTGAATGGAGTGCAGGAAGACACATCACTGCAACAGTTCCAGATCAGGAAACCATTGAGAAGTACAGTTCTAGGCAGTATTCTGTCAGGTTGGATTCATCCATTTTGAATTTGCATAGAAGCAAGTAAAATATGATGCTTTAGAACAGCAGAATCAAACTTCTTACCCTTAGAAAATCCTTTCCAAAGCATCTGCCATAGAATGACAGTCAGAATTGTGAATTGGTTACTGTTGGACTGGAGTCTGAGAGGTTCAGGTATGAATCTCCACTCTGCCATAGAAGCTCACTGGTTGACCTTGTGCCAGTCATACACTCCCAGTTTAACCTACATCACAGGGTTGCAAACAGAGTGTAAAATGAAGAAGAAGGAAATGCTGGTCACTGCAGAGGATTGTGAGGTACAGTTGAGGAGAACACACTGCTAATTCACATGGGCCACAGCTACATCTTGGGATGATAATCTCTATAAGTGAACAAAAGGTATATTTTAGAATGCACCTAACAGTTCTCTATGTATGTGCATTGGATGGAAAGACTAGTGATGCTGGATGCTGGATTCATGTGCTTCGATATGTCTTCCTATCTCAAGACCATTGATCAGAACAAGACAAATGATCAGAACAAAATCAAATGTGGAAGCATTGCAAGAAATTGCAGACACATCGTAGATCAATACGTTCCCTAATTCACAGGTGTAACACCAAAATGTTTGATAGCTATAGGGAGTAGAAACAAGTATGATTGCTGCTATTCAGTAACAGAATTCTGGTGAAAAATACATATTTATTTGCTACTTTTGTGTCTTGTGCATCTTCACCCTCAGAACAGTGTGTGGTTACTCAGGATATCTTGCAGGCAGGTACTGAACAGGCTACCATGAATGGATCTGTATATGCAACTCCAGACAATCTCTGGGGATTGGAAAACAATTAAGTCTCATACAATGAACTCTTAAGCACAGTCACATTCTTCTAAACCAGGGGTAGGGAACCTGCGGCTCTCCAGATGTTCAGGAACTACAATTCCCATCAGCCTCTGTCAGCATGGCCAATTGGCCATGCTGGTAGGGGCTGATGGGAATTGTAGTTCCTGAACATCTGGAGAGCCGCAGGTTCCCTACCCCTGTTCTAAACACATTGACTTCAATATCCTTAGAAGGGTGTAACCTGTTAAGATTGCACTGCGGTTTCTGCAAATTTTACTAGTTTGACTCAATACTGGGAGGAGGGAGGTAACATCTCACATGCCACCCTGCCACCCCCAACAATGCCTGTTCCAGCACTGGAGGGTGGGAGTTCCACACCAGTGGAGAAATTCTGGGGAATGTCTTCCTGGGTGCTACCATTATTGGTATTGAGCATCCATTCCATGTGCTTCTAAAGTTGCCGTGGAGAGAATGACAAAGGAATCTGGAGGCAGAAGAAAATTGATGGCAGCTGTAAAAAGGAAGATGAGCTGAGAATCACTTGTGAGATGCTGCATGAAGGCATGATGCTAGATGCATAGATGAATATAATCCTGCATTTAGTAAAACCTGATAGTTGCTTTGAGTTCTAAGAACCTCCATAAAATACTGGGTGTTGGAAACAGAGTATAATAGCCCCCTGGCAAATACATTCAAAATGCTAGACAGGGCAACAGATGAGGGACAAATAAAAATGAATGGGTAACAGGTCCTGTACTTGCACAGTAACGCTTCTGGATTCACCATGCACAAGCAATGTGAACAGGCAAGCCATCCCACTGAGCGGCTCTTATTGCTTGCCGCATGGGTCACATGTTGGTTCCCAATACAGCAGGCACTGAGGCATCTCTTGCTAGTGCTGTTATTGGATTTGAGACAGCAGGCTATCCTGGTGCCTACTGTATGTGACAGCTCCTCCATCAGCGATCTGTCTCCTTTAAGATAGCAGACAGGCTGCCGGGCTACTCCCACTGGTTCCCCAGCTCCGAGTGCAGCACAACATCAGAACGCAGCTGTCAGTCAGCCTCCCAGGGGACCAGTCTGTGTGTTTACATGAATGATCATATGGTAACCTCTTCCAGCTCATGGGCAAGTCACACAGTTACCTCATCTGCAGTCAAATTACCTCATCCATGTGAAATGTAGCAAGTGCAAGACAGGGAGCAAAGCACACAGCTCTCCAGGGTATGGCTTCCTCATTAAGAGGCTGCAGAAGAGCTGTCCTCAACTGGACCACTCAGGAAATAAACTTGAGATCTGTTAGTCTTATAATTGCCCCTACTCAAGGGGCTCTTCATAAATCAACTGGGTTTATTTTATGACAGGGATAGGGGTGAGCTCTCTGTGTCTGGGAGGCTCTTGTCTCCAGGGATTTACATTTACCCTCTGGAAGACTTCTCAGCAGTGTGCTGCTCACCAGCCTAGGAGGTACAATTACCCCCTCTTTAAGAAAATAAATGCAGGTGGGGGGGGACTGAGAGAGAGCTTAGACAAGAGGTATGCTGTGTGCTACAGTTCAGTGCAGATGGAGCACAGCCATTTATTTGGGCCCAGAAGCCTCACATCCCCCCAGCTTCCCATTTCCTGTCCTAACCCCTCCTTAAAAATATTGCATGTGATGTCTAGGCATATAAAGTCAATTATCTTTGCCATAGGCGGCTGGGTTTATTAGTCCCTGTCAAGCTATTCACAATGTAAAGGACATGGTGACCTAGAGTGGTCTCTTACTTCCAATCAGCACTTATAATGTTACAAGAGGATCTCCTGTATTTGTGCGCTTCTCCGTATTAACCCTTGGGTTTGCTCGGCAGATTTGTGCGCTCACATTTCCTTTCCAATCTTTGCTCCGGAAGATTCTGTTTGAGGCAGCTTTTAAAGAGCATACTGGGTGGAGGGTGGGGAGAGGTAAAAGAAGCTGCCAGAGCCTCCTTTCTTTGCAAATGAACAACCTGAAAAACATTTATGTATCATACATTTGTTTCAGGCTATTTATCACTTCTGGTTTGAGCACATCGTGCGTGAACAGCTGTCCTTATCTGGCATGGGGCAGCATAGTAAAAGGAAGATTATAAAGACTATTTCCCCTCCTCCTGTGCTTTCTCAGGGCTTGATGATATTGGTAGCTGTTTCTGAATGGCATGAAGTACCGTGTCTCATGGCAGTAACTAATGCACATCTGGAGTTTTGTAGCATTCTAGAGATAGTTACTGGAGTCCCAGGAGCACCAGCCAGACTGGGAATGGGAGCCTGGTATCCATGGTGAGTCTCCCTATCTCACAGTGCCAGGTGTGCATATGTGTTATTTCTTGGAAAGACTGGCCCCGAGGGTAGGGGGGTGGGAGAGAGAGAGAAAAGAGAAACCAGGAGAGAGGTAATTAGGAGCTACCTTACACAACTGAGCCAACTCTTGAGGTCTGGAAGTGGGAAGGACAGCACAAGCAGCAGATGATGTGTGGGTCAGTTTTCAGCCTTCTGGAAGACAGCAATGGGATTTTTCATTCTCCTTGGGAACTGTAAGGAAGAAACACAAGGGTAGAATATTTTAAGCCTGGGAAACACAAAAATGTCCACATCAGACTGCATCAATGCATGTTGTTCACTGTCTTGAAATAAGATCCATATTCAGATCGATAGAGATTTGTGCCGGGGGGGTGGGGGAAGTGTTATGATTATTTCTGTGCCATCCCAGTGTGGCTGAAAGAAATACTTTCTGTGAGCTGCTAACTGCAAACAGCTTAATAAAACAAGCTCTCTCCTGCCAAGTTCTGAGCAATTATTCCTTTCCATGCCTATAATGTTGTATATGGAGAGTGGTGTAGTGGTTAAAGTGTCAGACTATGATATGGCAAACCCAGGTTCGAACCCCCACTCTGCCATGGAATATTGCTGGGTGACCTTAGGACAGTCCCCCTGGCAAGTATTTGGATGGGAGACCTCCAAGGAATATCAGGAGTGCGACATGGACGCAGGCAATGGAGGCAAGGGTCATCATGAGTCAGTTGTGACTTGACAGCAAAAAAAGAAAATGCGTACACTAACTCTAATAGTATGTATCATACCAGAAGCCTTGCATTTCATTTGTTTGGATCTTTGACTGAGCAGCTTTTGAATATTTCCTGAACTTTTTACAGTCCTGATATCCAATCAACGGTGGAAACTTAGGTCTTTTAGGCTCGCATATTATTTTCCCCTTTATGCCCACATTTTTCCATCCTCAGTACCAACCCCACTTCCAGTTGTTATTCCCTGCATTTTGTGAATGCTCACAAATCGCAACCTTTTTTCCTTCCCTGGAAAGGCAAAGGGAATCCGAAGCATAAAGATTTCCGTGGATTTCCCCCCATCGACCCTCCTTGCCTTTCCCCTGTTAATCCTTCCACTCGACCACCCACCTCCCTCCCTTCATTTCTGTGCCACCTCCATTTTGGGACATTTGGAAGATTTTTGGATGCCCCCGGAACACCCCACCCTGCCCTCTCCATGGGCTGGCCACGCCTCCATCGCAGCTTCACCCGGGGTGTCATGCCCCTGTCTCTTTGGTGCTATGCCACTCTCTCTCTGTGTGTGTGTGTGTGTGTGTGTGTGTGTGTGTGTATGACCCACTTCTGCACAGCATAAATAAACATATTGAAGACGTTAAAAGAAGTCTTCTGGGGAGGAACTCTGCACAGCTTCCCCCCCAAAACAGAGGTGGGATCCAGCAGGTTCTCACCAGTTCCCGAGAGGAGGTTACTAATTATTTGTTTGTGCTGAGAGGGGGTTACTAATTGGGTCTGCTTTTCCGTTAGAAATTCCATTGGTCCAAAAATCATAAAGTCCTGTTGTTTCCTATGTGGCTGGTTAGCAAAGGTAGAAAACGGGATAATTCTCCCTGTTGGGCTGTTTTAAAAACATGTTTTAGAAATATGGTAAAGTTCCTTGTTTAAGGAAAGTATCCTTCTTTTGATTTCTAGAAACAAAATTGAGTATCTGAAAGTATTAAGTATTTGACAGGCAGTCAATTAGAGGAGAAGTAGTTGTTTCTGTTGGCATTAGACAATAGGACTTGCTATAATGAGTTTAAATTATGGACAAAAAGATACCAGCTGGAAATTAGGAACTTTTTTTTTACAGTATGAGTTTTTTTACAGTAACAGAGAAATTATTAATACCTCGTCCCCGGAATGCCCGGCCACGCCCCCGTCGTGCCCCGCCCAGCCCCATCGGCGCTACGCCACTGTTTGAATCCCACCGCCATGGGAACCTGTTACTAAAATTTTTGGATCCCACCACTGCCCCAAAATATCCTCAGGATATTTTAGAAAACACTAAACTAGCGATCTCCCCCCCCCCCAAGACGGGGGTCAAGATGTTTCCTGTTTGCTGAACCGAGAGCAGGAAATGTCTTATTTTTTCCGCCTGACAGCCCTTACTTTCATTTTCGCTGCTGCTCATTTTTCGCTGCAGCTCATTTTCTCCTGCTTGTGATTCTCCATGCCGCCCACCATTCGTTGAAGGTTTCCGTTGGAGGTTTCCTCTGCTTGCAGCTTATCCATCCACCATATCTGTGCAAAAGTGTAAAAGTGCATGAGTAAAGTTAGTTTTGACTGCCGATTCAGTGCACATTATTTTTCCTTTTTTGTTTTGTTTTGAAGGGGGTGTTTTTGACATTATGACAACTCGAAATATGCGGATATTGCAAATTCTTGTATTATGTCGTCGTAGCTTCGATGAGACCTCCCTCAAAACAAAAAGAAAATAAGGAAAAATGACATGTGTGCCAAATCAGAAGTTAAAACTAACTTTATTCACGCACTTCTTACATGGAAATGGTGGGTGGATTTGCTGCAAGCAGAGGAAACCTCCAAGAGAAACCTTCACCAAATGGAGAGCAGCATGGAGAATCACAAGTGGGAGAAAATGGCAGGTGTGAGCTGCAGCAAAAATGGAAGTATGAGCTAGTGGGGGGGGGGAGGGAAAGGCAGGAAAAAGAGATGCTTTCCCCAACAATGCTTTTTTTGGTACACACTATGGCCCTTTCCGCACAGGCCATTAATGGCTCCCTGGGGATGGCAAAAACGTCGTCCCCAGGGAGCCGTTAGCACAGGTGGTGCTGCCAAACGCAGCAGCGCCGACCTGGCTCCCCTCCCCCTCCCCCAGGGTGACGTCAGGCCGCCTCCAAAAACCTCCCTCCTGGAGGGAGGTTTTTGGAACAACAGCGCATTCCCGGTGGCGCGGTGTGAACGGCATCGCTGGGAATGCGCTGTTTTCCCCATCCCTCTCCCACTCACCTCATTGCCTCCGTCGCCCTGCTGGCCTCCGAAGCCCCTCCCTTGCTGTCCTCCGACCCCTGGAGGTCGGAGGGCAGTGTGGGCGGGTCTATGGAGGCCAGCAGGGCAACGGAGGCAACGAGGTGAGTGGGAGAGGGACGGGGAAGAGGCGACTCCGTGTGGAGCCGCCTCTCCTGCGGCGGCCTCTTTTGGGGGCCGCTCGCACGCTCTTGTGTGAACGGCCCCCGCTTCCCCACCGGCAGAATTCCGCACTGCGGAAAGGGCCTATGTGGACAAAAAAAGTGAAAATGGCTTTTTTAAAATGTTTGTGAGGCATTTTATTTGCGCTGTGCAGAAATGGCCTTTGTGTTACCTATGGATCGAGCCTTATAAGTTTCACTTCTAAGATAGGTGCTTTATCGCTAATCTCGAGCTGACAAATTAAAAGAAAAGTACAGGGAGAAACTGCCCAAAATGAACATTTCTACTGGGACCTTGGGGGAGGGGAATTTAAAATGGAGTCTGGATATCAATGAATAGGGGAACACAAGCGTGTATGCTGCTACACCAAGCCATGAAGATTCAAACATCTAATCACTGCAGTATTGCAGTTTTGATAGACCCTTTGTGTGAAAACAAAAAAGGAACACCCCCCTTTATCATGTGACCAGTGACACCTTCACCCAAGCAGGCAAAAGCCAACTTTTCACTAGATATGCGAAATAAAAATTCCGCAGTATAGGAAACAATTACCACAGACAAAAAAGGATGGTGCAAAAAAACACAACAACCAAAACAAAATGTGCATCAGAAATGTGAAGCTTCCAAATAAGTAAAAAGTTATACATATGTAATGGGCCTTAAGTTCAGTTCAGAATGAAAAAGAGTGAATGTGGTTAGTAATCAGAAAGTAACTAGATTCACTGAGGGGAGAAAAATCCTCCTCTTGTTCAGGACTTACATGGACTATTTGAAACAGAAATTTATGTTAAACTCATTCTCAACACCAAGTAGCCAGAGAAGCTGAGGACAAATTTGGTCCTAGGAAAAGCCAAGCAGTGGCTCTCACCATGTCAAGTCAGGCCGAAATTGCAGTCATATACTCTGTATACAGGAAAATGGCCAGGAACCTGCCTGTTCAAAGGCAGTGCAAATGGCTTCCTTCTGAAGACTGTTATATGATTTCTGTTGCAAATTACAGAATGTTTATTTATGGATAGAAATGCGACCATGGGCAAAACAGTAGTGCCCTTCCATAAAAGACATAACTGTTGAAAAATGGCATGTCCCTAAATTTGGGATGCGGTTAGACCAGGAGTGTGAGAAATATAAATAAATGTATGGCATTCTAAGTCCCTTTCTAACAAAACAAAGACTAGCTTCCCTCCCGGGCGACCTTAACTGAGACAATGCCAGAGGTCATCATCATATTCCACCCACACAAGCACACAGAGTGCTTTAAGATTACTCTGGAATGTAGGCATGCTTGTTAGCAGTAGCTCAATTTAAATTACCATAATACTGCTCAAGCTGAAGTCTCTATTGGCCAATGAATGAACAACCAAACTTCATTTGGAAAATTAGCTCCCAAGCTGGATACTTTGAAATCTTAGCAGGGAAAAGGAAAACTGCTCCCATGTTAGATTGTCTATGAAAGTTTTTGTATATGGGAACAAATGTTTTGGGTGTCCTCAGGCAGCATGAAGATAATAATTTGATCCACATGATGAGTAAGTGCCTGTGAATAACTTGCCAGGTGGAAAGAACGGGCACAGGGAGTGATTTATGGCTCAGCCCCATGCATATTCACTCAGAGATCAAGACTTCTGCATTCAACAGGATATTATCAAGGAAGTTTGCAGCCGATTGTAGCCTTCAAGTATCTTCCAGGCCCCAGTCTACATTAAAGGTTTTTTAAAATGTTATTTATTAGGTATTTATACTCTGCTTTTCTGCCCAATGGGAACCCGAAGCAGCTTACAAGTTAATAATAATAGAACACAATTTGAGTCCAATAGCACCAACAAAATTTTCCAAGACAAGCTTTTGTGAGTTGAAGCATACTTCATCTTGTTTCCTTTCCCCATGCAACTAAGTCATACTTGTTGGTGTTCTCTTTGGTGCTTTACTGTTCTGCAGATTCCTTTCTCTCTTGGGTCTGATCTAGGAACAGAAAATTCACAACACAACATGCCCCTCTTGGTGCTGACCTGGGCTTCTGCACCGGAGGAGCATTGAGGCTACAGTTGTGTCTGTGCTTGGGGGTCACATAGCCACATGATTCGCCAGCACCAGTGTAAGTGCCCCTGCACATAAAAAGTTTTTATGGCTTTGCCACCAGTACATCTCTTGTCCTTCTGCCAGGGTCAGAAAGGAAATCTATAAATTTGCAATCCTATGGGAGCAAGTCCCCTTGAACTCTGGGATTTACTTCTAAGCAAACGAGGAGATGATCTGCTCTAACCTTGCTAGCTCAAGCTATTACTTGTGAAAGTGTAGTGAGAATACCGTTCCTTTACTGATCTTGTTAGAATAATCCCTAAGACATTTTCCAAACCTGCGGTCAGGAATGAATCTTTGTGGCAGCATTAAAAATCAATTGCTTAATTGTTTTGTTGCTTAGGGACTAAAACTTTGTTTTTTAATTAAGCAACAAAATCATACTTGTAAGAAATTTTCCTGCATTTTACAAAAAGATTCCAGGCAGAAACTTTGCAGGGAAAGGTAACTTCAGAGTGTTTGTCCTTGTCCTTGCAAAAAAAAAAAGCTTGCTTATGAGGCTACCTATGAAATATGGCACAGCCAAGCCTGCTTCCAGTCTCTTAATTGAGAAATTATCAGAGTAGTCGATGATATGTATAATTTGTGATTATACCGATCTGCGGTAAATTGCAAAATGTAGATAAACCTCTGCTGGCAGATTCCCAAATTCGAAACAGCAATTAGAATGCCCGTAGTCAAGCTTATCCCATGAAGCACAGTGAAGATGTCACAATAAAAATAAAATGCCCCATTACCGAGCAAAGCAATTAAATCAAACTAATTGAATTACAATTAACAATTATTTAATTTTCAAAGTACTAGTGGAGCATTATATTATCAGCAAGCTGTCTATGTAGTATTTGAGTTGGATTATAAATGACTAACAGCAGGGAGTGAGACTGACAGATCTTGAATACATTTACTCCGAAGTAAATCCCATTGTGTTCAGTGGGAATTCTTACAACTTATGTTTATTTTTATAGCCTAACTGTGCAATCCTGAAAGTGGGGAAGGGTAAGGGTTCTGGATATGGCGAGCCCCTGTGCCAGCACAGATGCTACCTAATGTATAAATGACATTTATGCCCGGGCAGGGGCACTTACACTGGTGCTGGCGAATCATGTGGCTATGTGACCCCCAAGCACAGACACAACTGTAGCATCAGTGCTCCTCTGGTGCAGAAGCCCAGGTCAGCACCGAGGGGCATCCTGAGGTGGAGCAAATTTTCATTGGAGCCCTTTCAGCCCAGGAACACTCCCCTTTGCTGGTATAGACTTACACTAGCAAAAAG
Organism: Sphaerodactylus townsendi; assembly: GCF_021028975.2. Classification (NCBI taxonomy): domain Eukaryota; kingdom Metazoa; phylum Chordata; class Lepidosauria; order Squamata; family Sphaerodactylidae; genus Sphaerodactylus; species Sphaerodactylus townsendi. The sequence continues at coordinate 57,602,788 of NC_059433.1, forward strand.
GCAGGCATAGCCTATGGGCATAGCATAGGGACCTTGCCTTTTCCTTGCTTGCCATGGCTCAGTCCTCTTTAGAGGTGACTGGTCTGCACCATGCCTGGCTGCCATTCTCTATCCCCCTTAGGATTTGGCTGTTAATCAAGCACAAGGTTAAACTGAAGCCAAGCATGCAGTGCAACTATCTATTGGGTGTAAGTTTTATTTATATCTAGGCAGTGGTGGGATCCAAAAATGTTAATAACAGGTTCCGATGGTGGTGGGATTCAAATAGTGGCGCTGCCGCACACACGCTCCTCCAGTCCCTATTGGGCAGGGAGGTTGCTTTAGTAACCCCCTCTCGGCACTCAGAAAAAATTAGTAACCACTTCTAGAGAAGTGGTGAGAACTGGTCGGATCCCACCTCTGTATTTAGGTATAGTTGCCCCATATCCTGGATCTGCTCATTTGGGGTTATTTGAAAAATCAGCCAGTGGATTTAGATGTAACTCTGTCCTGGCATAGATTGCCCAGGTTAGCTGAATCTCATCTGATCTTGGATGCTAAGTAGTGTTGACCCTGGTTAGTATTTTGATGGGAGACCATCCAGGAAGTCCAGGGATACTGTATAGAAACAGGCAATGATAAAATCACCTCTGAATGTCTCTTGGTTTGAAAACCCTATGGGGTTGCCATAAGCCAGATGTGACTTGACAGCACTTTCCACCACCTACTCTGCTTAGGATGGCAAAAGTTCCATCAGGTCAAGCTAGTTAGTGACTCAGGGATATTTTTTTTAGCCGTTATAGCTTCTGGCACTTTGCAATGAAAGGGGTAACTGCTCGTCCTAGTGTCCCTCATGAACAATGATTCTGCCTCTTCTGCTTTTTGCATCCCAGGTTACAGCTGTTGGAATTTGGTTTGAATATGGATCAGCCCAGTCCTGTGTGTGAGGGCAGTAAAGGCGCTCTTCCAAACAAATATATGCAAAAAAGAAAACTTACATTTATTTCAAGTAAGGTCAGATAAGCATTGTTCCAGGTGTAAAGTAGATAGATAGAAACCCTAGTCTAAAGAGATAACTTTCCTTATTACAAGTGGGTATTCTAACATGCAAGGACATAGGTAAGGGGGGGTTCTCGGGTTCAACCCCACCATTACATGTCCAAAGCTCCGCCCCCATTTGTGTTTTTTTGTATTTTTTGTGCTTTTTCAGTTCCCCATCCCCCATTGTTTCAAATGGGAGCTAATAGAAGATGAGGGCTACTCCTTTGAGGGCCCATAACTTTGGACCCCCTGAACCAAACTTCACCAAACCTGGGTGGTATCATCAGGAGAGTCTCCTAAAGATACCCTGAAAGTTTGGTGCTGCTAGCTTAACAATTGCACCCCTGACAGCAGGCACTCCCCAGATTTCCTCAGATTCTCCTTTTAAATCCACCCCCTTTGGCATGGATTTAAAGGGAGAATCTGAGGTCCCCAGTTTAAACATTGAAAGTGATGCTGTTTCAGGGTGGGGGATAATCCACCCCCAAACAGCATCACTTTCAATGTTGTTTAAACTGGGGACCCCAGATTGTCCCTTTAAGGTAGATTTAAAAGGAGAATCTGGGCTCCCATTGAAAGTGATGTTGTTTGGGGGTGGATTCCAGCATCACAGTGGGCACCCATGGGGGGCGCAAAACTCAGATTTTGCACCAGGCTCCATTTTTCCTAGCTACAAGTTTGCCCGGAGGGGAGGGCAGAAGGGACTGCCGGCTGCTAACTGGGACTGTGGGGGTGGGGGTGGGGCAGGAGAGTCTGCCATCCCTGGCCTTGGAGAGCTGCTTTTATAAGCACTGAGACTGGGGACCGGGCTTAGGGGGCATGGCCACGCCCCAGGGGGTGGGTGGGGGCGTGACCTCACCCAACCCTCCCATAAAAAATCTATACCTACATCACTGCTAACACACCCTCACATATGTGCAAGTGTGATATGCTTTTGTGTGAAAGCCCCAGCAGGAGCAGGTAGCCATTACCATTGTGCTCGGTAAAAGGAGAAGAAGAAAGAAAATGGCTGCAGGGTGAAGAAGGAGGAGTTGGTGGGTGGAGCCTAGACATGGAGAGCAAACAATAGAACAGCTTAGAGATATATAGCGCCCCCCCCCCCCGATTGTCCAGGCATGCAGAAGTCGCTTATTCCAACAACAGATGTCGATTATTCCAACAGCATTTCTTGAAATCTTCTGATTTCTACTCCGGCTCAATAGATGTAGGGTGTATTTTGGGGCATAACTCTCTTAGAGGAGCAGTGTAGTGTTGTGGTTAGTGTTAGTCTAGGGCTGGGCAACCCAAGTCTTCAAATAATCTCTCTGCCCTTGAAGTCTTTAACCTTTTTCCTTATCTATATATATAAAAAGCTAACAGTGACTTTGTTAGTCATGCCCTAACACTGAAACGGCTGGACGGATTGCCCCCAAATTTTCACATGACGTTCCTCCCTGTTCTGGGCAGGTAATCGGACCTTCAAATCGCTGAAAGTCCATACCTGAGCCAGGTAAAATATCTTTTTCCTGGCACACCAGGCCATGAAGTTGGCTGTGTTTAACTGTCACCCTTAGAATGTTAGTGCAGCATGTCTGTGGCCTGAGGGCTTGGTATGAGGGCTTAGAATGTTCGTGCAGATGGGCAGAGATGAGCAGTGAAAACAGTAAATAGGTGGCCTAAGAGTGGAGGTGAAACCACATACACACTTTGCCATTAATGAGATGTCAGATAGGGTTCCATCACACGCAGCGAACTTTCACTCGCTGTGCCTCACAAACTGCTACAAAGCTATACCCATCCAGCTCGTCCTCATACACCTCAAGCCCTCCCTCACATCCAACGACCACTTACGCCCTTCCTGCTTATAGTGCCACAGCTCTCTGTTACTAAAAGTGAATGGAGTTTGCATGCACTGGCTACAGAAAATCCATGGGAATTTGAAGAACCGGCTGCCTTCCACCTGGCTAAAGCTGCTTTTGCATGTTGCCCTTTGGAACCCACGGAGCTGGGCTCAATCTGAGCGCCTCACCACCCTGCCTCGGCCCTTTCATTGGACTGCCTGCTTGGGTTCTGCCCTTAGAAATAGGACTGTGTGTTGTCATCAAACCAGCCTCATGGACAGCGTGGATTGCGCTCTCAGGATCAGTTCCATTCATGGAATGGAAAGAGTTTGCATCCTTCCAAAAAAACAAGACACCACCATATAACAAATGTGTAGAATTTAGAAAGGGAAAGGAAGGTTGTTTAAATTTCATCCCCCCCCCAAAAGGCTATGCTGCAAACCATTAGTGGGACACATGGGCATCTCATGGGTTATGGGACTGTGATGAGAAGGACAATTGCCACAGCTCGCATGGCCGGGCCACTGCAAGTGTCTCAGCTCCAGAACCAGGAGGTGTACATGGGATGCAGGCAGGCTTGAACTATACAAAGCTTTCACTACAGAAGAGAAAAAAAAACAGCATTGCACTGTATCAAAGGCTGAGAGGGCATGAGAATCAGGGCAGTCTTTTTTAGCCTCCACCTCACCATATATATATACCTGAGAGAAAATCAAATGCCACATACTAATGAATAGCGAACTGAGGCAACCTTCTTGCCCTTGGGGCGGCTTCATCCAGGGTGAAGAGAGTATTCAGTCAAGTTATGTACGGAGTACCTTCCTCCCACCACACTCACTCACTAATTCACTGATTCTTTCATTAACTCCTACTAAGGGGTGCATTTGTAGTTTGGATGGAGTGAATTTTACAGGCGTCTTTGGTGCAAATAGCTACGAACAAATAGCTTAAGCACAGTTGTCAGAGTCAGGTCCATGGAATGCAGTGCTGATGTGGTAGGTACATTGATTGTTTTCCATGCTCTCCCATGAAGCTTTTCTTAGATTGAACTTGGGTCAGTTATCTCCCACTGCCCTGTATTTCTCAGTATAGTTGGGAAACACCAGCCCAGGATTGTGCCTTGCAGGGTTCATTGAGAGAAGGATACAGGTTCACCAACAAAAAGTTCAGAGCTAACTATAAGAAAATTTGGCTGTTGTGGGTTTTCTGGATTGTGTGGTCTGGTAGTTTTTGCTCCTAGCATTTCTCCCACATCTATGGCTGGCATCATCAGAAGTATGTCACAGCAAGGGTGTTTATTTAGTTATTATTTATTAATCTCCTACATTTCTGTTCTGCCTGTGTGTGTGTGTGTGTGTGTGTGTGTGTGTGTGTATCTCCTAAGAAAGCAAACACCAAGATATGTTAAGCTCTGGCCCTTTCTTCTCCCTCTTTCCTCAGCTAACAGAATCTGAGTTCATTTTTTTCCCAAGAATGACACATTTCCAGATCTTCATTATGTCTCTGCTCCATCAGTTTCAATTACTTACCTTTCAATTACCTACCACCACAGCTGGATAAAATATTATTACTGACACTAATGTGGCTGAACTTCCAAAAAAGAGAGAGCAGATAATGCTACATACTTCATATATTAGCTTTCATCCATGGAATGGAATATTCATCAATGGTCATCCCAGAATATCCAGCACCTGGGCACCTGGCATTTAAATCTAGATGAATTTTAACTGAAGCTGCCTTATAACTGAGTCAGAACAATGATCTATTGAGGTCAGTGTTCTCTACTCTGACTGGCAGCAGCTGTCCAGAGTCTCAGGTCAAGGTCTTTCACATTACCTAGTAGTACCTGATCCCTTGACTGGAGATGCCAAGAACTGAGTCAGGAGCCTTCAACCATGCAAGAGTGATGTTCTGCCACTGAGCCATGGCTTTAAATATATTAGACTTCTATTTGGTTTTCAGTCTTGTTCCTAGTGCATCCTTATGTGATAGCGTTGCCAAGTCATAGCAAACACAACTTGAGAGGAATTGTGGGGCAGGGCCTACTATGCTGGTATTGCAATAGTGCATTTGCATCATTTCTGGTTAAAATCGGAACGAAATTCTAGAGTGTCTGGTTAAAATCAGAAGTGACGTGGGGGCACTCCAGCATTGCATTTCGGCACATTGTTTTAACCCCCGAGTGTCTGCAAAAAGCTAGCACATCCTGTATGTCACTTCCAGTTTTGACTATCAGTGATGTAACCAGGCCAGCGCAACACCTACAACAACACCAAACATTCCTTTCCTCTTGCTGGCCCTCAATGAATCAGTTGGTATTGAAAGGAACTGCAGGGAGGCCTCCCACTATGCTATATCCCTAATATGTGTGGTGTAGTGGTTAGAGTGTCTGACTGGGTTGTGGGAGTTCAGGTCTCCAATCTGTTATGAAAGCTTGCTAGGTAATTTTGGGTCCGTCACATACTTACAGAGTAACCTACCTCACAAGATTGTTGTTGCGAGTATATAATGGAGAACAAAATAAGGCAAAGGAGAACAAAATAAGGCACTTTGGGTCCCCATTGCAGAGAAAGGTGGCGGGGTAGGCATGACATAAATAATGAATAATTTTAAAAACTGACTTTGGAACTATTTCTACTCTGCGGTTTCTAAAAAAATTGTAGTTTTGGTGAAAAATCTCAGGAAGCAGAGAAAACACAAGAAATAGCATAGAGTAGCAAGCATCAATTCCAGCAAATATTTTTTACAAAATTTCAGATGTTTGGAATTTCATAGAAGGAACCCTTATTGATTTAATGATTGTGATAAATATGTTAAATATCTGGCAATTCAAGGAAACTAATTCCACTCAGTTACCTCAGTGTGGTGTAGTGGTTAAAGAGCAGGTGCTACACTGCAGGTGCATTCTAATCTGGAGAACTGAGTTTGATTCCCCACTCTGCCAATTGAGATGTGGAGGCTTATCTGATGAACCAGATTAGTTGTGCACTCCAACACATGCCAGCTGGGTGATCTTGGGCTTGTCACAGTTCTTTGGCGCTCTCTCAGCCCCACCTACCTCACAGGGTGTTTGTTGTGAGGGGGGAAGGGAAGGGAGATTGTAAGCCCCTTTGAGTCTCCTTACAGGAGATAAAGGGGGGATATAAATCCATATAAACAGCAACAGCAACAGCAACTACTACTTCTTCCATTCTATTTGTAGATGGTCTTCTTATGACTGGGTATAAAGCAGCCCAAACTTTGAGCATTGTGAGGTAGCATCTTGAGGCCAAACTAGAAAATACTATGTCCTCAAGACCTCTGAGGAAAGGTGGTACCATATTAGAGCATGTTTTTTTAACTTTTAAAATCACTATGGGGACCAATCTTGGGGGCATGAGACAACCTTGACTCTTGAAAATGGCATAGGGAGGGGCAGGAGGTCCCCAATGGATGTGAATGGCAGATAATCATAATGCTTCAGACTCTGACCACTGGTTCATATAAAGTATCTTCAATCCATTGCAAGAATAGCCAGAATATCATACTTAAAGTGGGTATCAATGCAGGATTGGATCCAGACTAACATGTCTGTGGATGCAAGGATTTCCAGCAACAGGATGTGATTTTTTTCCTGCCTCTCCTCTCCTATGGGCAGTTCATAATTCCATCTTTCCTTGAAATCTTGAAGACTCTAAGCAATGATAGAGTAAAACTATTGTCCTCTAAAGCTTTAAATGCAATATGATATAGAACCCACACACTTCTGACTTCTTGTTAGTGAAAAGGAACGTTTTGCATGGATTATTTTGTGTCTTTTTGGTTTTGCTGTTGACTAATGTCTTCAAAAGAGAGACGCTGTAGCTTTATGGGAATTAATATTATTCAGGTTTCTTTGTGTGAATGACCATAATGCTGCACATTGAATATATCGGTGGCTCTGTTTGCTGAACTGAATCGTACACACAGTTGGAGACGAACTCTGCTGGTTCCCAAGAACGCAAGTTGCATGAAAAGAAGCAGAATCATATGTGACAAGAAGGAACAGCTCTTCCTCATTTATCAGAGGAATTTTTTCCCTCTGGACAACCAATCTTCTAAAATTCTCCAGGTTGTAAAAGGACAAAACCTGCAGAATTGTCAGAGTAAACTGGACTGTAAGAAATTACAAGGCGGATTCTAAATATATATCAAAAATCCTTGTGTGTACATGAAAATCTATAGAACATATACTAAATTATATTCTGAAAGGCAGTTGATAGTAATCTGCCTTTGCATAGTAATTTTATTTTGTGTGCTTGGAATGCACAATATAGTGTAAAGGTATGCAAATAGTGATGATGGACAAGTTGAGAAATATGCTAATTTTAAAAAGATTGATATATGTTATAATATTTATGCATATTAATTTCTAAGAAAAATAAAAATGAGTTACATTTTGAAAGAATGGGTACACTGGAATGGAATAAAATCAATAAGTCAAAAACCCTTTTCGCATATTTTGGAGCTTGTTTTCCTGTTCAAATGCTATGGATGCCATGTGAGATTCATAGAAATACAGTGGCTTTGGGCACTGCAGCTCCCTAGCACCAGAAAATGGTTCACCATGAGTACCCTGGTTGCATACTAACCCTTCACATTTGGAGAAGCCACAGCACTGGAGTGGATAGGGAGTGGTTATGTCCCATTCACTTGAGTGGATATTCTTTAGGTGGTGACTTGCTTGGAAACATTACCATTTTGTATAGATTTCCACTCCTGGAAGGCTGCAGTGTTTGATATGGGCCTGAGTCATCCATTAAAATGCATTAGTCTTGATTTCCCTTTGCTCCATTTGGTTACTGTTTTGTAATTATGCTGATATTAACGTCTCCTAACGTGCTCATACAAATTCATAAGTGAACAATGTATTTCTTCATGTTTAGAAAACCCATTCTCAATTCTTCAATTCTTTTATATTTTCAAATATAAAATAGTATAAAATATAATTTAGAAAATACCAAAGCTTGTAAATAAATTGTGGGCTATTTCCTGGGATTCCTTTTAATATTAAAATAGATGAATGTGGACAATTATCCATGGATGATTCCAAGTCCTGATTTTTGTTGGTGTCACTTCAGATAAACAAGAGGGTCCATCATCAATGAGATCTCCCTTCCTGTGATTATTTTACTGTCAGAAAGGAATTCTTGTGTCCTGGACCATGCAGGGCAATTGACACATTTGCAGATTCTAAGCCTGAGGCTGTGGAAGGAACACCATGGCCATTTGGATGATGCGTTCTTGTAGAATACCCATTCCCGAAGAAATTAACAACTTGTCACTTTGTTTGTGCCACCACTTTCCCCAGAGATTAAGCAGCTAGGAGCTTTGTTAGCATGGGGTTCACAAATACACCTGGAGTGGACAGCATTTTGGGTGGCAGTCCGGCCTGCCCTTCTCACCCATTTCCCTTTCATCCCTTCCTAATTAACCCTGAGCAAGGAGAATTCCTGCCACCCCCTCTGCTATTACTCTAGATAACTGGGGAGTTATTTGTATGGATGAAGCTGGAGGTCTTCCTCCTCCTTGCCTTTGTTTCTCTCAGCCACTCATCCTTTCTCAGTGGCAGAGCAACTAGGATTGTATGTGAGTCTGAGATGCACAGCCCCCACCCTGACCCCGCTGAGTTTTAAAAGGCTTTCTTTTAAAGATTTCATTTAAGGCAGTAAAAGCCAACAGTATGAGAAACTGCTAATAACATTCCTACAAGAAAGGCATCTCAAATCATGGGAGGCTTGTGGAAACATCAAGTCAGGGCAAAGGTGCATGGTTTGCACAAGCACCGGTGTGCAGGTAAGGGAGAGTGACAATAGTGGCTGGGTGTGGAGTTCTGCAGAATTCCTGTGTTTCAAAGGACTGAGTTTCCATGCCTGCATAATTATTGTTCCCACATAATTATTGTTCTAGTGAGTATAGAACAAGTGATCTCAAACAATCTCTATTATATTATTGTATGTATAGTGCATTATTTTTAACCAACACAGAATCCTGCTTTTCTTGGTCTAGATTTTTCTTTTTAAATCTACAGCTCTGGAGCTAGGGTCTTCATCAGTGGTAAATGTCTGGACTGCCTAAACCAATATCCGAGTAGTTGAAGAAGCTAGGACTAGTTGTATCTGTGAGTAGGTTATAGACCAATGGTGGTGAACCTTTGGCACTCCAGATGTTATGGACTACAATTCCCATCAGCCCCTGCCAGCATGGCCAATTGGGAATTGTAGTCCATAACATCTGGAGTGCCAAAGGTTCGCCACCACGGTTATAGACTATTTCTAAAGCTACATTACTAATATGAGTTTTTTTTTAAACAATTCCTTTAGAAAACAGAGAATGAGGGTGAGGAGAAAAGGAATGAAGGGGAGGTTGGACAATTACATGGGAAAATGAATAAGAACCTGGTGATAGCGTAGAGAAATAGTGTAGATAAACAAACAAATAAATGAACAAAATAATAAATAATAGCACAGAGAAATAAAGACAGTTTCAACATGATCACACACTCAATGGAAGGTGGCTTGGAAACGAATAACAAAATTCATCATGGTAAAAGTGCTCGGGAAAATGGTTAAAAAATTGAAGATAAAACATTTACAGAATCAAATGGAGGAATTAAAAGAAAAATATGTGGCATTTGGCGGCATTGTTGTAAACAACTTGTGTAGAACAGGCCTATGTTAAAGTGTTTATAAATCCTGATCTTCCATGTATGATTTAGCTCCAGAGGATCAAAGCTTTTGTGGATTCATGCCTTGAGAGAAAACAGAGTACAGTAACTGCATCTAAAACTAATCATACTCTGCATACTTGCTCATTGGCAACTTTCTCTCCCTTACTCCATACTGTATTAAACACTATGGCAAGATTGACTCCTTAAGAAAATCTTTGCAAGACAGAATAGCCTTTTACATCGTTAAAAATGGAATTCCAAGAAAAACAGGAAGCATAATATGTAGATTAGGATGGAAATGGGGACAATTAACTCCACAAAGTTCCTGTGCTATTAAACTGGATCCATGTAATTGCAGGCTGCAAAGCAAAGTAGTAACTCCAGCAGAGACACTGTTTTGTGCTGTGATACTAGTAGGTTCTTGTTTATCCACTGGGCTTGGCAGAATTGGACAACTGCTGTGTACAAAAGGTGCATACAAACCTTCAGTAGTAAAAGGGCATTGTTGGGGTTAGCAGTAGAGCTACTAGACTTGTCATTACCAACTGTGAACAGACCATGGGAAAAATTGGAAGTCAGTACAATTGATATAAAACAATCCCCATAGCTTTGTCCTGGTAAATACAGACTGCAACATTCTTCAACAGCTGATGTTTCTAAACCATTTTTGAACTCAGATTAACAATTAGCATATTACAGTAGTCTAATCTTCATGTTATCAAAACATCTGTAATTGAACTACATCATTTCCAGGTGCATCTGTAGCTGGTTAACCAAAAAAAGTGAATCCTGGCTACTAGTGCTATACATTTCTCAAGTAGCAGGACAGGGCTCAGGAGAATTCCAAAGCTGCAAAAATGGGCTTAGATCCAATGGAACATTTCTGCAAACTTGATTTTCATCTATTCCTCCCAACTGCTGAAGACTTTTAACTTCCCCAGTGCTGTTCCTGAAGGTCCCCTGACCCCAAAAAGCAGCATTTCAGGGGAGATTTTTGGTTGCAGTGGAAGGGACATGAGGAAGTTGCCTTCCATGGATGCATGTCTTTCAATTGATGGAAATTACCAGTGGATCCAAGCCATGCTAATTCAAGAAGAATGTAACTCCAGGGCAGACTATGGATGTATTTCTGGTTCAGATCTAACCAAATCAAGTTGGCCAAATCAACAGTACTGCTGTATTATTAATGTTAAATTTTCGTTTATTCACCTGCATCTAGCTCATACCTGCTTGAAGAATTTTGTTTGGGCTCTTCGTTGCCTCCTGGTGGAAAGGTGAGATAGAGTTATTGTGGTCCTGAGGCTCTCGACAGTTTCTTGCTTGTTTGTTTATTTTATTTAACTTGATTCCCTGCCCTTTCCCAGCCCAAGGTCAGGCTCAGGGTGCCTAACAACATTCAAAAGCAACATGCACAGTATATACAATATAAGATCAACAATAACGCAACTATTCAATAAATAGAAAATCAATACTAATTGTCTAAAATCCCATAGTTTGTTATGGCACCAGCATGTACTCAATGTAAATTATTTGCCAAATTACTAGTTAAAATTAATTGTCTGAAAAACCATCCCTCCTATCTCTAGTTCATTTTAAGATATGTCAGGAAAGGGAGGGAGGAACATGAGCGGATTGGGAGGCCAGCAGGTGCGTAAAGGTCATGGGGACACGTGGTGTCTCATATCACCCATTCAGTCACGCACCTTTCCCCCCCTCCTGCTGCACCCCCCCCCCACACACACACAAGCCACCGGCCTTTTCTCTCTCTCCAAAGTTCAGTCACTATCTCCAATCTTCACTCTTCTCTTCTCATGAATTACCCACCCCTTGCTGCCAAATACGCCGTCCTTTTATCCCGCATCCTGGTCCCCATCCCCTTTCTAAAGACCAGGCTTGTCCCTGCCTGCCCAGCTTCACTTCCAGGGCGGCCCTTCCACTGCTTATGCTGGGCTTGGGGCTGCGCTTCTCCGAGCTCCTGGAATGGCCCATGCCTCTCTCTCTTGCTTAGGTGAGCCTTCACCCCCTCTTCCTCCTCTGGGCTTGGGGGGAAGGGGTTGGCAGCAGCTTCAGGGGCCAGCAGCATGCATGGCCCTTCCCCAGTGCCACAGGTTGCAGGAGCCATTAGGAGGTGACTGACACTTGTCGGGCTGGATTGATCGCTGGGGGAAAGGGGAGGGGAGAAGAAGGGCTGGGGGCTGAGGATGTGCCCCCCCACCTCGGGAGGGCTGCTGCTCAGAAGCCATGGCCATGGAAGCCCAACCACCTGGCTCTCTGCTGTCCTTATCTTTAAGGTTTTCTTTTCTCTTTTGCAGCAGGGGTTCACTGTCACTGCCTGCTTCTTTCATTGGACTAGGGGAGGGGAGGCAAGCTGGAATCATCACCAGGCAGGAGCATCTTCAGACTCTGGGAGCACCGCCTCTGCTTGGGGAGGGGGGCATATTTTCAGCCCAGCTGTTGCTCTGTAAAAAAGTTTGAGGGGAACTGAGACCCCCCCTCGGTCTCCCTTTCTTGGCTGGGGAAGAGGGGTAGAAGTTCAAGGAAGGTACCAGCCCAGGCTCTAGAGGGCCCCCCCCCAAAATAAGGACTTGCCCCGGCCACCATTTTCTGCACGTACGTCTCTGGAGCACAGCTAGATAGAAAACCGTTGCTGCCTCAATGCTAGGCCCAGTGAAACATCTATGTCTTACAACCCCTGCAGCTGTAGATGTTAAAAGCATGGGAGAAAAGATAGAACTTTGCGGCATGCCACAGGGGTAGAGCAGAACTCTCCTACAACATCTTGAAATGTACGTACGTTCCATGTAGAACCAAAGCTATTGCAAACTCACAAAGTATTTGCAATCCAATTTATAGCACACTATCGTCTTACGTTGTAATAGCAAAGTTGGCCAAATCTTTGGATTCTTAAATCCAGTGACTAGAGCTGTTAATGGGCAAGACAGATCTTTCTACAAACCTGAAAAGGGTCTGAGGTTTGCAGAAAAATGAGAAATAAAAAAAGAGAGGGAGTTAAAAAACCAAAAAATGATAAAAGGAATGCTTGTAGCTTTAAGCAACAGACTCCTTTAATGACCTATGCTAGGCAACCAGACATTCCAGGATTCAGTTTCTATGAGAAAAAGGCAGGAGGAAGGTGCAGGGCCCTGTTCAAGCCTATTTGAGTGAGGACTCATTGGGACCAGCTCCAGGTTGGGAAATTCCTGGAGATTTGGTGAAGGAGGACAGGTGAAGAAAGGTGGACAGGGAAGAGGCTTCAGAAGGGTATAACGCCATATAGTCCACTCTCCAATACAGCCATTTTCCCAGGGGACAAACCTCTGTTGTCTGGATTTCAGTTGCAATTACAGTGGATCTCCAGATCTCACTGGGAGGTTGGTAACCCTAGACCTGGAAGCAACTTCTGAGAGACTGTTCTTGTTGCCGTCACAGATACACTCCGTATTCAGCTTGACCGAGGCAGATCGGCACTGCTGGTATTGTTAGATCTTACTGCAGCGTTTGATGTGGTCGATCACAACCTTTTGACCCACCGCCTGGCCGCCTCCGGGGTGCGGGGCACTGTCCTTCAGTGGATTGCCTCGTTTCTCCGGGGTCGAAGTCAGCAAGTGCGGTGCGGGGATCAGGCCTCCCGGAAGTGCCCGCTTGATTGCGGTGTACCCCAGGGGGCTTTACTATCCCCGCTGCTATTTAATATCTATATGCGACCCCTTGCTCAACTGGTACGGAGTTTTGGGCTGACTTGTCACCAGTACGCTGATGACACGCAGCTCATTCTGTTGATGGAGGGGGGAGCAGTCACCGCCCCTGCGGCTCTACAGCACTGTTTGGAGGTGGTTGCTGGTTGGTTGTGACAGAGCAGGTTAAAACTGAATCCATTGAAGACAGAGATGGTCCTTCCGGCTTGGCCGCTAAGGGAGTGGAACAGGACTTTCTGCCACCGGGGTGTGGAGGGGGGTCACATTGGCGCCGACTCCCTCCTCGCGGCGCTATGTTTTCCGGGGTCCACCTGGATTTGTCTCTTTCAATGGAGACCCAGGTGGCCCATATAACCCGGGTTGCTTTCTTCCATCTCCATCAGGCCCGACGGCTGGCTCCTTTCCTCTCCTCTAAGCTGGGACCTGAGCCACTGTGATCCATGCAACGTCACCTCCGCAGATTAGACTATTATTGTAACTCGGGCTTCCACGCTGGCTTTCCCTTTATGCTTTTGATCCGGAGACTCAAAGCTCGGGTCCAGCACACGCGAGCGGGCTTACATTCACAGGCAGCAGCGCCATTCATGATCACTGCATATTCAGCCCGTGGTTGCGCCAGCTGCATTGGCTCCCCGTGGAGTTCCGGATCATCTTCAAGGTATTGGTGTTGGACCTTCAAGCTGCCTTACGTGCAGCTTGGGACTCCTCGCACCTTCAAGACCGCATCACCCCCATATGCCCCCTGCACAGCCTCTCCATTCAGTGGAGGCCAATTCTATTGGATAGTCCCTGGCTCCCTCAATGATGCGCGGGCTTGGTTTTCCACGCTGGGCCACAGGGCTTTTACAGCTCTGGCTCCCATTCCTCAGGTGGGAACACCACTTCCTCCGTTGTTACCGGGCTCTCAAGCGGACCTCCTTAATGAGTTCCTGGTGAGGGCCTGTAAAATGGAGTTGTTCTGCTGGGCCTTCGGAGGGACCAGCCGCTGAAATGGTGCCCCCCCCCAGTTGGCTCTCTTTCTTTCTATCTCAGCCTATCATCTAAATTTCTGGGACTCGCTGCCCTCCCTCTCTCCCAGGGAGAATTTTAAAAGTGGGGTTGGCGGACGCCTCTATTATTATTGTCGCTGTTTTAAAGTTAAGGTTTTAGTAATTCTATTCTATAAATCATATTTTAAGTGTTGTGACACTCACCCAGAGCCTCCCCTTTGGGGATGGGGCGGTATAAAGTCCATCCGTCCCGTCTGGTCCGTCCGTCCGGTCCGTATTCATTCACACCGAATCCGACCGAATCCGACCGATCAATCGCACCGGGATCAATCAACGTAATCGACCTAATCGGGACCGTAATCAATCGCATCACCCACTTGATACAACCTGACTTCCATAATTCAAGTAGGTTGCTTGTTCATCAGCCACCTTATGAAAGGCAGTGTGGTATAACAGTTAGCGCTTCAGAGCAGACTCTGGCCCAGTATGTATGGAACACTTACCTCAAGGCTCTTAGCTGTACAGTGGGGCTGTAGTGTGGTCTCCTCACATTTCTCTGTTTACACACAAGGAAGCATTCATGGTCTGCTCCACAACTTGCTTGCTAAAGTCTCAGCAGGTCTCTGCTTTTCCTTGTTCTCTTAATTCTGCCTATCTTAAAGTTACATAGTCTTAAAGTCACATAGTCACAAGGTTTCTGGCTTTGTCAAAGCCCTTTAAATTGCAGTTACATCAATAAGCCTGTGATTGCTGTTATATCAGTACTGTAACCCCTTTCCAAAAAAAGCCTCCCTCCAAAAGAAAGTGTCAAAGTAATTCCCTGGACCACCCTTTGCTAAAGAAGGGGATCATATCCCCTGATATTCTGATATTCTTGCCATCCACACAATCTCTCTCTCTCTCTCTCTCTCTCAGCTCTTGCTGCTGCCACGGAAGGAGAGAAAGGCTTGTTATTAAATGGTTAGCCCACTACTTGTAATTCATCCTACAGACTCTCCCCACCAGTCTGTTGTTAATTGTAATGGCTTTGGAAGTGAGAGTGTGAGGGAAATGGCTGATCTGCCATTTGGAGGTTTTCAAATGTAATAAAAGACTGAAATTCTGCAGTGATTCTCTTGTTTATATTGATATATCAATATGATAATGTAATAAATAACATAAACTTGAGTAGTAACAAATCTGAAAAGGGGCAAGGGGAGAGGTGTGCACAAGAATGTGAGGCAAATCTGTGCTCATTGGCAAATCTCCTCCACTCTAGTGGTGAAGAATATTAAAGTCATGCCTAAAGTTGTGTCGTTTGGAATGGGGAGAATGGTAACTGAAAGCAAGGCTCAGGGAAATACATCTGTACAAGAAATCTTGCCATGATCGACATTAGCCTCTGCCATGCATAATGTGCCTCTGTAATATCCAGGTTAAAATCTTTCTATGGAAGCTTTCACCATAACTTATGTCACAGGATTTTATGCAGATAAAAAGGAGGAGAGAAGACTATAATAAGCTGCTTAGATCCCCAATGTGGAGAAGGACCATAGCTTTTCAAGGTTGAGACTGCAGGAGAGTTGGAAAGATTAAGAGAGATGAGCAGTTAAGTAAGTTGACTGTTCGGTAGGAAGGAGTGGAGGGAGTAGAGGGATATAATGCTATAGACTCCTCTCAGTCTACCATTTCCTCATGGGAACTGGGGATGCCAACATTCAGGTGAGGGCTGGAGATCATCTGGAGTTGCAACTGATCTCCAGATGACAGAAATCAGTTCCACTGGAGAGAATGGTTGTTTTGGAGGGTGAACTGTATGACATTATATCATAGTCCACACCCAAATCTCCAAGATTTCGCAACCTGGAACTGGCAACTCAAAGGGAAAACTGATATCTGTAGTTGGAGGATCTGTTGTGATTCCAGAAAATCTCCAGCCCTCACCCCTAGAGTTTGGCAACCTAAGAGGAGACAAGGAAGCAGTAAAACAGGAAAGGCTACAGGGGCATTCAGAAAAGGGAAGCAGGAAATAGTGGGGGAAGAGAAAATGAGGTGACCCTTGCAAGTCCTTGTGGGTTCCCACTTGTAAAAATCTTGTGCTTCCTTGGGTTTTCAAGATGTTTCTTTTAATTTGCAATCAAATTGCAACTTAGATGGAGGAGAGGAAGCTAATGTGGCAGCCTAATTTGCACAATTTGTCCTCACAAAATGAATTTGAGAATCAGGTACCGCCATGGTGTGTTGTCATTATTGGCATCGAGCCATTATATAAACAGTAGAGGAAATGGCGCCCATTTTACTATTCATTTTACAGGTACACCTGTCTCCTAGGCACCTCAATGTGCCTCTGATAATGTATGCATACTTCAGATTTGGTCAGGGGTAAAGTTCCAAAGGTCAGCAGTATCTTCATCTAAATTGACACGTGTGGACCCCAAATCCACATAGAGAATAAAGTGACTTCCTTCATTCCTGTGAACAAGCTATGTCTCCATTTTGTCCCATAATGTGGGATGCAAGAAGCAGAACGAGCACAAAAACAGCTGCATTGTAAAGATCATCAATCAAAAGCTCAAAAACAAAATAAAGGAAGGATGATAGTGACTCCTTCCCCTCCCCTCAGTTCTATCTTGTGCCCTCATTTAGTCACTCTCCCACTGAGCACCCTCATCTGCTGCTGCTTGAGCACCACAGTCTTCCTCCATCTCTCCAGCTTGCCTGATCCTTCAATGTGACCATTGGTGGTATGAGGAGCCCAGCAGCCAGCATGAAAGAGAACCGTCTCTTAAAAAATAAATATGCAGCCATGTTGAATGACTCCTTCCTACAACACTAAACATTTTTATTTGCTCATTAAGGAGTTTTAAAATTGGGAAGCCTTAGCTTACAAACAACCGTTTCCCTTTTTCCACGAAGGAAAGCTGTATTAAAAAGGGAGAAAGCTATTTTCCCCAGCCTTGTCTTTTGTTCCTGAAACGCCAACACAAGCATTTGGAAATGCCCAGCTAATTATCTAAGGTTGTGATGCTTGATAAATAGAGTGACGGTTGTTTCAGGTGCACAAGTCAAAAGATCAGGTGTGACTGGGGGGAGGAGGACTGGCTACAGCTGCAGTTCAGAGAGACCAGATGGCTTGCAAGGAATGGAGTTAGAAACCCAGGGAATTCTAATGATTAGAAGCTCTGAAATAGTCTTGGGATGCAGGCGAGGCAAGGCATCTTGGGAAGTTTAGTAATTAGCATCCATGAGGCAATTGTAGGACATCCTTGCATGTAATACTTCATTCTGTTGAGCACTAACAGAGCGGTCAAATGGAGCAGCATGAGCCTGAAACTGAAGGAAAACAAAAATTTCTGTCCCCAAAGTGCAATTGTTCAGTCTGTGCTGATTAAAGTCAAATCAAAGGAGGAATACAGGCCACAGTGTTGAATGTGCTCCATCTGTTCCAAGCAGTCTATATTGAAATCAATACATTGCTTAATGAAAAAACTAAAATAATATGGATGCTACAGACTGTACAAAACAGCCCGTAATAGTATACGTGGCAGAAATGTAGGGTTCACTGTTCTGTCAGCCTCCATATTATATACCAGTTTTCTCCAGTGTTTTGATGTAATAATCTTCAGTATACATTTGTGCATTGGCATATCTAGAGTGGAGTGGGGGCAGATGTCCCAGGCACTGCTTAAGGGACAGGGTGCCACACAGGCCAGAGCCCTACCCCACCCCAGAAGCCCTGCCCCTCACACCGCTGCATTTGTGAAACAGTACATAACATAGAATGGGGTCCCCAACATAGTACCTATGGGCACCATGGCACCCAGCAACCCATTTCCTGGCACTTCCTGCTAACTTTTTTTAGAATGTTGGCAGGGCCAGATGGAGCTTTTGCCCAAAAGAGCTTCTGACTGGTTGTGCTGATTTTATAAAAGTTGTTTCAGCAGCAGCTGTTACCAGAGCAGAAGAATCTTTACTGCATTACTGTGGGAATGCAAGAAGGTATTTTTGAACAATGTGTTCATATTAAAAAGCATCTTGTAAAGCAGAGCTTTTGCCTAAAACATTGTAGATTTACTATTAGAGCTATTTATAAGCTCACTCCCTGACATTTTTGTGCTTGCTTCTGCCTCCTGCGGCAACCATTTTGTGGTTGCACTTGCCACCCTATGCCAGAATTCCAAAGGTACCTGCATATTCAAAAAGGTTGATAACCCCTGGCATAGGACAACAATGGTATTATGCTGATTACACTAGCTGAGAGACTCAGAACCAGAGGGCAAACCATTGAAAAAGTATCTGACTGTAGGAGACAATGCCACACATGCTTTTGTCTCTTCAACTTCATTCTGGGAAAAACACTGTGTTTTGATTTTTTGTCTGTGAATGTATTATAGGCCCAGGAGCTCTGCAAAATGAAATGGTAGTCAACTTTAGTGTTGTTCCACTTTCACAAATGAAAAAGAACCTATATTCCCATTGATATATAGGACTGTACCCAACCAACCATTAATAGCTAGCTGACAGAGATTTTTTTCATGACTCCTGACAGCCCCTGAAAGATGACAAGAGTGAACCAAAAGTCACATGAGTTAGGTCTCTGGTGTGAGGAACAGGATTTGGACAAAATCACTCCATCAGACTTTCCCCAGCAGAGCTTCATATTGGTGACTGTCCATATTAGGGCTGCTAGATGAAGCTTAGCAACTGGCAGGGGGTCTCAACTGCAGCAGAGTCCTTGCTGGTGACATAATGACATTGCTTGCAACATGCTGACATCACTCCCTGTGTGACTGAAAGTGATGTCAGCACATTGATGGGAATACCAGGGATGTGCTGGCATTTGGGCAAAACTCTATAGTTTCACCAGAACATCCCCTGAAACATGCTGATATCATTTCCAGGCACATTTGGAATGGCAGTGTGTTGGGATGCTCCCAGTTTGCCTCCATTTCTTCTCAATCGGCCAACTAAACAGCATCAGGGAAATGCCCACTGGAGGTGACTGGCAGGCAAGTATAGGTTAGATACAACCCACTGTAAATATCCAGCACTGGGAAGAAATATCATGGTTTTAAACTCAGCAGGCTTTAGTGCCCAGCATCTTAACATAACCATTTTAAAATGAGGTAGCTGTTTCAAAGTAATGAAAACTGGGGGTGCTGTGAGACTATAGCCAGAATGTGTTATGCAGAGTCCAATTCCATTTGATTGCAGCAGCACTCAAAAAGCCAATGCACACAGAGCTACGCATGCCCCAGTGGCAATTGCACAACCCACTAAGCATATGCTGTTTTGGTTGAAACTGAGCACATGCTGAACATTTCCTGGCAGTAGATATACACTCATGGAACAGGACTCTGCAATTTCAGATGGGGCATCACTTGCAATTTTTTTGGGTAGCCTTTGGATCTAGGTCTAGATCACTTGTCTGTTTCCAAAGAAGCCTTAACAATATGTCCCCCAAATACACAGATGGCTGGCTTGATTTCCTGAAGAGCGGGAACTTGCCAACACCAGGCTCTGTAGAGGTTAATTGGGTATCTTTTCCCAGAAGAAATTCAAAAATAAGCACAGTTTGGTTCTTTTGTATGGTACAGAAAAAGTTTACTATTTATGCTGTGCCAAGGTCACTGTGGTTTAATATTCAGAGCTCCTATAATCTTTGTACCAAAAATTACACAGAAAAACCAGATAGGCACTTTTTAGTACAAGGAAACTGAAATCTTGAAAACCATCAAATGAATGGCAAAAGACAATTGATTTCTCCTCAACAGACAGACTGAGTTTTAGCTGATTACTCTTAATTGAAGGATAACTTTTGTTTTAACTGTCTGCCCCTCAGATTTTCCACAGAATTTGGAATTCTCCACAAAGAATTCCTTCTCTGAGAATATTACAGTTCTTCAGATTTCATTGTACCCAACACAACAATTCTGTCACATCCCATATTTTTGAACTTTGGCCTGGAAACATGTATGAAAAAAGGGAAGGAAGCCAGGCCATCAGAGTCCCCAGCTGAGCCTTTCAAAGGGAGAAAGTAGATGAGCACAATGCGCTCTGCCTTTGTAAGGCCATTTTTCTTTTCTCCAAGATATCTAGCCAGACAAGTGTATGAGATGTATATAAATGCTTTGCCCAAAACACCTCCACCTTCTCTCCATTTCGCCCTTCCTCCCTCCTGTCTCAAACCCTCCTTTTTGGCTAGTCTGCAGAAACGTAACACAGTAAACATAGCTCTCATCCTAAACAGATGCTGATGTTATAGATCATTTGGAGTAGCATGTATTCCTTTAATTTAATGCACATACTTAATACTACTCATGAAGGTGAGAAGTACCACCTGATCCTATAAATATAAAGGAAAATAATCCCACTGAGTTCAGCTGGGTATATTCAAGTAATGTATATATGGCTGCAGGCTGAAGGGGATATTGTGTGTGTCTACTGACAACTTAGTATATGCTGAAACTTATTTTATGTGTGGATAACACCTCCTGCCATACTATGGCCTTTTCTGCACCACCAATTACAGAGTTGTGCCGTCAGTGTTACTGGCAACGCTGCTACAATGCTACAACTGTCCCTTATAGATATGAGTTCACACAACATCTCATGTGACCCTCAGCAGTAAGGGCACTGGCACTCCATCTTTTGAAATGCAACCCCTGCAATCATCTGGAACACAAGTAACTGCCCCCATACAGCCATTTGGAGATCCTGCTTTTAGAATTCCTACTTTACCTTATTACTACTGTAAAGGTGATACACCATTTTTAACAGGTGAGGATTAGTTTTTACTACTGTGTCTCTAGAGCAACATGAGGTTTCCTAACCTAGTTTCTGTAGCGTTATTTAGAGAAATGACCTTTTCAGCTGCCTTGATTTAGTTTATGTTTATGGCTCTATAGCAGCTTAATCTGTATTGTATGGATTAGTGTTTCAAGAGGAACAACTCCAAATAATCCAATCTCTGTCTGATCCTCTAAGTAAAGACAAGCAATACTTTTCATTTAATTTATGAACAATCTTGCAATATCTTATTTATTAGATGCAAGGTTATCTGTGATGATGCATAAAGGAGAATTGCATACAGGGTTATATTTCAGCCTGCAAGAAAGAAGCATCGCTGTGCTATCATTACTATATTTTGGCCAGTGGTTCCTTTCCTGCCTATGTCAGAAGCTCGTAGTATCTCTGATCTTATACTAGCATGGTTGATGCTGTGGTTTAACATTATGCTCTGATGATTGTGTCCTGAGTTTTTTGAGACAAGGATGATAGCTGTGAGACTAGGAGGGGCCTTTAAGTTATTTCGTCAGTGCCATTTTCTGCATACAAAGACGGTTTTATAAAAATTGTTTGCAAAAATAATTGCGGAGATGTACTGAAACATGCAGAATTTCCTAACAACCCATCATTTAAAAATGTTTTTAAATAGGGTACAAAGGGGAAAAATCCACTATCCAGAGCTTTTAGGGTAAACTTAATTATTTGAACAAAATGTACAGAATAATTAGATTCAAGAACATGACTCAATAGTGGTGTAAATAAAGGGATTTTGTAATGGAGAAAAACAGCTCTTACCAAAAACAGTGGGGAGTGCAGCAACCATGCCCTCCTTGCCTGTGGTCACCCTAATGAAGGAGGTGACATTCCCCATATACATAAAAAGAAGGTGGCACAGGTAAGTAGAATGAACTTGGCAGGGTATTAGCTCCGAAGAACTTGTGCATTCAACAGAGCACAGAAAATGTCTTCCACCAGCAACTCTGTTTGCTCTCCAGTGCTATCCTGCTGCAGAGTCTATAAAGAAGGCTGCTAACAAAAAGGTTATTCAGAAGGTTGCTTGAATAAACCCAAAGGTAACAAGTATCCACTGAGCAGATGTCGTGAGACTGAGCTGCACTTTGGAAAACTGCCGAGATATTTTAAAGCAGCGCTTTCTCATTAACCTAAGCACAATGCTAAAAGTCCTTTAAAATAAAACTTTCCAGATGCCACCTGCATCTGAAATGCTAATAGGATGAATGCCAGTAAGCCCACTAATACTGGAAATGCTCTTAAGAAACAGCTACGACTGATTGTGCAGACACAAACAAATAACAGCCCCCCCCCCCTAATTTATGTATTCCTGCAGCTGCATCTCCAGGCAAAGTAGAAGCAGTAGTCAGGACCAATTCACAGTTGAGTAATGCTTCCTCTGTCTTTGCAGATTCGGACATTTAATCGTAATTAAGATTTATTGTCTGCAAACTTGCAGGTCAGAGCAAGCGTCACAGTATGGATAACTTTTTGTTTACTACTAAAAGGTCTATTAAGAGGAACCTTCAAACCCTCCAAGCAGAACGTGTCATTTCAGATTTTGACTGCACATTTCTAGCAGGATAGCAGACAACTCATCAAGCACAGGACTGGGTTAGGGAGGCAGAAGGTTTTTGCCTGAAGCAAAATGTTCTATTTTCCTTAAATACCTTGAATATCAGGAATGGTACTGCTGGAATTCAGAAGGAGGGGCAAGAGGACCCCACAGTATTCAGTGAGGTTCTGAAAGCTTTTAAATAAGCCAGATAGAGCTTGGATCAGAGTGTTTTTCCACCCCTACAGAAAGATCAAAAACATGCCTGAACTCTTGGTCCTAGTGCCTCACTTTTCTTGACTAAACTCTTGTCCTCTGCAAGTGGGTACAAATTCCTTGATCCCTGCATATGAAGAAGAAAGAGTTAGATTTATATCCCCCCTTTCTCTCCTGTAAGAAGACTCAATCAGTCAATAACTGGACAATTCATACTTTCTCTTGCAAATCACAGACTGCTGAACCATCAACTGATATCAAGTGATATACTTGCCTCTATGAATTAGCCTTGAAGTATCTATTTAAATTATCTTAATCGAAACCCAAACAAAACACTATATTTTAAGCACCACAGAATCATAGAATCACAGAGTTAGAAGAAACCCTAAGGGTCATCAAGTCCAGCCCCCTGCAATGCAGGAAAACACAATCAAAAAGTACTCCCGACATATGTTCATCCAGCCTTTGTTTAAAAACCACAACTCTCTGAGGCAGTGAATTCCACTGTCGAACAGCCCTGAAGGTCAGGAAGTTCTTCCTAATGTTTAGGTGGAATCTCATTGATAAAACTACTGAATAGCACTGGGCCCAGGACAGAACCCTGTGGCACCCCACTGGACACTTCTTTCCAGGATGAAGATGAGCCATTAATCAGCACCCTTTGAGTTCGGTCAGCCAGCCAATTAGAAAACCATCTAATGATAGAATTTTCTAGCCCACATTTTACTAGCTTACTTGTGAGAATATTATGGGGCACAGTTTTACTAAAATCAAGGTATGCTACGTCCACAGTATTCCCTTCATCTACCAAGCTTGTCACTCTATCAAAAAGAAAAGAAATTAGATTGGTCTGGCATGACTTGTTTTTCAGAAACCCATGCTGAGTTTTTGTGATCACAGTATTCCTTTCTAAGTGCTGGAGGACGGTCTGTCTAATGATCTGCTCCAGAATCTTCCCTGGTGTTGATTTCAGGCTGACTGGATGGTAATTATTAGGGTCCTCCTTTATCCCCTTTCTGAAGATGGGGATAGCATTTGCCCTCCTCCAGTCTATTGGGACTTTTCCTGTTCTCCAGGAGTTCTCAAAGATTATAGCAAGTGGTTCTGAGATTACTTCTACCAGTTCTTTGAATATCCTGGGATGTAGTTCATCAGGTGCTGGAGATTTGAATTCATTTAAAGTAGCCAGGTGTTCCTGCACTACCGGTATTTTTTGCTGAATTTCTCCTACTGTATCTTCTGTTTCATTTTCTCTATTAGCCTGGTTTAGAGTTATGATGTGCCCTTTGGGTGGTACTCATTGCTTCAAGAAATTGTTCTTATTCCTGACTATGACAGCTTGGAAATGTTATTATTTATTTAGATACTAGCAAAAACAACCCGAATTGTTTTCATGGGTTCAAATCACTTCCTGAACAGGTAAACAGTGCACATGGGAACAGAAAAAAAATAAAACGGGTTCATTTATGATGATTGAAACTCATTGTAAATGAGGAATCTACAATAGACTTTCCCAAAATCATCCCATAAGTTTCCTAGGGAAGGTAGGGATTTGAATTTGGGTCTCCAAGGCTGTTTCTGCACAACTAGCTGAGCGGGGGTGCGCTGATGCACCCCCCCCCCCCCGGACCATTCGCAGGCTGCACCACTCCCTATTGGCTCTTACCTTCTGCACCGAATGGAAGCTGGCATTTTCCAAAAAACGAAGTTCAGAAATGCCATTTCGGGTGTGTGTGTGTGTGTGTACCACTGCATCAGTTTGGCAAAGGCGCCTGTGCGAAGGCTTCAATATGGTGTTTTACTGGGCTGAAATCGTTGATTTCAGCCTGTGCGGAAACAGCCCAAGATTCAAGAATGACATTCTAATCATTATATTACATGGTCTCTCTATAGATGTTCTTTATTACAGAACAAACTATATGAACAGTATTTAACTGCAGTTCAGCATCAATTGTTTAACCTGGCAGTATGCAAACAGGAGATATTGGTGGTGCCAGCGAAGTCTGATTTTTATCAAATGATAGAATGAAAAATGAACATATAGCAGGACATCCAGCCAATTTGGCTTACTCTTTTCCCAACCCTGCTCCATTCAGAGTTCCATTCTGCTTCTGCCAGTATAACTGAGGAAAAAGACTTCCTCTAATAATAGACTAACAACTAGAGAAATGGGTGGGGCTAGCAGCATTTTAGCCAGTGCACTGTCAATGTTAAGGGATACAAAACATGATTGTCATAACAGTCTAGGAGTCATTAGCAGGTAACGGCATAATAGTAACATGGAAGGCATATTTTAGGTGATTACAGATGGGGCTGAGCTCTTAATCCCTCTTCATAAAGTGAATTTTTAACTTCTGGTAGTAGTTTTGATGCATTCTTTGTGTATGTTGATGCTGTATGTATCTGGCAAAAGTGGGACATAGGCTGTTTCTGCACAGCCAATTACAGCATTGTGCCATTGGTGTTATTGGCAATGCTGCAGCAATGGAGAGTTCGCATGGGTGAGCACTCCGTAGACAGGTAGCGCATCGGCTGAACCCCCGGCACTTCGCACAGCTGCGCTTTGCAAACGGCGTTCATTTTTTTCCAGAGTAGATGTCACGGGCCAGGATTGGCCAGTGTGGGGAGTGGGCTCTGCCGCACTGATTCCTGGCAGGCGTTTCGCACGATGCCAACTACAGAGTGCAATTGTTGAAAAGACATGCTTGGTGAGCGACTTTCGAATAAACCATTGTGGGCCCACTGGAGTGTTGTCGCATCACTGCAGCATTGTTTCTACAGTGATGGCCATGAGAACTCTCCACCTATAACGCTATTTTACTGTCCTTTTACTGGCTTTTTTGGCTAGTGCGGAAACGACCGTAGTGTTTCAGCAGTTTTTTTTATCTGTGCCCCCATACAACGCTGCCAGTTCTTCCCTATTCCTATTAGAAATGCTTTACCTGATTTTAAAGGACGGATGTACCTTTCTAATCACCAGTATCTGGAGGTCTCTAATCTTTAGCTGGTGAGCTCCAGCAGATTACACAAATAATTTATTTTTTGCTTCTCAAATATGTGCACTGGATGCAACTGAATTTCATTCTTCTTTCTACCACTCAGTTCATTAATTCTATCACTTAATCCATCATAGTTAAAAAAAGTTCCCAAACTATTTCTACATTAATATAAAAAACCCCTACTCAAACCTGGTGTATCAGCTGATATATGGAAACCATGTACATGATGTCTGTTTTTGATTTGGATTGAACAGCAGCTGTTAGCTTATGGCTGTTTGTATGAAAGGAGCCAAGATCAGATGAAGGATCAGTATGTTGCTTTGCCATGATGCTCTTGGCTTTGTGAACGGTGATTTATGTTAGAATTTGGCCTACTTTGACTAGAGCAGATCCCCCGAGCTTTGGGATTCATGTGCATCAGTCCTCCATGGGCATCCAAATACCATCCACACATCCCTTCTTTTTTCTTCCACAACATACATAAATATCCTGAGACATGATTCTAAATATTTCATTAACTGAAATGGGAACCTTTGAATTTACACCTGTCAGCTCACCTCTGGATCAGAGTCACTGTGTGCACTTGTGCCTGAATCAAAGTGCACGTTTAGTCCATTTCCCTTCCATAATGAAAAAGATAAAAATTGGCAGGTTGACTTTAAGCATTCATGTGACTCAGCTGACCCAGTCACACTCTGATATAGCATGCTGTGCTACCTATACAAGAACATCATGTTCAAGGCCTGGCTCTTAGCCCTTACTCATTGGACAAGACAGTCTGCCTCATGGGACAGTTAAAAGTTGCAGCAATGTAACTCCTGGTTACTTTACATTTTCTTTCCCTCTCTGGAAGTTGGCTTCCACCAGAATTCCCATTTAGAAGCCATTGTTATGGGCCAAATCTTTTTTGTTCTGAAATACTTTAGGCAGAAGAATATCAAATGAAAAAGAAGAAAGGAGTGCCTCAGTATATTGCTCCATTCATCACTCCCACTTCCTTTGATGTGCAATCTGTTGTATTGTCTGGGTGGGGGAGGCGCCCTCTTCCAACAATCTGTGGAATCTTCCGATGGGTGTGATTCAAATAGAACTCTGACAATTTTTGAATGTATGGAGTCTCCCAAGCACTAGGCAAGTGGACCATGTGGGGGTGAGAGGGGAGAGGGACGAGTTAGAACAGAAGGTGGATAAATGGCTGTAAGGAACACTGATGTAGCTCCATCTGGAACGAAGAGGGCTATTTAGTGCATCTGGAAAGCATTATTTCTGCAAATAGCTGAAACCTCTTTCAGCTTAGAGGCAGGGAACCCAGCCCGTTGCCAAACATAAGCCTTCCTGATGGCACAGTGGTGAGAGAGTCAGCGAACAAGTGTACTAATGGCACAACGCAGGAAAAACAGCAACCATTCCTTTTGCGTTAAGGCACATCAGGCATCTGTCCTTCTCCCAGGAGGCAGCCCACAACTTCAGATTGCATTAGGGAAGACTTCTGTTTCATATCACTGGACATACCAATTTGATGAAAATTTAATTGGTTGAATGTGAAGGAGAAACCAGAAGTATGTATTGACGGGTTGTTGTGAGCGATTTAGCATTGCAGGAGGGAGTAGTGGAGAATTTCTCTGTCTCGGTCTATGTGCTCACTTTTGTTTTAACATGACCAGTTCTGAACTTTCACAAATCCAGACCTGAAATAAAAGACATTTCAAGGCAAGTGCTTCCTGTTTTTATGCTTAGTGGAAAATCAAACTTAATTCAGATTTGTTCATTATTTTATAGGAACTAGAAACTTTACCTGGCTCTTGTAAAAAAAAACATTTTGGAAATATTTGATACAACCCAGTCATTCTGTTTCACTTATAACAGTTTGCAGTTGCGAGTTCTAATCATTTGGTTTAGTCAATCTGCCGTCTATGTGATTTCAGAATGCATATTGTAAGTACCTAAGATGTAAGAAGAGGTGTTTATTTTGCCATTATAATTTGCCAGCCCCACTATAATTTTGATGTGTATTTATGGAACTAATGGTGTGGAGCACATGTCATAACACCCCTAATGTTTGAAGATTAGATGTGTTACATTAGCTGTCACTTCCTGTTCCAGGGTTTAGAGCTTTCACTACTGTTTTGGAGAAGCAATGACTTTGCCTCTTGTGCCAATTCTGCTAGTTGGCTAGAATGGGGATCTGTGTGTTTCGTTCAAAACTCTGTAATATTCTATAAACACATTCACCTGGATGAATACTGACAGAGCCATACCATGGGCTGGCTGTTCTGGTGCCAGCATAATATTACAGAACAGTTTCTGTGAAGTGACTCTGCATGGAGTCCCCAACATAACTATACCTTGCAAATACAGCAGGGATCAGATTCCTCTCTGGCCAGCACTATAGCATTGAACATAATATTTAAATCCTCATGACCAATCCACATATCGCAGAAAAGGGGGATACAGTATCTGAAGTAGATTGTGATGTACAGACAATTTCCTATGCAACGATGTGGTATCTGGTTACTTATTTCTAAATTAGTAATAATGAGTAAATAGTAACATTAAAATTCATTTTATCAAATATTTTGACCAAATATGCTTTTTAAAAAATCCCTAAATACATATATTCCAGAATAATTACAAGCTCATCACTACGTCTAGATATTGTTAAAGCATGTTCAGATGTTCAATTACTTCTTTTTTAAAACATAAAAAATTGTAGTGAAATTAAAAATATATATACTGTCACATCTAGCAGTTTATCTGCTTGTAATACAATAGTGACATCACTATATTGTCACTATTTGCACCTGGGTGTGTGGCCAAATGCATACGTGTCTTCTTTACAGTGAGTTGCACTATTAATTTTGGGATTGGGCTGGTCAGCTGAATAATGAGTTTATCTTATTACTTTCACGTTTTTAATTTTTTGTCTTTATATAGTGATCCAATTCCCATTCTTTCAAGAGGAGGAATGCATTCTGTTCATCCATACATCCAGCTCCTGTTGCCATGAATAGCCCGCCATATCAGTCTTAAAATAACCTTTTCACAAAAGCCATAGTGCCCATCTGAGACTCTCCTGCCCATCCCAGCTCCTGCTCAGCCCATTCTCCATCTCGACTAAGTTAGTCATGTCTGAGTTCCTCTATTCACATGATGGCTACCCTTGTTGCTTTTTAGGTTGTATTTTGATTCCTTGGTGTTGTTGTTTTTCAGCCAAAGCTGTCATTTATCATGAGAACAAGAGCAGCCATGTGTTGATTTTTTTCCCCCGGATTCCTTTTGGACAGTGTCCCAGTGCTAATGAAGGCCCTTCCAAAGTGCTGAAGAGCTGTTGCCAAAATCGGTTATAGTGGAAACAATAGGGGAGTGGTGTACAGACAGCCAATCCAGTGTGTGTGTGCGTGCAAGCGTGTGTGAAAGAGAGGGAATGAGTGTGTGCCCTTGTGTGTAGGGAAGAAACCCTTACGAATGGGATTTTTGTCCCTTTCCCTTAAGAGGCAGGAGGAGTCTGAACAAAAAGTTGGGCATGTTTCTGTATTTTGGAGTACACTGAAAATGAACCTAATGGGTGTCTACATTAAAGCTCTTCCATGCTGAACTACATTCAGATTCTAATGGACGAAAGGAGACTGGAGCTGCTGTTCTGTGCAACCTTTGGAGCAAGCCCTGTTGAATACACACACACTTACTCCTCAGCAAACACACATCACTAATAATACCTATAAACAGGGGCATAATGGATTCATTTCTGTGCTATTATTGGATCTTCCCCCCCCAAAAAACCTTTGTTGAGCCTCCACTCTCTTTGTTGTGCTATGTATTCAGTTTAAATAGAAACAAGGTTGTGAATGGGCAACCTCAAAAAAATCATTAAGAAAAAAATGCCATAAAAGTGAGTTTTGTAGACTTATAATGTATATATATGGCAATTCCATCTACTTTTGGTCACTTGGATTGAAATTTTGTTAAGTCTTTGAATTGTTTATCCAAGTGGGTGAATTAACCCACTTTTTAATTATTTTGCTCCTTCATATCTTAATATTTTCCTCCCAACCACACTGTCACCTTTCTTATGATATTTTATTTTAATTAAGTTTATAATACCTGCTATCAAAACAAAGTATGAACAAGAACTCATGGAAATGACATTCATATAAAATCCTAAGAATTGGTACTATCTAAGGAACAATCACAAACTCGTATACAAAACACATTTCAATCACATAAGTCAGACTAAGCAGGTATACTGCCTCCAATATCTTCTTCACAAATGTTATGTGTGTGGGCAGGTGAGAAATAGAGCAATAATTTCCCTTTTATTAATCCTCTAGTAGGCTCTTTATGAGTCAAAATGCCATATTCTTGTGTGCCACCCAATGTGTGCGTAGCTTGCCAGCTAAGTTTGCAGACTTCAGCACCATCTACTGATTAAATATAGAACAGACAGTCACTCATACAAGAAGAAGAGTAGTCAGTTTGGGAGTTACAGGGATTGCAATTTGAACCATCACCACCCTTTCTCCACACTGAGGATGCAATCCTATGCAAACTTAACTGGGGGGTAGGCCCCATTGAACAAAGTGGGTTTTACTTTTAAGTAGGATAGTCCTACAGGACCTGTACAACTTGTCTTGTTGCTACAGTGCTCTTTAGACATATGCAATGTCATGGTCTCCCTAGCAGGAAACAACAGTGCTTTCGACACACTTAACATGGGCTAATTCACACGGTTCAAAGTACTCATGGCTTCATGTGGCCATCACAAAGACTTTGTATCAGACATACTATAGCAGTCTTATACCCCTCAGGCACACCCAAGCCAAATTCTGATCATGACTGAAACATAGGGGAAGAATGGACTTTTATGCCAGTTTATAGGGCAGTATTCTTGGAATTATTTAAAGAAAAATATGACTCTAGTTGCTTCTGTATGCTTGGAGAGGTGTTTTTTTTAATCAACTTTTAAAAAAACCCATTTGTTTCTTTCCTGAATTCAAAAGAACAAATAATTGAATTAATGTTATTCTTTCTTTTTCAATAATTTTTTTGGAATTACAAAATGCAGTTGCAGGAGTCTGTGGTGGGGGAAAAAAGGTTTATGAACCCTTTTCATTCCTTTTGTTTCTCTGGTCTAAACTGTTTCCCCTAACTTACTTTCAGTCTGTTCCTTTAATTTCAGCTGACTACGTTTCCATGTAGCAAACTATTGGGAAGAAGACCCGCAATTGAACTGCCATGTAGTCCGGATCTCAAAATTGCAGCCAGATGTGCAGATGCTACCCCAGTGAATAAAGACAGGACACACTCTGGATTGAAATGGGCCACAGCCCTTTTACTGAATGCTGAAGCTGAGCGAACAAGAGGAGCACACCTTACAGCTGGACAGCATCACAACTGTCCCGGCACCAACCCCAATCCTTATTGGGGTGATCCTACAGGTCCAGGGCCACCAGGTGCTCGCCCCCCTTGCGGCCCCTAATTGGTGGGTCGTTGGGCTCCATTGCAGAGGCCTTCCCAGCATGCTCCCTGAGCTCGACCCATCCCAAGCCCCATTCAGAGGCCTTGAACCACAGGGAGGTCTGTCGTGTGATTTCAGCCCCCCCACAAGGATGCACTCCTCTTCCCAAGCTGCTAGGGCTGTGACGAGAGCAGCAGCACATCTAAAGACCCCATCCCATAAAGGGAGGGAGGGTGGGTCAGTTTGCCAAAGGCGCCAAAAGAGGCTGAGGCCACCACGTGCTGCCTATTATATAGGTAGCGTGCTCCACCCCTCGTCCCATGTGTGAAGCATGACATTGCTGGGTGGGAAGGCTCTGCCGCACAGCTGCCCAGAGCCACGCATGCTCCGTGCACGGAGCTCAACGCGTGCCCTGCCCCCTGTTGCAATTACGGGCCTTGTTGACTCAAGTGCTGTCATTTTTGGTCATTAGGACATTTGGTTATAATTTAATTTGAGTCATAGGTCTTCAGAACTTGCATCAGAACTGTCCTCTATACCATGGCTCAGTTCTGGAAATGTAAAATAATATGCTCTGATCATCTGAAGAGGACCACTTGCTACTGAGTAATCATAGCCAAACTCTACATGTTTGAAATGAGGCAGAATATTTTCTAAACATGAGGAGATTTGATGTCAGTCAACATGAGATCCATATAATCTCTCTTGAAAGACCCTGCATTTTTTATTTAAGAATTTCAGGACCAGAATTCCCTCAAACAGAATCACAGGAACTTCTAAGATACTACAACTGAGTTTGTTATCCCCACCTGATATTCATGTTGTTTTCCTAATGTTTAAAGTACCCCCTCCACACCCACAAAAAAAGTGAGAGTGCAAATTGATATCCCTTTCCCATAAGGCCACAATTTAAGCAATTAAGATCAATTAGCTACACTGAAATATCTTTCAACAATATGGGAACACTGAAATATCTTTCAACACCTTTTATCTAAATGAGAGCAGAAGATTTGACTGTTGAAATCTGCACCATAGGGCAGGGGAAGAGGGGTTTTAATGCTCAACTTGGGACAAGCATTTGGATGCAGTTCTAACAGCCTGCAGGGAAAGGAGGCCAAGTCACTCATACAGTTAGCTCCACCATATAGCCAGTGGACCTTTTTCTCTCTGTTGGCAGCAGTTGTGTTTATCTTTTCAAGTGGAAAAGGAGGAGCTAACAACTACCACCACTTGGGCTGTCTATACAATTTAGTAGGCTGTGTAGGAGGGACTTATTTGGATGCATTCCAAATAGAGTATCTGAGTGGCCACATGGATTAGTTCCTAAGCTTCCCTCTCCAATCCTGAGTGCTGGTTTGAGCTGGTCCTTTAATCAACTGGAAAAGTTCCCAGCAAGCTAGTGCCTTGGACAGCTGCAAAAGCACTGCTGGAAGTGCAGTAGGGCTTCTGGCATGGATCCAGAGAAAAATGATGGTGTGTATAAACCTATGCGTTATCCTCATCCAACTCCACTAATTGGTCAGAGTGGAGATTTTGGGGCTGCCCTTTAAGGGCCCACTCAACCCAGACCCAGCTTGTTTTGTCCCTGGATTTGAGCCGTCTTTTCCTCTGACTCCCACTATCAGAAAAAGATCTGCCCTTATACCATACTGGTGGCACTGGAACTGTTTATAGGCTGGTAGTTCAATGTGGAGAAAAATTATGACGTCACTGAATTTTTATCTCTACAATAGTTGTATGAGTCATGTTGCACAGAATGGAGAAACTGTTGTAAGAAATCGGGATAGCCTGAGATCCACATTCCGGAATAAAAAATTGACAAGCAAATTAAATGAGTCTTAAATTTACCTGAGATCAGCTGCATGGTAGAATCTCTGAGAGCTGTTTTCAAAAATTATCCTAGAATAAACAGACACTGAGATGGGTGGCAGAATTCACAAAAGGAAAGATCTGCTTCGCTCATGACATACGGCCAACCAATCTTGTTGTGTAGCTGTAGCCTCAATTCTTCTTTATTAAACCCCAAACGATTTAATCAAAATGATGTTTACCCAACATATCCAGGAAGCAATACTTTCATTACCAGGTGCCAATCTTTCCCATGAGTTGGTGAAAGGCTATTTATTTTAGAGACAGGGGCTGCAAGTTTGAAAAGGTCTCTCTGTGACAATGCAGTTATATGACCATCAATGCATTATTAGTGAAAAAAAAATTAACATCAAAAGAAAATTGTCTATCTTTGGGCAGGTTAAATAAATGTTATCATTTTTAAAAAGTCAACTGTATATTTGGAACTACTGGAATTGTTGTTGAGTTGTCTGTTTAATCCGTATTCATTTATGTTATGCTGATGAAATCAATACCTTTCTCTCCAGAGTTTTCTTGGTCCAGCACTGCCACTTAGACTTATGCAAAGGCAACAAAAGCAGCCCCTCCCCCATGGACTTTGTACTCCAGCACTGCACAAGGTGGGTTTTTTGTTCCAGCATGGGAAGGCAAAACTGCTGATGGTCCACTGGGTGAATTCAGAAGCCCATCATAGGGGTTTCTTCCCCTGTTGATGCTGATTGCCTTGTGATACCCGATAGCTGCAGCAGAGGTGAACAAGGTATGTGCATTGTGTGTATTTAGAGTTGCCAAAAGGAGTGAGTCAATTCATGGAATTTGCTGTTAACATAAGGAATTAATTAGTACAAGATGTGGTGACTGCTGTGCCTTTAAATGGCATTTAAATAGTTATTTTAGGCAAAATCATGGAGGAAAGTTTGTAGTTATGATTGCTACAACTCTGGTACAATATGTCTTTGAATGCCAGCTATGCAAAGTGTTTTAGAATTCTCATTGCAATAATCCTTGCAAAACTTGATTAGGAAGAACAGGGATAGTGATAGGCTAGTGGTATTTAATGACTATCATGACTTGGTAAAGATTTGAACCTCTGGCTGCTACAATCAAACTCAGCATTCTGTCCAGAGTACTATTCCACAACTCCTCAGACAGGATAGTCAAATGTGTTTCTTTCAGAAATATAAAATGATTATCAATGTTCCTTCACACCCAGGATTCCCTATTGTTTTGGAGATGGGGAGGGGCATTCTACTGGCTCTTTCTGGGGTATAAAAAGAACTCCTTGTTCTCATCTGTCACATGGAGCCATTTCAGATGTAATATTTATGCATATAAATGTTTCAGGAGGGCTCTGATTTATCAGTCACCTCCTCCTCCTTCTCCCTCTTATTCAAAGATTTCAACAGAGCAACAGATGGCCTTTGCAGGCCATTTGCTGTTGCTGAAATGGAGGCACCACTGAGTAGGGCTAAGCATTTTAGGACTTAAATTGAGTGTGGCTTTCCCTGCCACCAAAAAAAGTAATCACTAAAAAAAATTGAAGGAAAATACACTTCCAGCATTAAAATTCCACCTGTCTTCCTTCAGTAATTTGAAAATCCTGTGTTCTTGATGGATTTTTTTTAAAAAAACTGTGTGTGTGAGGGAGGGAGAGAGCTTTGTTGTCTTTTTTTTTTTTAAATAGCTTTCTTACTGAATTTGGAATTAGTGGGAAGAACCAGAATTCATCCTCCGGCAAAGTCCCATCCACTCACTTTTACTTCTATGTGTTTCTATTCTGTTTTAATATGAAAGCAAATGTACTAACCTGGATAACTGGAAGGGTTGCTGTAACTTCCTACTCAGCACTGCCTCTTCAGTACAGGCAGTATAAATCTGTAATACCAAAATTTCAGAAAACTTGTGAACAAGATCATGGCTTAAGTTTTTTTGTCGCATAAAGGAGAAGGGAGAAGGAAGGAAAGATCCTGGAACTGGAGACAAATACTTGCTATGAGGTGCACTGAGAATGGATAACCTGTAGGGTTTTCAAGGCAAGAGATGTTTAGAGGTGGTCTGCATTGCCTGTTTCTGTGTCACAACCTTGGTGGTACCTCTTCCAAATACTAACCAGGGTTGACCCTGGTTAGCTTCCAAGATATGACAAGATTAGGCCAACATAGCAATTTTTTTTGTTAAACATTAAGAAAGGCGGAGAAAGGCTGTTGAGATCAAGGACATACAGACATTTGGCAACCCTACTTCTGCAAATGCCAGGAAATGTGGCGGGGTGTGTGTGTCAGTGCCTGGGGGAGGTGGAGTTCCAGGGTTATGACACTTGCTCCATGCTTCTCTAGGAATTCTCTCAGTCTCTATTGCCTTTACCAGAAAGATTGAAGAAATTCCCCTAGAACATCACCCAGAAGCAATGTCACTCCCTTGGGGAGGGCCTCACCCCAAGTGACAGTTTAGGAATTTTCCCAATCTCTATATAGTGTTTTACCATAGAGATTGACGAACATTCATTGAGCATCATCATTGACTATCCACCCCGAACACATTTTTCCTACCAGTAAAATTATCAAGAGTCATGGAAATGAGTACAAATGTGGGAGGTTGCTTGCTGCCACCAGGCAAATAGCAGTCCTAGAAACAGTGGCCCTGGGCAGGAAATAGAGTTGCCAGTGTCCAGTGAAGTAAATGGCATTGGAAGGGTGTGATTCTGTTTAGAACTTCACTTCAAGTGAGCTTCATGGCAGAACAGGAATTTGAACCCAGGTCAAACTAGCAGCACTCATCCTTTCCCTGAACAAATGCTTATGTTTCTCCCACTGAGAATGTGTGTATAAGTTCCCATTCTATCAAATGCTTGCTGTTTGTACTTTGTTCTCTGCCCAGGATTTGGCAGGTTAGATCCCTTGGGTAAGGGGCACAACCCCTGGGAACAGATAAGAAACAGAACTGAAAATATGTTTTGCTTTAAACTACTCATAAAATTGGGCTGTTTTTTCCTGTCTGTCTGCAGTCCTAGGACTGTAATGATCTAAATAACTATTCCCCTCCCCCCAGTGAAACTGCTGAGCAGATATTCCAGGAGTTTGGAGTGACAGACTTTCAGTATGCAGACATAACCCAGTTCTACTTTTTCTTAATAGCTGAGTCAGGTGGGTCTTTGAGCAGATGCCCTGAGAAGGCAATGGGATATATGAGGAGCAGTAAATTGAAGCTCAGTCAAGACAAAACTGAGGTATTGCTGATCAATGACAAAGCCACTTGAGGACTAAGGAGTCAGCCTGTCCTGGAGGATTTTGGACTTCCCCTGAAACAACTGGTACCTTGGTACTGCTGCTGGATCCAAGGATATGGGATGTTCAGGTTTCCTCTGTGGAGTATAGCCATTTTTATTTGCTTTGGTTGGTATGCAAGCTATCACTGGGCCTTTCCCCACTTTCGTCCTTCCCCTCTATGCCGTGCGCTGCTCTCAGTGCGCAGCATCCCAGGCACCCGCCTGGCCGTCCCCACGACCCTGCGCTCTGCACCGGGCCATCAAAAGATGCCGTTGAGAAGAGCGCCTGGGATGCTGCGCGCTGAGGGGCGCGACAGCAGCAGCTTCGGGGCGGCTGCGCTGTCGCCGCCCCTCTCAGTGGGGAGTGCCGAGGGACCCTGCGCTACTCTCCTCGAGTAGCGCGGGGCTTAAGGGAAGTGGGGAAAGGCCCACTGTTGCTCAAAAAGTGTGAGTTGGCCCCAGAGACATTGTGATTACATCAGGGGTAGACTGTTATAATGGGCTCTACATGGGACTACCTTTGAAAACTGCCTGGAAGCTTCAATTGGTTCTAAATGTTGGAATAAGCGACTTCTGCATGCCTGGACACTGGGGGGTGCTGTGTATCTCACTCTGTGATGTTGCCTCTCTTGTTTGCCCTCCTTGTCTGGGCCAGGAGACCGCCCACTAACTTCCTTTCTTCCCCATGCTAGCCTCACTTCTGCTCTAGCCTTTGACCCGAGTGCATGGTCAATGGCAGCCTGCTCAGTGGGGCCTTTCCCACTGCAGCATCCTCTCACATCCACACACGTGATGGCACGTTAGTTGTGCCCACTTGTCATAGGGAAAGTAATCTCTTTAGACTAGGGTTCTTTCTATTTACTTTTCTTGGAACAAAGTTGTGAACTGAAGATGATTGAATAAATGTAAGTTTTACCTTTTACATTTATGTCTCTGGAGAACTTTCTATAAACTGCAGTCACACACACTACTGGGCATATCCATGACTCTAAACGAAATCTAACACTAAATACAATAGCCAAGCTACTGTTGGGGACTGAATACAAAGATAGTATCACCTTTGTGCTGATCTGCACTAGCTACCTCTCTACTTCTGGACACAATTCAGAGCTGTTTTTAATATTTAAATACTGGGCAGATTAATCCTAGGGCGGGAGGGCCAATGGGTTATTGGAGCCGGTGCATTTGCCCTCCCTGCCAGTGTAAGTGGCACATGCTGATGGGGTGAGCAAACTGGGAGGTGGGTGGGTGCCATGGTCCTTGGCAGCACCTAGCCTAGAAGACAGCCTGGGTCCTGGGGGCATTCTGGGGGCATTCCCTAGGGTGGCAGTGACCTGAAAGCCCTTTTTGGTGGCTTAAGTCCTTTTTTGGCATTTGTTGCCTCCTTGCACTGCCTGCAAGCTCTCTGGAGGTGGTACAGCAGTGAGGCAGCAGCACTATCCCTGACCACCTCAGCCCTGTGGATGGGGCTCTAAATGGTTTGGGGTTGGGGTACTTGAAGGGCCATCACCTTCCATACCACCTATCTTATCAGTTAAGATCTTTTCCCCAATCCCTACTCTCTGTGCTCACACCTGTGGAGATAAGACAAGGGGGACTACAGATAGCTCTTCCTCAGTAGTTGTGACTCACCTTTAGAATGACCTCCCCCTTGAGGCTCACATAATACGTAGCTTGCTGTCATTTAGGCTTCTAACTGAGGGGATTACATCTTAGGTCTACTTCTACTCTTAGGACTATTTTATAACTCTCATCTTTGGCGGATGAGTGATTATTTATTGTTTCTATGTCCTGGCTTGTTTTTGTGCTGTTAGTTTTATAATTTTATTGTATTTTTTTATTTTATAGATGGCCTCAAGTAGTGCTCTGGAAAAGTGGCACAAAAGTTTTCCAAACCAGAAACCGTTAAAAAAAGTAAAACATGAAAATAAATGGGAATAGGAATGAACCAAAACCATTTATAAGAATACACTTGTTCACAAAGTGATGAATGTAAGTCTCTAGTTTATGGAAAACTTACCCCAGGGCTCTTCTCTGCACAGTGGGGTTGTAGTGAGTTTTCCTCACATTTCTCTGTTTACACTAGAGGAGGCACTCATTACACAGCTTGTCTGCTGAACTATTGTGGGTCTGCTTTTCCTGGTTCTCTTAGCTCTGCCCATCAACTCACTAGTGAAGGCACAGATCTCATCACACCCAGCAGTCTCAAGATTGTTGGCTTTGTAAAAGTGTTTAGATTATTGTAATATTGATATTGTTATTATAGCCTGTTCCCAAAAAAAATTCCTCCCTGTCCCCCCAAACAAAAGCAGCAAAGCTATTCCCTGGACCACATAGAGATATCAATATGATGATTTAGAGGTCAGTTGTATTGTTTTTACTTTTTAAATGGCCTCAAGTAGTTCTCTGGAGAAGTGGCATAGAAGTTTTCCAAACCATCAAAAACCATAAAAAAAAAGTAAAACATGAAAATGAATGGGACAAGGAATAGGAATGAAGTGTTTTGGCTAAGCCTGTGGGGTTCAGCTTCTTTTATTTGACTTCTATTTTCTGGCTACTGAAAGTTGCTGGCAACATGGAAGGGAGGCAAAGGGGAAGGCCTGGATAGCAGTGTGGGGGAGTGGGAAGGTTGAAGCTAGGTAGGTTGGCCATGGGTGGAAGGAAGATGTCCTGGGCAAAGTTGTGCTCACTGGCAAATCTGCCCTGCTCTGGCAGCAAGAAAATAAAAGTCATGCTAGAAATGGTGTCACTTGCCATGGGAAGAATAGAAAGTGAAAGTGGGGCTCAAGGAAATATGTTCGTACAAGAAATCTTGCCATGACAGACATTCGCACCTGCAGCACTGCAGATAACTTGTGCATAATCAGCCACAGCTTCCTTCTTTCCGGCCAGTATGGACTAGCATTTCCCAGGAATATCTTTCTGTCTTTAAAGCATCTTGAATGAACTGAACTAAAAAGATGACTTGTGGGCAGAAGAAGAGCAAGAAGGAAAGTGTAAGTGAGTTTACTGCATGTGTGGTGGCTGATGGGAAGTGAGCTTGAACTTTGTCCAGACAAGATTTCTTATGTAGGAAGGATGGTTGATGGAAATGGGGAGTTCCATATATACAATTAATAAAAGACTCTTGGAAGCATTTGTTTTAGCTCTCTACAATGATGGGGCAGAGCTGAAAACAGCAGGTAATGGGACCAATGTCCCTTTAAGAATTCCTGAGGTTACTAATGGATATAGGTCATGGTGACAGTCTTAAATAAACCCTTAGTAATAAACAAATCATTTTGTGTTCTCGTAAGATAACCATCAGTCTGAGGCTGCTACTGTAGAGCTAAGAATGCATGAAGGAAATGAGCATGATAGGTCATATACATCATACTGTCATATCCCAAGAATAGGACAAAAAAATCATTCAAGGCAGCTCACACTGTGTTCCTGATAAATGCTATTAAGGATGTGCATTAAAAAAATCTGTTTCCTCCCTCACCCCATGCAGTACTTGCTGTCTGCAAGCTGATAGTTGTACTATGGAGAGAAATCCTGAATGCAAAAGACCTCAAAGTTAGAAATCTGTTCCTAGGATTCAAAAATCAAGCATTAACAAAAATAGGGACAATAATTCAGTTTTGGGATAGGCATAGCATACAGCCTATGATAATGATCTACAGAAAATTAGTGATATTTAAGCCTCATTAGAATCAATTGGATTTAAGTTGATTAATATAATACATCTTGATTTCTGGGGGACTTACATGTCTGAATTGGGGTTTATATTATAATTCACCGTAAAATGTTTCTGTATCAACTTTGCCTGGATTTATTTATTTATTATTTAACTGTGCCTTTGTTTCCCATTTATCACTGAAGTCCCTGGGTGGGGGACTTCATGTTTGACTCTAATAGCTCAACACCAATGAGATGCTTCTGCGACATGGTAGGAATTGTTTACAAATACTGTCTTGGCTGCACAAATGGAAACATATATGGCCATAGTGCAGTTCTTTTGCTTGAAATCACGTGCAACATCTAACACATTCTTATCTCTATATTAAAGTGCACAGAAATTGGTTGTACAAGTTCTTGCATAAGCAGTAATATAAATGGGGACACAATAAGTCTGACTTAGTGAAAGTGGCTACCAAAGTTTTTTCTTACATTTCTGCATGTGAAAGAGCTCTAGCACAAATGGAAATTTTGCACAAGGTCCTGCCTACTATCTGAAGATACAGAAAAAAATTTAAGGTGGACGAAACAAATGACCAACTATTATCTGCTTCTGATTTGGCCTTTGGAGGTTTCGCTTCTCCTGCTTGCTCTAGACCAGAACAGCAAATGACTTCTAACTGGAAAACATTTCTCTCACTGAATTACAGTTCTACAAAATTGCTGTAAAGCCACCACAAAAAATACTGCTGGAAAATACAATGGGACACAACTGTATGCTCAAAGGGGACATTATCCTTGGCTTCAGCTGGGGAGGGTGGGGTATGAATAAAATAAAAATAAAATTATTTTGATAATGTAATCTTTTCACTTTTGCAAAGAACAGGAAAAACTGTGCTGGATCCTGTTCATTTTGCAGATTGGAGAATAGGCATGATATGCTCTTAGCCCCTCCTCTTCTGCAGATCACCCCACAAAGCAGTCAGTGCTATTTCTGGGGTCTCCAGAACCCAGGGGAAGTGTTTCAAGGGGCACAGGGAGTATAGTAGAAGGAAGGAAATGGGAAAGTTCCATTCCTTGAAGTCTTCTAGCAGACACCATCCAAC
Organism: Sphaerodactylus townsendi; assembly: GCF_021028975.2. Classification (NCBI taxonomy): domain Eukaryota; kingdom Metazoa; phylum Chordata; class Lepidosauria; order Squamata; family Sphaerodactylidae; genus Sphaerodactylus; species Sphaerodactylus townsendi. Next base: position 57,643,884 of record NC_059433.1, read on the forward strand.
CCACTCTCCAAAGATGTGGCAAAGTTGAATTTAGGAGCACCTTTTTCCAAACGACTACTTTTAAAATCTGGTATAATCTTTTCAAGGTTATAACCTGCTTCTTCTGGTTGAAAAAGTAGAATACACAGCAAGCAATACAAGGAAGTCAATAAAAATGCAGATATAGAACTATGTGTTCTGAAGGCACAAAAGCCATGCTTACTGCTGACATCCAAAAATATCAGTGAATTCCCACTATATGAAATCTCACTTTAGCAGCTGAGTACATCCAGTTATTGAAAATCAAAGTTTATAAAAGTTAGTACATTGTCCAAGCACGTATTATTTCCCCAGATTCTGAAATAATTCCAGCAACAGGCAAATTGTTATAATTTGTTGTTCATATATGTGTGTGTGCGAGTTTCAGTAACACAGAGAAAGAACTGACTGAAATACTATATGTATAAAGATCTGCCAATGACTGTAAATACATGGAGACTTCCCTGGAGATAAGGACATTGTGTATTGATTACACAAGTCAGGGAGGCAAGGCTGTGTTGATATATGGGAGTGTAGACCAAGTGTACTGTCATGCAAGGAGAGGGAAAGAGATAACAGCAATTGCATAATATTCTACTTCCTACACTCCACAAATAATGATAATAATAATAATAATAAAAATGCTGCTAGAAGTTTAAGCATCCTGATAATGTGAATTGATTATTAACATTTCATTTTAAAGCTAGATTAATTAATGCTGAATTCCATGGCAGTTCCTATAGGAGCTTTGTACATACAACATCCAAATTAATACTAAATGAATTCATTACAAGGAGGATAATTACAATGAATGTCTAATGAATTAATAATGACAGAGCATTTAGCATTCTATGCATACAAATATCACAGAATAACCAATTTGGTGGTGGTTTACCGTAGTATCATTCCATACCACATGACTGTTGCAAATGAACAGTTCTGTTGGTATTCTAAAACTGGATATTTATGAATTTGATCATTTTTACCCAGGTGAGGTCTTTACTCCCAAAATATTCACAAAACATTCCAACTTGGCATCATCTTTCTTTAGCCTAATCCCCAGTGTAAGCCAGCAAGGTACAACTATAGGCCCAGGCTAGGTAGGGCTTGTCCTAGCATCAGACAGTATTAATTTCTGGTGCATTTGCTCTGGAGTATTAGAAAACAGCAGCCAGGTTGAAGCAGTAGTGGCAGGCAACCTGAGCAAGGCAGCTCTGTTAAATGTGGGTGCAAAGTTTAAAAGGAATATTAACTCAGGAAATATATAACAATATATTCCAACCACAGTGTCGTTTACTCCTATTAGTTTGGGGCCCTAAGTAAATTGCTATGACTGGAAGGTATTTCCATTAGAACAGGTCTTTCTCATTTCCTCCTTTTCTGTGAAGCCCAAAATGAACCTCAAAATGCTGCTCTGGGGTACAAGAAACATCTGCTTTTCAATAAGGTTTACTTTTCTATCTTTATATCACTAGGAAGGACAGTAGGTTTTTATACCCTGCTTTTCTCTATCATAAGGATTATCAAGGTGGCTTACAATCACATTTCATTTCTCTCTCCACAACAGGCACCTTGTGGGGTTGGTAGAACTGAGAGAGTTCTCAGAGAACTATGACTGACCCAAGATCACCAGGCAGACTTCACATGTGGGAATGGGGAATCAAACCTGGTTCTCCAGATTAGAGTCTGCCACTCTTAATCACTACACCATGCTAGCTCTCAGAAAGTACCCAAGATGGACCTTCTCACCTTCACAACTCACTGGGGCAGGATAACCAGTCTCTAACCAGGCTTTCCTACCTTTTCACCTCAGAGATTGAGGTGCATTTGATGTTAGCATGAGATAAAATCAAAAGCACCTTCGCTCAGCCCTAGCCTTCCCAGAAGGTAAAGGAGCTCATTATTTTACCTTTTTGACTAATCCCTTCTCAAGGCACGCAAACTAATATAGAGGTAGATTCAAACAAAAATAATTAGGATTTATTTAACACAGATAAAAGATGGGAATGGTAGATGACTTGGATGAAAAGAATGGATAAGGCAACTAAGGCAGAAGAAAAATATATTTACACAAGAGCTTGCAGCAGCAGACTACAGAAGTCCATACCTGAGGTAAGAAGTGAGGCATATTAATATGATGGAATACATAGAAATATACCTCTGCTTCCACAGCTCCACCCCCCCACCCCCCTCAGTTTTTCAGTTCTCTTCTTCCTTCTTTTTCTCCCTTGGTGCCCCTTTTGCCAGGAGAGGTGATACGTAACTCACATTGTTTATATCCTACCTCAAAATTCACCCCTTTCCATAAAGCTTTTGAATCCCCCTGCTTTCCTATCAAAACTTAGCCTAACCACCATATAACTGTAATTGATGGGCATTCTTTCCTAGTGAATTTTCATAACAAGATGAGGGGTTGAAACTGGGTTCCTTAAACTTTGCTCTGAGGCTCTAACTGCTACACCACACTGGTTTCCATAGAGTGGCTTATGTTTAACAAAAAGCAGCAACCGAATAACCAGGTGCAGCCATTGCTGCCTGGGTGAGCCAAGGAGCAAAAATATGCTTGCAGGCATGGCTAGACGGCATGCTGCAACAGGGGTCCATTGATTGGCTCCGAGCCGGTAAAGGTGGGAGGAGCCTGAATATATAAGGAGCGCCTCACCCAGATCTCGCCCTTCCTGGCGGCGAGATTCAGAAAGGCGTGGTGTGCAGAACTGAGTCGAGCGTAAGGCCTGGAAGGAGCCTGGTCGCGGCCATCTTTTCTCTTCCCGCTTAATCCAACTCTTCCTTACTCTCGACCAACATTCCTTTCCAGCCTAACTCTTACCGATCTTACACCCGCTTTCTCTACCAAACAAAATTCTCCCAACATTCCCTCCTTTCCCATTTTTTCCGGCTGGTGACCAGGACAGACCGAGTTCGGGGCACGATGCCTCCAAAACGGGGTAAGAGCAAGGAGCCCCCTCGGGAGGAGCAAGCACCTTCGGGCAGGGCAAGGGCCCTTCTTAACAGGGTTCGAGCCCAGACAGGGCCCGATGCCGGTGGGGAAGGTCCCATAGTCGGGCGCATCGGGGCAGCTGCGAGGGCGGCCGCGGCTGCGGCCCTGGGCTTATCCCCAATAGGCAGGGGCAGAGCGGCAGGCGCCGCGGGGCAACCCTCCTTAATGGGGGAAGCGCCAGTGGTGGCGGAACAACCCCTGGGCCCTGACATAGTGTCTGTGGCCCCCGCGCCTGCGTGGGACCCGGCACCCGACTCCAGCCTGGTGAAGAGCCTGGCGGACACGCTGCTCCACCTCTCCCAAGCCCTCGGTGGGTCGTCTGGGAGTCTCGGGGGCCCTGGTGAACCAGGGGACCCGGCACTGTCCACATCGGCGGCCGCTGGCACGGCGGGAGCTGCCCCATCCGAGCAGCCGGTGCAGGAACTCCAGCTGTCCCCTCCCAAGAGCGCTTCTACGTCAGTCGACGCATCCGTGGGGCCCTCGGAACGAGAAGGTCGGAGGAGGAAGCGCTCGTCGCACCACTCCCGGTCCTCCAGGTGGCCTCCCAGCTCGTCATCATCTGGTGAGTCGACCGAGGACGACGAAATGCAGGCCAGCGGGGAGTTTTGGTATCAAGGGGAAAAGGTGCCTGCTCTCCCCTCTTGGCTAGCCAAGCGCAGGCGCCTTCAGGGGATAGAGGTGCCACCTACTGGCCTAGCCCCCGACGACAATGGGAACCCTCCCGGCTCACATCTGCCCAGAAAGCTATGGGAGCGGGCGCTAGACGGGTACTACACAGATGTATTCAAATGCCTGCGGCGGGAGGGCAAACAGGGTTTGTCCGGGGGCAAAGCGGACAAAAAGAAGAAGGACCCCTTGGCGGCCGAGCGCAATTTCACTAACTGGTTGCAGGGCTTTACCGAGTACTTAGCGTTAATAGCGGCCGCCTACCCGCTACGGGCTTGGCACTTGGCAGCTCACATGTCGCATGTGCTGCGGGCCCGATCCTTAGCCGGGGAGGTCGCGGCTATAGCCTATGACGAGGCAATCCGTAAGAACGCTTCCCATAAGAGCCGCTTCCGCTGGGACCTCATCCACGATCAAACGTGGATGGTGGTGGTCCAGCCAGCCATGAGAGGGGCCCAGGACCTCCCTGCCGCCGACAGGCCCCCTAGAGGCCTCCAGGGAAGGGGGATGGCAAAAGGGACGTGCTGGGAGTTTAATAGGGGCTCTTGCCAGCGACCTAAGTGTAAGTACGAGCACGTTTGCTCGAATTGCTCAGGAAATCACAGCAGGGTGGGCTGCCCGAAGCCAATGGGCCGCCCTCCCTTTCGGCAGGCTCGGTTCCCTGGCGCCGGGCCCTCTCAGAAGGAAGCCGGCAGCCAGGGCAGCGGGTCCGCCCCCCAGAAGCACTGACACGCCAGCCACTCTGAAGACGCTGGCCCCCACCCCCGTCCGGCTTTGGGTGTTGAGGGATTGGCTGCGGCTGTACCCCGACAGACCTGCGGCACGCCTTTTGGGGGAGGGATTTTCCTCAGGTTTTAGAATCCCTTACCAAGGGCACAGGAAGGCTTACCATGCAAACAACCTGAAATCTGTCTTGGAGCACCCTGGCGTGGTGGCTGTCAAGCTGAACAAGGAGGTGGCAGCCGGCCGGATTGCAGGTCCCTACATCCGGCCTCCCTTAGCCAACTTGAGAGTCTCCCCCATTGGCGTAGTGCCAAAGAAGGCCCCAGGGGAGTTTCGCCTTATACAACACCTTTCCCATCCTCGGGGCGATTCTGTGAATGATTTTATAGACCCGGAGGTTTGCTCTGTGCGGTATGCCACCCTGGACGAGGCCGTCAGCCTGATCAGGCAGGCTGACCCAGGCGCATTGCTGGCCAAATGCGACATCCAGTCTGCCTTCCGGCTCCTGCCTATCTCCCCACTAGATTTTGAGCTGCTGGGCATCCACTTCCAAGGGTGGTGGTATGTGGATAAGGCAATGCCAATGGTATGCTCCATAGCCTGTGCCGCCTTTGAGGCCTTCAGCACATTTCTGGAATGGGCCTTCATACAAAGGGTTCCCTCTGGGTTGGTCACGCACTACTTGGATGACTTCCTATTTGTGGGCAGGCTGGGCACAGGGGAGTGCGAGGTCGCACTGGGTGCCTTTCAAGCATTGGCAGCTGAGCTGGGAGTCCCCCTGGCCCCCAACAAGACGGAGGGCCCCACCACCACCCTTAGCTACCTGGGCATACAGCTGGACATGGTCCATGGCACGTCCTCACTCCCGCGACACAAACTGCTCGCCTTAGCCGACCTAATCCAATCATTCATGCTCTTTAAAAAGTGCAGAGTGCGGATAGTGCAGTCCTTACTGGGTCACCTTAATTTCGCCTGCAGGGTGGTGGCTCCAGGCAGGGCCTTTTGCTCTCGGCTGGCAAGGTCATTGTCAGGGTGCAGGTCCCCCCAGCACCACGTCAGAGTCACAGGAGGATTGAAAGAAGACCTGAAGGTTTGGCAAACCTTTCTCTCTGGTTATAATGGCATCTCTTTGTGGCAATCATCACTGGAGCCCGGCCTTGATCTGCAGGTGCATTCTGACGCCTCCGGGGCCCATGGTTTCGGTGTATACTTTCAGGGGCACTGGGCTTGGGGCCTCTGGCCCGTGGCATGGCACGCATTGGGAATCACCAGGGACCTCACTTTTCTTGAACTGTTTCACATCTTGGTGGCGGCGCACATTTGGCATGATTGCTGGCGGAACAAGAGGGTGCTATTCTGGTGCGATAACCAAGCAGTGGTGCGTGTGGTGAACCGGCAATCTTGCAAATCTGCACGGGTAATGCGGCTGGTGCGCAATCTTGTCCTTCCCTGCTTGACTTACAACATCTCCTTTAAAGCTGCCTTTGTTCCAGGTTTACAGAATGAAATCGCTGATGCTCTGTCTCGCCAGCAGGTGGATCGCTTCAGGCACCTGGCCCCCGGGGCAGAGCTGTTCCCAGCGACAGTGCTGGCAGCCTTGTGGAACCTTGGCAGCGGACCGTCATCACAGGTGTTTTGAATTCATTGGCCCCGGCCACGTGTAGGCAATACGACAGAGCCGTGCGCAACTTCCAGAGTTACGCAGCAGCAGCGGGGCGCACGGTCCGCAGCGGGGTGGACACAGGACTGCTACTCGAATACCTGGTCCACCTCCATGGTCAGGGGATACACCCACGGTCCATGGGGGTCCAGCTAGCGGGGATAGCTTTCTACTGCAGGCCCTCGGGCTTCCCGGATGTCACTAAGGCATTCGTAGTCCACCGGCTCGTCGCAGGCTGGCGGCGGTCGGGACCCAGTCAGAGGGATTTGAGACGCCCCATCACGAGGGAGGTGCTCTGGGCAGTCACGGGGGCACTGCGACAGGTGTGTGATTCACGCTACGAGCGTTTGCTCTTCGCAGCCGCCTTCCACCTGGCACATCACGGGGCCTTCAGGCCGGGGGAGCTGGTAGCCCCCACCAGGGAGAGGCTATCGAGCATGGTGCTACAGATCCAGCACCTGGTCCTGTCAGGGGATAGGGTCTATGCGTGGCTTACCCATTCCAAGACCGACCAGAAGGACCACGGTGCTTGAGTCACGATGCCGGTCTTACCGGGTGATGCAACCTGCCCCCTTGCCTTGTTAACCACTTGGCTCCGCCACAGGCCACGGCAAGGCGGGATGCTCCTGGTGCACGAGGATGGTTCCCCTCTCACCAGGTTCCAGATGCTGGCAGTGCTGAGGGCTTGCCTGGCCCGGGCTGGTTTACCAGCCGCTGAGTTTGGCCTGCACTCCTTCCGGATAAGGGCCGCCACGACTGCGGCACAGGAGGGCAGGGCCCACAGCGAGATAAGTACCTTAGGTAGGTGGCGCTCGGATGCCTTCCGGGCTTACATTTGCCCTCACTTATCATGTTGATTCTCTTTGCAGTGCCTCCAAGGACGCCGCAGACTGTTATCCGACAAATGTGGGTCGTGGGGGACAGCATCATCAACCAGGCGGGGGACTACGCCTGCTCCTCGGAGTGAAGCCGGCATCTTGGACTGGAAGCGCACGTGAGCATTACCTGGATGGGCCAGGGCAACATGAGGTGGGACGAGCTGGAGTACAAGTTAATTAATTACATCTTTCACCTGACTGCCCCGGACATCTTGGTTATCCACCTTGGGGAGGAGGACCTCCCAGCAAGGTTGGGCCTCGAACTCAGGTGGGCAGTGGCTGCCACATTGAAGAGCCTGGCAAAGCATCGGCCGGGCATGGTCCTGGTGTGGTCAGAACTTCTACAAAGGGTTCTGTGGAGGGGGGCAATAGAAATATCGCACGACATCCAGGACTTGTACGAGTCGGACGGTGTTTACCTATCCAGTTGGGGATTGGACCTTTGGCTGCAATCCATCTGGTATACTCTCCTCCGGTTGGTGAGGAGCTAGACAGGCTCAGGCTTGAGAAGCTTGGGCGGGAGCTGCAAGAGGGGCAGCTCGTGGCGTGTTTGGCAACGGGAGTCGCACATCTGGGGAGAAAAACGAGCCTTCCGGCAGGTTCTCCCAGGCTTGTGCCCTGTGGAAGGGCCAGGGGTGGGGCGGGCAGGCTGGCAGGCCGGTAGGCTGGGCTGCTGCCCGACACCCCAGGGAGTGGGGAGGGGAGGGCCGGTAGGCGGCCATGGGCTTAGCCGGCGCCCGACACCCCAGCAAGCATGGAGGGGATGGCGGGCCGGGAGGCAGCCATGGGCTTAGCCGGTGCCATGGGCTTACCCAATGGAGATTGGGATGTTTGATGTGCGACCCATATATATATATATATATACTAATAAATTGGGCTCCGGCCCAATCCATTTTCCAGCCTGTCGTTGTTGTGTCATTATTTTAGCGAAGAAAGGTCTCACCATCTGCAGCAAAAAGCAGCAACCGAATAACCGGGTGCAGCCATTGCTGCCGGGGTGAGCCAAGGAGCAAAAATATGCTTGCAGGCATGGCTAGACGGCATGCTGCAACAGGGGTCCATTGATTGGCTCCAAGCCGATAAAGGTGGGAGGAGCCTGAATATATAAGGAGCGCCTCACCCAGATCTCGCCCTTCCCGGCGGCGAGACTCAGAAAGGCGTGGCCCACCCACCCTCCCTTGGTGAAAAGGGGGTTGGGGCTTGGGTTTCTACTGTCACAGCCCTGGCGGGTTTGGCAACGGGAGTTGCACATCTGGGGAAAAAAACGAGCCTTCCGGCAGGTTCTCCCAGGCTTGTGCCCTGTGGAAGGGCCAGGGGTGGGGCGGGCAGGCTGGCAGGCCGGTAGGCTGGGCTGCTGCCCGACACCCCAGGGAGTCGGGAGGGGAGGGCCGGTAGGCGGCCATGGGCTTAGCCGGCGCCCGACACCCCAGCAAGCATGGAGAGGATGGCGGGCCGGTAGGCGGCCATGGGCTTAGCCGGTGCCCGCCTCCTCAGCAGGTGCAGGAAGGGTGGAAGCCGGAGTGTTATCTCTGGGGCTCCCCTTCCTGCTAGTTACCCAATGGAGATTGGGATGTTTGATGTGCGACCCGTTTGCCGCCCAGCTTCCTTGTATATAGTTGATGTTAATCATGTTATATATATATATATCTACTAATAAATTGGGCTCCGGCCCAATCCATTTTCCAGCCTGTCGTTGTTGTGTCATTATTTTAGCGAAGAAAGGTCTCACCACCTGCAGCAATAGCAAGCATCAAGACCTAGTTGAGTCATGCAAATTGGTTGGTATTAAGTTTCCCAGAAGTTGTTCCAGGCCTAGCGTTGCCATACTCCAGATGGGACTTGGAGACATCTTAGAATTGCAACGGAACTCCAGATGACAGAGATTTGTCCTGGAGAAAATGGCTGCATTGGAGGGTGGACTCTATGGCATTATATCTACTGAGGCTTCTCCCCTCCCAAAACCCTTTCTCCCCAGCGCCATTCCAAAATCTCTAGGAGTTTTCTAACATAGAGCTGGCAACCCTAGCCAACCCTGGTCCCTATGAGTTTTCCTGTAAAGACCAAAACAGTCCTGTAAAGGGCCTTGTCCGCTCCAGCTGCCTTTTATTCACAGAAAAGTGAGGCCTGGAATGTTGTGACTGCCTAGCAACAGCTACTGAAGCAATTAGCTTGTTAAAGCTACAGATGCTCCTTTATCATTTTTGGGTTTTTAATAAAGCCCTAATATCTTTGTTAAAAAGATTAATAAAGCCCTAATATTTTTGTAAAAATCCCCTTCTGAATGATTCAGTTTTGCATAGTTCATGTAATGCCAAGAGAGTGGGAGTAGTGTTGCCAGGCTTAGCATGGAAACTGGCATAATACTAGGGAGGGGCACTGTCAGGAGACTGTGTGATATCACTTCTGGGGGAATCCCTAGAGTAGATTGACATCACATCTGGGTTTTCCCCAGAGCTAACATTGTGCTATCACCCATTACATCTTTTTAAATGTTATTTTTCTCTTACAGGGCACAGAGGTTGTAGCAAGAATCAGGAGTCTGTGGCAGGGGGTTTCTTCTGTCTTGTTCCCATGAGAACCTGAGAATCCTAAATTGGAGACTTCCTGACTGCACCAAGCAGGCCATTCTGTAATGGGGGACATAACAGAGAATGCATGGGTATGGGCAGTTGTTGATTTGGCCCATTGGGAGGATGGCACCTGAAGAAGATGATCTTGTGCTCTGTAAAATGCCACATACAATAATGGCACCAGAATGATCCAAGACTATGGTTATCAGACTTCTACCTGCAACTCCCAATTTCTGGAGTGGTGCTTGGGGAGGGCTGCGTCTGACTCAGAAGCTATGTCACTTCTGGTTGATGCTCTGTAAGTCCCCCAATATCTCTATGGCAAAAGAAAAAAAAAGAGACTGGAGGAATTCCTAGAATGAAACCTTGAAGTTACATAACTTCTGGGTCAGATACTATCCACCCTCTTTTCCTCCTGCCCTGAACATCAGCGGCAGCAGCAATGGGACATTGTCCACTTCTATTTGGTAAATTTATCCAATACTAGCGGGGCCCAGCCACGCGTTGCTGTGGCAATTGTCCTTCTAAACACAGTCTGCAACCCACACAGATGTCCATGCAGGTCCAATGATCCGCAGCATAGCCTTTTGGGGTGGTCAAATGGAATTCCTCTTTCCCTTTTCAATTCACATTGTTATATGGTGGTGTCTCTTTTTTTAGTATAAAGTAACCCTTTCCATTCCACAATGGAACTGTCCAGAGTGCGAATCCCGCGGCCCATGAGGCTGGTTGACACACAGTCCTGGCTTGGGGAAGGCAGAACTGGGGCAAGGAGGCTATCCCAGTCAGACAGCAGAGGCAGGGTGGTGAGGCGCTCAGATCGAGGCCAGCTCCCTGGGTTTTTAAGGGGCTACAGTGTGCAAAAGAAGCCGAGAGCCAGTAGTAGTTGGTTAAGCCCCCACCCCAATGGATTTTCTTAGAAGAAAAAGGCAAACTCCAGCTCGCTTTTAGTAAAAGAGAGCAGTGGCGAATATGGGTGAGGAAGTGGGTAAGAGGTGGTTGGATGTGAGGGAGGCTGAGTGAGGTGTGTGAGGATGAGCTGGATGTGTATTGTGTGGTAGCAGTGGGTGAGGCACAGAGAGTGAAAGTTACTCATGGGCTGTGGGGGGGGGGAAACCCACCCACCTGTGAGGGTGTCTCATAAGGCAAAGTGTGTATGTGTTTCTACTTCCAGTCATTATTACCTAACAGTATTACCTATTTACTGTTTTCACTGCTCATCTCTGCCCATCTGCACGAACATTCTAAGTCCTCATATCAAGGCCTCAGGCCACAGACAGACAGGCTTGCATGAACATCCCTTAAGGGTGGGACAGTTAAACACAAACAGCTTCATGGCTTGGTGTGCCAGGAAAAGATGTTTTACCTGGCTCAGGTATGGACTTTCGGTGATCTGAAGGTCCAATTACCTGCCCGCAACAGGGAGGGATGTCATGTGAAAATTTGGGGGCGATCCATCCCAGTCGTTTCGGCGTTAGGGAGTGACTAACAAAGTCACTGTTAGCTTTTTATATATATAGATAATTAATGTGATGAGATGGAGCCATAAGATAGGATATTGTATTGCTGAATAAGTTGTACTTGATCATATAAATACTTAAAACCAGTTTAACTGTCAGGCCTTTCCTTATGTGAGTTAGGTACAGTTAGGTACTTCTGTGCATTAGGTATGTTTTTCACAGTTCCATTTGTCAGCAAATTTGGCCATCCTGGCAGGGGATGATGGGATTTGTAGTCCATGAACATCTGGAGAGCCGCAGGTTGCAGACCCCTAGTATAGAATTATACCTCACTGAGGTACTTCCCCAAATATTTCTTTCCACAGGCCCTACCCCCCAATTGCCAGGTATTTCCCAGTCCAGAGTTCACAACCCTACTTTTGGCACAAAATCCTGAAGGTAAAACTGGCTTAAATGTGTAGTGTAGCTATACCCTAAGTAGGCCTCTTTCTGGCATTCCATCTACCACTACTTATTATATTCATGCTGTGCTGAATTGGTCCCTAACATGGGTGGTTACCCACAGAGATTACCTGTTTGACGGGTTCTATAACATTTGCTTTGCCTGGGATCTGGATCCCACAACTTTGCTGTGTGTATATAATTCTAAGCTTCTGAATGCCTTAGTATTTTGGGAGTAAGATGTTGAGTGGCAATAAAAATATGTAGATTTATGGCACCTAAATATGAAAATAAGCTTTCAGAGTTGTAGAGAAAGTATGTTTTAAAACTAATATTTCACAGATTCATAGGTAGAACATATCACGAAACCGTATGGAAGCAGCTTTCTCACTACGATACTGTGAGTCCCTTGTTCACTTGAAACAGAAACAAATGTGCCTATTTTTCTTTGTCAAATGCTGGCGAGTATGTAATACCACTCTATTCATTCTCCTTTTCCCTCTTCACAGAGTTTCCTTTGCATTTTTTAATATATCTGCTTTTTAGAGTTTGGCCTTATTCCTACTGATTTGAAATCAAATCATATAGCCTGGCCTTGAGAAACTGTCACAATGCATCCTGGGGAAGAGGGAGGCCTACAGAAGCAGCCCAGCCATGCTTGAAGGCGTTTTCCTTTTTACCAGGTCAGCTAAAGTAAAAAAGAGGCCACTGAAAACAGAGAAGTTCATGGAATGGTAAACACTGTTTTCAGTTGTTAGTAAATAGATGGCATTGCTAGTAGTTATTTACAGTAAACTTATGCATATATCCAGCATTTTTGAAAGAACAATTTTCTACCCAACCCAACATAAAGAAATCAGTGTTAATTTTCCAGGAGGAGATAATCATTAGGAGCCATATGTCGATGCAATTTTGGTTATTCCAGCTTGCCCTGGTGTGGATTCTGATTGTGGGGAGAGCTTTGTGGTTTGGATATTGAAACTAGCTATTTTTCTTAGATCAGACCAAGTGTGGAGTAATTCACCCAAAGTCAGTTGGCACCCCAAGTTTACAAGAGTGTGACAGAGAGCAGAGTTTGGCCATCTGTCTCTTCTTTCTGTCTTGAAACCGATTTGCATCCATTGAAATAAAATCTTTTGTCTTCTAGTCTATTGCTGCAGCCGTTAATCTTGCTCCAGGATTCCTATTGGGTACTTCCTTAGGCATGCATTCCCTTTCTTGTCCTTTCCCCCCTCCACAAACTCCTGCAGCTTCTTCTCCAACCCCTCCACCTTTCCTACCCTCCCCCCTCCAATCCTGACAAAGCAAGCTTCATTTGGTGGTTTTCTTCTTCTGCATTTTCTGTCCCTTTAAACCGTTTAAAAGTGCACCTGTATCAATGAAGCATTTTGCTGTGTGTTTCTATCCAGTCTCAAGATTTGTTCAAACTGTCCTAGCTTCATTGTCTGGCTTCTAAACGCTTTGGATGCAATCCTGTACGCAGCAATGCTGCTTAAATCCCATTGAAATTAAATGGGATTTAAGAAATGTAACTATATACATGATCACAGCCTTTGACTTTTGGGCTCTATGCAGGTTTTCAGTAAAACAAACTTGCTGAATTCATTCACTAACTTCTCCCACTCTTTTAAAAAAATATATAATTCAAGCAAATTATCAAATTATTTGGAAAATATGTATTTCTGCCAATAAATAGTGACGCTGCAGGATTCACAAATGTGTCTGTCTGAGAACAATTTATTCTGCTCACAGTGTTTTCTCTCAAGCAGTCCATATGCTCACATTGCTGATTTGCTTGCAGTTTAAAACAAACAGCCTTTCAAATATATTTGCACAGTTGACAGCGTTCATCATCACATAGGCAGCCATCCAGAAGCTGCTGGAGGTGCATGCTCAGAACATAGCAGATTGCTGGGATCAAGGAGAGCTGTGGTTTGCTGATTCAGCTCAGGAGACCACAGAAACTATAGTTCCTATCAACCCTGGCAGCATCAAACTGTGAAAAAGTTTGAGAAGAGTAATTTACGGGAAAGATAAATATGGGTCAGAGCTTGTCTCCTGTTTAAAGAGCCCTCTCCACAGCAGGTTACTCTCCCCCAGTGTAAAAGCAAGGTTTGCGACTTGGGACCTAAAGACAAATTACAGACTTCTGGGGACATGTCTGGGTCCATCATAGGAGCTTTCAATTACATGTGAGTTATCAGTTCCCCACTGGGAACTCAATTACCAGGTGTGCGGGGGTTCAACCAGGGTTGCAGCACACTGAGAGAGGGTGCAATAAACCTGCCTCGTGCCCTTTTCCTGGCCTGAAACAGCCCACGGAGTGCTGTTTGCCCCTTTGAAGAAATCTACATATACATGTACCTCTTCAGGATATATTGATCCTAGAAGGGCGAAACAGCAACTTCAGGAGCCATTTTAGGTTGGAAAAGGTTTAAGCATCCTCTCCTCATGTAGCAAGATCCTCATGTGAATTAGGCCTCTGACGCACCAGCAAACTGAGTTCTCAGTGAAGAACTTTCCACTTGTGTCTGATCAAAATGCATTTATTAATTAAAATGTTTATATCCTGCCTAATCTGGTGATTCAAGGCAAATTGTGGTAGACCTGGACATACCCTGAGGTTTCTTCCAAACTGAGAAAACTGGCAGAGAAGAGTTGATACTTCACTTGTGTACATGTTTTACATGTACCTCACTGAACACTCACAGAAACCTGCCAGACATTTACAAAAATACATGTAGCTTCATGTCAAACATGGGAATGTTCACCCATCACTAATAAAGAATAATACCAAGATTACATTCAGTGGTAAAATAGAACCCTCTTTCCAGACAAAGAGAGCTAGAATCTCAAGGTGCTCCACCTTTCAACCAACATACAACATTTTTCTGTGTTAGGGCTGCCAATCTCCAGGTGAGGCCTGATGTTTTTCCAGAATCACTGTGTCACAGAGTGAAGTCTATGTCCCCTCCACCCCCCACGTTTCCATCCTCCCCAGTCTCTCCTCCCAAATCCCTAGAAATTTCTCAACTTGGAGTTGGCAGCCTACTCTGTGTTCTCTCCCTCCTTACAACTATAAACTGCTGTTTTACATGCATGCTCACACATATGTCCCGGCTTTCAGCAGGGAACAGGATTATCTTCTCCAGGCTCTGATGCGTCCATGAAAAAGAGAACTATCTTCATCTCTTGTCAAACATTTCTTATGGAAGAAGCATCTGTAGCCATTAAGGAAATTCACATTCTTTCCTTCCAGGCATGAGCCTAATCACTGGTATCGCTCCAACTCAAATCATAGGACAGAGAAAGCAAATCTATATTTTGTCCCTGGTTTGAACCAAAAACACACTAAAGCTGAAACACGGGTGATATTTGAGGTTCTCTAAAGGGGAAATATTCAGCCTGGTGGGAACTACACTTCCCAAGGTCTCCTGGGAAGTGTAGTTCCCACCAGGCCATTTTCAGCCTCAAGTGAACAGGCCACTTTTCCCAGTCTGCACTTTCAGGCTGAACTAAGGTAAGTATGTGTGTGGGGGTGTATGGGTGGTGGAAAACGCAGAGTACGCACAGGCAGCATTTTGTTTGGCCCAGCTACGTCTCTGTCTGGAACAGTGAGATTGCTGTGTATCCACAGCCCTTTTTGGACAGGTATATAAGCTTCCAAACTGAACTAAATTAAAAAAACAACTCATTTTGCATGTTTTGGGCACAAGCTGATTGGCTTGCACAGTGTTGATTTGGCTAGTTCAGGTGACAAGAATGAGGCAGCATTCCCCCTTCTGTCCAGCCTACTGTGCAAAAAAATTGATTGGCTGTATTTTGTAGCAAACGTAAAGGCACATCCATTACCACTTGAAGCAATTATTTAAAAATGGATTGGGTTGTTAAAACCAGGAACCTGAACCTGCCTTATACTGAGCAAACCATTAAACAGCATTGCCTACTCTGACTGACAGTAGCTCTCCATGGTTTCTCCAAGGGCTTTTGTATCACCTACTATTGGAACCCTTTACACTTGATACATCAGTGTTTGGACTTCGGACCCTTGACATGGGACCCTTGATATCTACCACTGAGCCACAGTCCCACCCCAAAGTGCCAAAATAAATGTTTAACAGGATAAATATAACATATGGCTAACAGGATTAACATAAACACCTTTTTTAAAAAGTTGAAGGCTGAAAAATGCTGCCTGAATTGGAGAGGGGTAGAAGCAAAAAAAAAAAATCTATGCTGGAGTTGGAGGCAAATAGACATGGCAACAAAGAAACAGAGGAGGAAGGAGCAGAACTTCTCCCACAAAAGTAAATCCGACTAGAGAGTATGTCACTGTGCAGCCACAGCCTCTGGGAAAGCAAGCAGATTCTCTACTATAGACTGCAGCATGTGGAGAGTCCCTTTTGAGCATTTTCCTATTCCTTGCCCTGCCCTGGCAAGCTCCTGGCAAGGCAATCCTTGGGTGTTCCCAGCACAATGCATCCACCGCAACCCTCATTTTCTTTGATAGCAGCAGCCAAACCAACACACCCTGTCTGTGGTTCCTTTCCCCAGAGAAGAGAAACAGGCAGATTGCCTCCTCTTCAGCTGGGAGGAGAAGCAAACAAGGGTCATGGCAGGACAAAGGCAGAACTGAGTTTGTAAAAGCAACGTGAGATATTAAAAGATCCATCAGTGATCAGTCTTTAGATCTAGCTGCCTGAATAAATTGGAGCCAGCGTGCCCTTTGAGCACCTTCCTTTTAATTTAATAAACATTTTCTATTTTCATTTTTGAGCTTGTGATTTAGGAGGAATGGTTCTAATGATACTCAGTCTATATGGATTAAATTGTGATTTAAATTGTTTTTTGGCTATAACACCCTCATGGTCAAATCAGGTTTCGAGGTGTTTGCTGTTGGGCAGTCAGGGCAGGAGGCAGCTTTTGCTGTCACTTGTTGCAACCTATGTATTAATTGCAAATAATATTGCGTGACAATCTCAGGTAATCTTGCCATACGTCTGAAAGACTTTGTTGGAAAAAAAGAAAGTCCATATGCTGTTTATTTTCCTAGACCAATTAATTATTTTATAGCCAGAATCTGAGGCTGACTCGGTGAATAACTTTTCAGGTGAGTGGACTGTGGTTATTAGTCTTTAAAATCAAGGCATTTGGTAAGTGGTCACTATCTAGACGTGTCCGTATCTTTAAATGAACAGAGTCAATGAATGGTGCTGGCTCTATAGCCCAATATGTTCACTCCCCAGGAATGTCCATGATGACAATGCCACTCAAAATGAATTAGCTAACTGGGCTAACTGAAATCCTTTTCAGTTGTATTTTATGCCTTTAGATTGCCTGGGAAAAAAGAGATCTGCTATCTCATGTACTAGAGAAGCAACATTGAAATGTAAATACGGTGCATCATGAGGGCAATTTTGGCATTAAAGTGACCTGCTAAAATGGCATGAATATTAGGAAACATCCAATTGGTTATTACTCTTCAAACTTGGACCCTTAATTTATTGTGATAAGGAGAGATGGAACCATTTATGACTGAGAGACTATGCTAGTTAATTTCCACTGTTCACGTCAATATAGTTCAATTACTTTGAACTATAGGAATAGCCAAGTTTCCACTTAGTCTGCCCCCCCTCCTCCCCAATTGAAGCAATGGAGTTCATGAGTGATATATCCATTTATCATCACCATGTCTCTAACCCAGATATCTTGGAACAGTATAATGTCAGACGAGGCTATGTATTTTTTTAAGGAGGCATCAGCCCTTTTAGATAGACAACCTGCAGTGTCCAAGTAAGAAATCTGATGTTACCCTGAGTCAACAAATGTCAACTTGAAAAAGTCAAGGGTTCCTCATCATTAAGGTAATTCAGGTAATTCAGGATGGCTTTTGCAGCATCTAGCAGCAGATCTTGATGCATAGGAGTAATCTGGTCCTTAGTAGGAATAGAAGATTCCAATAAGATCTTCGCCTCTATGTTTTATTTAAAGCCATGCATAGAAATTGACACTAATTCCTAGAGTATAGGGATGGATGTGATACTCTGTAGTTTCCCATTAAGAAACTGCCTCAGTTTTTGATCGTTCAGTTTATGGATTGAGAAGTAACAGAACAACAGTAATAGTGTGCATCTCCACACCCATCTCCACACCTTTTGTGAAAACTTCTGGAACTTGGTCAGTTTACTTGGCATATTAAAGTACCTGGTATATTAAAGGTGAGACTGGTCTTGGGAGGCTGGTCTTTCAAAAAGGATATTTGAACAAAAATCCTGCTTTTTTGCCTGCCCTACTTGAACTTCAAAAACTTGGAATCAGTTTGCACAGACAAATCCTACATGTCCAGGCAGCTGTGGAGCCTCGCCCAAATTGTCAGCCCAGCCCTCCTGCAACACACCACCTGTCTGTCAAAGCTAGCTGTAGGCAAAAACTTAAAGAACAAATTAGGTCTAATTCAATTTTATGAAACTAAAAACAGGCCGTGGAAACTTCTTCCTTTCCTGCTTGTCCAAGGTTTGCCATGTATGCTGAATGAAATGGAAATGCATACAAAGTGAAAACTGAAGTGAATCTGAGTAAGATTTACAGAAGTGAATGGCAGTCTGTTCTTCCCCCACCAATAGATCACATTCTATTGGATTCCCTAACTCACACACTCAGTTTCCTTCTTCTCTATTGCTTCCTGCACACTTACTTATATCTTGCCAAGCCTCTTCTTGTTCTAGTGGTTTCCCTCTTCCTCTCTAGGGTGATATTAGTGTGTCTACCCATGACAGTGTGTCAGCAGGTGAAGTTTATAGATGGGCAGCAGCAAGCTATTTATGGAGCAAGAGGACTGTAATTTCCTCTGTCTTCTGTCACTGTATGCTGCAATGTTCTCATGAGCAATGCAAAGCAAAAACTGCAAAAAGAAAAAAAGCACTAATTTTTCTTCTACTTTATGCATGAAACAATCTGTTATTCAGAAATCATACTGAATCTACAGGCCTCCCCCCAAAGGTTTACCAGGTTTTGCAAATTAAAACAGCCTCAAAGATTAGTTAGTTGGAAACAGATCTTTTACAAAGCAGTATGGTTACCAGCCTTAGAGTGAGTGAGTGAGTAGCTTTCTGTTGGAAGGAAGGTGATGTTTATTTACAGTTTTCCCCAAATACTAAGTGCTTTGGCTATTCTCTTCAAAAACCCTTTAAAGAATTTTGGAAATTCTAAATTTAAATGGGTATTAATGTATCACACGCAGAATAATTATTTAACATTCAGATACCACAGTTCTGCTTATTTTCCATTATATAAATTACTGTATATACTCGCGTATAAGCCCAGTTTTTCAGCCCTGTTTAAAGGCTGAGAAAAGCCCCCTCGGCTTATACGCGAGTCACCATTTTCTATTACACACAAGAAGGCTGGGGGCGGGACAACCTCCCTGCCCCCTGGAATTCCGAGGCACCCTAGCTCGCTGGGCTTCCTCAAACCCCAGGAGGCAGAGGGAGCTCCTTATTTGGGCTGTGACATCAGGGGGAGTCACTGCCCAAATGAGGCTCCCTCTGCCTGCAGGCTGGGCTTAACAAAGCCCAAATAAGGAGCTCCCTCTGTCTTCAGGCTGGGCTTAACAAAGCCCAGCTAGCCGGCAGGCAGTGGGAGCTCCTTATTTGGGCAGTGACTCCCCCTGATGTCACTGCCCAAATAAGGAGCTCTCTCTGCCTCCCGGCTTCCCACCCTCAGCTTATACCCCAGGCAATAAGTTTTCCCAGGTTTGGGCAGTAAAATTAGGTGCCTCGGCTTATACACGGGTCGGCTTATTCACGAGTATATACGGTAAGCTTCCCTAAACTATAATTTTTCAGGATTTTAGAAGCAGTTACCCCAAATCTGAATTGAATCAGTTGGATAATATACTCCAGTATTTAGTAATAAATGTCATACATGACCAACTATTGTAGTGTGCATGCGGAGAAAATAAATACTGAATGCAACCTATTAAATAGTTGGTTACATAAATTAAACCAGATATCTGAGTCCAACAGTGAATAACGATCTGTACATTTCACTTGATAGCATATAGCATTACTTTAGCAATAGTTTCTCAATGCCCATAATCCATCAGCCTGGATTGATTCCAAAGAAGTTATAGGATTGATAGATATATAGAAGTTTTTTGCCCTTTCTGTTTTGAGTCTATACCTCTGTTTCTCCTTATAGGTGTCTTAATTTGCAACAACAGGTTAAAATGTAGACATTGTAAAATGGGAAGAAAAGTTTTTCCCTTCAATTGAACAAAAGGATTTAAAACTGAAATGTGTTTTAAAATACCATGTGCACTGATGCAGAGAAAACAAATTTTACATATGAACTGTACAGGAGCCACAGGTGGTGGTAGGCAGGTTTAGCAGTGCTTTTTGTTCTAACGTCAGCATAGCTCTTGAATGAACTAGCTGAATGTTGAAAATCTGTGAGAATCTGGGACATGGAAAACCCCCTACTCTGGTGTGACTCTACATTCTTTTGTGGCTTCACACTCCTAGAGTGAGTAATAGGGAGGAGGCAAGTTAGGTGTGATGGGAAGATGAATACCTTTTTTGTATATCAGTGGTTTCATAGACACAAGACATTCTTTGTTTTAAGTCGTTCCTGTGAATCTATAGGGCCGATTGCCACCTTGGTAGAATTCCAGTGAAAAACACACTCAAGACTAATTTGGCCCAGCTGTGGAAAAGTGACATAAATGAGCTAAATTCCACCCTCCCCCCTAATTTAATTTTATAGGCAGAAATCAGAATATGTATGGGGTCGTCCTAGCAAGAGGACAAGTTTGCATTCTGCCGGATCAGCAGGATAAAAACACAGCAAAGGGCCTGGGGCATTGTATGAAGAAGAAGCACATTGGGCAAGTTTGACTTCAAAGCAAACTTTCATGCAAACAATAAATATTTCATTTGAACAATCTGTGAACGGAAAAACAGTGGAATGTAAACATATGCCAGGGTGTGTATTTAATTCTTCTATTGCAGGTGGTGTGATACCATGAGCTAAAAGGCAATTAGCAGTGCAATCCAAAGCAGGTCTACTCAGGAGCCTGCTCAGGTGTTTCAGTGAGTTTGGTGACTCAGTGCAGTTTAGGTAACAACACTAAGAAAAGCTGGAGTCTCAGCACCTGAAGAGAACTTCAGTCTGATGATCTCTTCAGTTTGAGAGATAAGGCCAGCCCAAGCCAATGGTACTGAGCAAACTACCTGGAATCAAGACTTCTTAACAGGAATGTGTATTTGTTCAGTTTATTTATTTACCAATGGGGACACAAAAGAGCCTGACATAATTTGCCTCTGCTTCTTTTTATCCTCACAACCACCCTGTAATGGTTGAGAGTATAACTGGCCCTGGGTCACCCATCAAGTTTCCATGGTAGCAGTGGCGTAGCGCCAACGGGACGGGGGCATGATGCTTCAGGCATGCACCAGTGCGGGGGCATGGCGGGGCATTCTGGAGCATGGGGGTGGGTGGGGTAGGGGTGCAAGGTGCGCAGTGCCCCGGGCACAGTTCCCCCTTGCTTCACCCCTGCATGGTAGAGAAGGGATTCAAACCTATGTGTCCAAGACCCTAGTCTTTTTCTTCTCTCAAAGTTAAGCATTCCTGTGATTTCGGCATCCAAATAAATATGGAGATAATCAATTTTTATCAGAAAATATTAGGGTTGTATGAATCTATTTATACTAAATACCTCTACTTGGACAACCTTTCACAAATGCAATCAATTATGGCAGAGAAGAATTGTGTGTGGGCAGATTTTGTGCAAAATTTCTTCCTCTTGCAATCTTTCCCATTTTAGCAACCCTAGTTCATCAGTTGTCAGTATAACACTGATAAAAGGTGAGAGGGCACATAGATCTTGAAGCCACTGTGTCATAACTGTGCCATAGTTAACCTCCTATTCCAGAACTCAATTGACTATTGGGATCACTGAAAAAAATCCTCCAGAGAGTTATAGAAACTTACATGTACCATGTAGATGGCTTGTCCTTGCTGATCTACTACCCTGAAGGAGTTCTGAACCCACTGCTCCATATTACTGCTTGCACATCACAATATTATGGTTAGCTGAGAATTGCTGGAAATTGTTGGGAGACATGGCAGACATAATGGTGGCTGCTCCATAGTTCTGAAGCCTCTTCTTCTGAGGACCTTTTGGACGAAATCTTGGAGCTGATTCGTATTTTGCACATGCTCTAGAAGTTCCATGTTTAGATCAGTACAGGCTTAGGTTTTTTTAAATTATGGTTTTTATTTTTTCCAACATAATAAAGGGACAATACAGAAACAAAGAGGGGGGAAAACAGTAGAATAAAAACTTGTTAAACTAAAAAAAACATTGATTACAATTCCAAGTGGAAGAGAGACACATGAAGCATTGGTATACCGACCTACATATCATACTTGTATAAATGATTCATTTAAAATTATTTGTCATTGTCTGTATGTAATAAAGAGCTATATGTATTAAAAGCGTTAAAATGTGTTCACGTGATTCAAAATTATAACAAAACAAAGTCTTAATAATACTGTGCATGTTAGAATAATTAATATAAGGCTCCCATTTTGCTTTAAATTTATATTCATAATGCATCAAATGTTCAATGTATGTATCATGAGGTGCTTTATTAATTGCTGCTGATTTTAGAGGATTTTATTGGAATTTATTATATATTTATTATGTTTTATTATTGTTTGTTGTGCACCGCTCAGAGCCCTTCAGGGATATATGAAATTGAATAAATAATAATAATAATTAAAAATTACTTAGTTTTAGCCATATGTAAATATTCTCTCATATTATTTTTAAAATTCTCTTGGATGGGAGCTCTTTCAGATTTTTGAATGAAAGCAGTAGTAGGTCTTTCTACAGTTTGTAAATATAGAAATAATTGTGATTGTTATTTTAATGAGTTTAGTAAAGAGATACCTAATAACAACTTATACATATAATCAAAAACCTATTAATCTAAAAATATTTATCATTATTAATCTAAATATTAATCTAAAATATTTATCATTATCTACATATGTTAGCAGATTGACATAATTTGGTTTATATTATTATACTTCAATATCATGTTACCAAAAAATAGACTTGACAGTGCTTTACATGCTATAGTAATTAATAGAAGTCTCATACTCTATTTTAAATTCAATATTTATTTAAATATTTAATTTAAAAAGTTAATTAATTTTTGCCACATTGAAATACTGAAAAATTAACTTATTGTATCTGCTCTGTTCCCTTGAACAATAATAGACTGTTCTTTCTATTGTCCTGTATGGAGATAAATTATCAACAGAGTTTAAAGCACTGTACTTACTCTGATAAGATGAGAAGGTCTATAGTCTTCTTGCACTCACTGCAGCCTACCACTTTGGAAAAGAATACTCTCCATGCAAGATGTTCTTTCCATAGGAAGGTTTTACTTTAGCAGTTGCTAGGTTACACAGGTCTATGCTATACAAAACTATAAGACTATACAGAACTCTTCAGCAAGAACACAGTGAACACACACTGAACTAAACACTCAGTCACTGAACTTAGCATATACAATACTTTACTTCTTATCCAACAAGGATACTACTCCCCCACCCCAGCAACAGCTCTCAGTGGTCTAGAGCAGTGGTGGCGAACCTATGGCACGGGTGCCAGAGGTGACACTCAGAGCCCTCTCTGTGGGCACACGCAAACAGAGTGCCCCCACACACATCTAGGCTGGCCTGGGCTGCTGGGCTCGATTATTAGCATTAAACCTAAGATCTAGTTTTGAGGAAGCAGTATAGGTAACCTTGTTAATTGCTGTTAAACCCCACTGATTTTCATGCGAACAACTAAAGCGCAATCCTTTACCTGGGAGTAAGCTCGGTTGCTGGCAATGGGGCTTGCTTCTGAGTAAACCCTCCTAGGGTCGTGATTCACCCATTGGAAGAGTTGCACGGTTGCTTCAAAGCAAAGCCACCGACTTCCACCAAGCTTACTCCTGAGTAACGCACACCTTGGAGCAACTGTTTTTTCTAAACTAAAACCTCAGTATTCAGGTTAAATTGTGGTGTTGGCACTTTGCGATAAATAAGTGGGTTTTGGGTTGCAGTTTGGGCACTCGGTCTCGAAAAGGTTCGCCATCACTGGTCTTGAGTCACAGTTGAACTCACCAATCATGTTAAAAGTCAACTGTTGCTACTTCGCCCTAGACTTACTGTCTCTGGCCTTGCTATTGGCAAACTTCTGCTGATTAGAAGATGAACCTTTTGTGAACCTTTCTTTTTTATATCATGACATAAATCTTATTATTTTGAAAAAATGTTATTAAAAATAATGCCTAACCATACCATATCACCATAATTTTAGAGCCTATTTTGCCTGTTAAATAAAGACTGAACGTTTGCTAACTTCAGCCTGTCTCCTTGGCTTTCCTGGCAGCCAGCCCATGACACCTCCTCATTCAACTTTTAAATTAATGTAGAACAACTGAGGCACCTTGATTTTTTCACGCTTCTCTTTCTAACTATAAGAACCCAGTTTTGATGTATGTAAACAACATGTCCATTTTGTAGGTAACTCAGATAGATGATAGATCCTCACTTAAAACATTCAGAGATATTTGTAATAAAGAACATTTATTAGTTACTTGGGTGCTGTGTGGTTTCCTCTGAAGATGCCAGCTACAGATGCAGGCGAAACGTCAGGAGAGAATGCTGCTAGAACACGGCCATACAGCCCGGAAACCACACAGCACCCAAGTGATTCCGGCCGTGAAAGCCTTCGACAATACATTTATTAGTTAGTTGTAACAAAATGAGTTATGCTGAATTAGATACCTGTCTGACCCACATTTTCCAAATGGGTAGATAACAAGTTTTACAGTGCCATCTTAAGAGTAACATTATTTCCAAGTGCATTGACTTCAGTGGCCTTAGAAGGCTGTAATTCTGCTTAGGGTGGCACTTTTAAATATTTAGATATTCTCTTACATTAATTCTTCTTGAAAAAACACTTTGGCTGTCATTCCCTTCAGGCTTGACTTGGTTATGTACACATTTCTCCCTCTTTGGAAGTCACCACACTCTTAGATAAGAAAATCCCTACAGTTTCTGAAAGCTGCTAAAGTGCAAGTTTTTCTCTCCCATCACAGGAAAAGCAAAGGAGACAACTGTGTGGTAAACTTTCTTTGGGTTATCTCACTCCTTCTCTCATTTCCCCACCCTCACAACATCAGTTTCTTGGGACCACCACTTTAGAATGACTAAAAATGCCTTCTTACATTTTTTTAATGCTGAAGGTTTATCACTGGAATGATAGACCCTGTGACATGAAAGTGACATGGTCTAGTAAAGTAACTCTAGCCCAAAGACAATGGGGCGGGGGGGGAGGAGACAATGGGGGGGGGGAGGAGGTAAATTAAAGTTTCTCAGAAACAAGGAAGCAGCAGTTGGGCAAAATGGGAGCTCAGCTCAGCTAGGAAAACTTCACAGGGGGAGAGAATCCCTGTGTAACGGAGAAAAAAAACCTGGAAAAACCCACCTGCAAAGTAAACAGCTATTTAGTAGTGCATGCATAGATGGCCTTTGCTATCCTTTAAAATAATGATCTACAAAAGAGTGCATGCTAGCCACCAAAGTTCTTATGGGGAAAACTGTAAGGCAAATCATCTGTTTTGCTGACCTGTAAGGCACAAAAGAGTAAATGAACTGGAGGTCAACCAAGATCAGTTTCTCAGAATTACCTTAAATATTTTCTGAAGAATCCCAACTGTGCTGCTTACCCACAAGAATGGGCTTCCTTGGCTTGTGACACAAGTACAAAAGGTTATATTCATAAAAACTTTGTCTGATGCCAATAAAAAGCAAATAGTGTGGAATACGTGGTCTAGGCTGTGAGAAATTTGTTACCTTTTACAGTATATCCATAGAAAATGATACATTTAGAATCTGTTTCAGATCATAAAAATCAAGTCTATAATGGGCTTTATTTTGATGTGCAGACTATTAAGAATGGCACTCTTCTATGTGGTATCAAGTTATTATGACTGATAATTCCTGAAACAGAGATTTGCAAAGTTCAACATTTTACTTGTTCCCCAAAAAAGCTTTTATAGGATTTAGGTTTCAGACCATGCTTTCAGTTTACCTTGAAGTAAAATACACTAAAATTCTAGCTGTACAAAATTTATATACCTGAAGTCAAAAGAAAATGGATGACATTGCACATTATGTCACATATGAAGCCCTATATAATACTCCTAGACCTAGGTTTTAGAAGAATATCCTCAATTGCTACTTGGACTGAAGGATACAGATTTATGATCTGAATAAATGTTATTTATAGGATCTCTATTTTCCTTGGCAATGTGGTAGATTAATTATAAATGTGTTCAACTGATTGTTCTTTTCTGTCACAGAGGCCATTTACTATAATTTACACCTAAATCTACTTTAAACTGCACATTGTCGCACTGAAATTGCCCATCTTGGAGTCCCTGGTCTATTTCAGTATAAGTGGACATATGGCATTTTTGGTGATGACCTTTGGTTTCAAATTAACATAACCAACTAAGATCATGAGACTATCCCTTGAAGTCTTAATGTTTTACAAATTCATGTTTTACAAGTTCTAGGATTATTTTATTTCTGAATCCTTTCCATATTTATGTGTGTACAATGTGTGTGTGTATATATATGTGTGTGTGTGTGTATACACACACACACACACACACACACACACACGCACGCACGCACGCACACACACATATATATATATCCTCTCTCTCTCTCTCTCTCTCTCTCATACATTGTACATATTTTGTGGGATTGTTGTCTATCCAGTTTATTTGGGGCATTTGATCAAGACAGACTTGTACATTGCATGATGCAACTGTCAGTATCCAGTGGGTATTGATGTGTTTATTGCTCAAAGTGCTACCTGGAGTCCTATAACTAATATATTTACAGCATGTTAGAATTGCTTGAGGGTTTTTACACTGGGAAATAGACCAACATAGCTAAAAGAGTACTTATACTCAGGAAAATGAAACAATTGCAAATCATTTTGAGCACACAGATCATTCTGAGATTATAGCTCTAGTTATCTTGGATAGAAGATTTTAATGTATGTCATTTCTGGATCTTTCCAATCTACAACTACACTGATTTGCATTCAGAGGCCAGAAATCAGGTTATACAAGAAATAGTCCCAAAGAGGCAGTCATAGGCAGAGTGGTGGAAATTCAGGACAGTGGTGTAGCTAGGGAAAATGGAGCCCGGGACAAAATCTGAGTTTTGCCAAGGCCTGAGAATGGGCAGCGTCCACTCCCACCATGTGACCAAAACAACATTTTTTTTTGCACCAGGTCATCTCAAAGTCACCATCACATTATAGAACATGCTCCAACACACAAATCTGAACACACCCAGGGCTCCCTAGTTTAAACAACATTGAAAGTGATGCTATTTTTTGAAGGGGGGGAATCCACCCTGAAACAGCATCACTTTTAATGTTGTTTAAACTAGAGGAGCCCAGATTCTCCTTTTAGAATCCACCTGTTAATGAGAGGACTCTGGGCTCTCTGGTTTAGTTTTGAACAACATTGAAAGTGATGCGGTTTCAGGGTAGATTTCCTACCCATCCACCTCCCAAACAACAGCATCATTAAATAATAAAGTTATTGTTGTGGAGTTTTCTGGACTCGCCAGGTAGCTCCTGTGAGTCTGGTAGTAGATCTTGTTCCTAACTGGCTAAATCTGTGGCTGGCATCTTCAGAGTGTATATCACAGGAGAGAAGTCTGTTTTTACACGGTGTCCAGACTTCTCTTATAACAGACTTCTCTCTGTGATACACCTCTGAAGATGCCAGCCACAGATGCAGGTGAAATGTTAGGAACAAGATCTACCAGACCACGCCGCCACACAGCCTGTAAAACCCAACAAACAACTCAGTTGAATCTGGTTGTAGAAAGCCTCTCAAAAGGAAATACTTTTCTTAATGTTTTTTTTTTTTTAATCTAGGAGCCCAGATTCTCCCTTTAAATCCATTCCAAAGAGGGTGGATTTAAAGAGAGAACCCGGGGAAAATTTGAGTGTGCCTGTCAGGAGAGCAATGTTTAAGCTAACAGTACCAAAATTTTAGGCTATCTTTAGGAGACTATCCTGATTATACCACTCAGGTTTAGTGAAGTTTGGTTCAGGGGGTCCAAAGTTATGGACCTTCAAAAGGGTAGCCCCATCTACCATTAGTTCCCATTGGAAAGAATGGGGGATGAAGCACCCCTTTTGGGGGTCCATAACTTGAACCCCCTGAACCAACCTTCACCAAACCTGGGTGGTATCAGCAGGAGACTATCCTTATGATACCACCTAGGTTTAGTGAAGTTTGATTCAGAGAGTCCAAAGTTATGGACCCTCAAAATGATAGCCCTATCTACTATTAGCTCCCATTGGAAACAATGGAGGATGGGGTACCCCCTTTGGGGGTCTATAACTTTGGACCTCCTGAACTGAACTTCACCAAACTTGGCTGGTATCATCAGGACAATAGCCTGAAATTTTGGTGCCACTAGCCTAAAAACTGCGCCCCCTGCAGGCCAAAATTGAAAAAAACAGTAAAAAATACAGAAAGCCACAAACGAACCTGCAATTTTTGCGCCCATCACAAGGTGGCTCCCGGGGCACTTGTCCCTGGATGTCCCCATGGTAGCTACGCCTGTGATTCAGGATCTTCCGTTTTATCAGAAATTGCCTTAAAAAGTGCAGAAATGTGTTGGGACACTAAAAACTATCAGTTTGCCATGCTACAAGATGGTGAAGTGATGATTACACAAAAAGTCCTTATGCCTACACTTTGGAGAAGATTCATCCCAAGTTATGGAGAAGATTCATCCCAAGTTATGACTGAAGTAAATCAACATACAAGTGAAGGGGGGAAAACAACTGGGGGGGGGGCACAGTATAGGTCTCCTTGACATAAATAAAAAGAAATGAAAATATATCAATGAAATCAGGATATATCTAAGCCACTTTAGTTTTTCATTCAAATCAGAGAGCTTTGGGGAAATGTTCAAAGGCTTCAGAGATAAGAAACTGATGGAAGGGTGATCTAAGAAAATCCCAGAAAGTTAGGATTTTAGGAGGCCTATTACTTCAGGCCTGTTAAATTTTAAGAGGACAAAGTTTTCATCGGGCAGCAAATGGACAAGACAGATCAGCAGTGGCATAGCACCAATGGGATGGGGGGCACGATGCCCTGGGCTGTGCTGTGACAGGGGCGTGGCCAGGCTGTGGAGGAGGTGCGGTGAGGGCATTCTGGAGCAGGACGGACAGTGCAGTGACAGGGGCATGTGCATGTCCTGGGCGCAGTTTCCCCTCGTTCCACCCCTGCTGATCAGAAGGTGCAAAAATATATGGCTGTAATATACCAGGATGAAAGTCTAAAATATAGCCACTTCAGAGTTTACTTAAGCAGGGAAGGGGGGTCCCTGATAAGTGGTCCAGCATCAGGATGGGTCACTTATTTCCTGTTTGGGGTACTAATAAGGACTGCAGTTGGGGAGATGGTTTTGCCTTCCTATTTGGAAACTCAAGCCTCCTGAATTGTGGCTGTATTCACAACTTTCAATTTGGTTTGTAGTGGTCAATAGATAAGGGATGTGGGCAGATGGAGACAAGGAATCTAGGGCTGATAAAAGTTATGTCAGACTGCCATCTTTAACTAATTTGACCAGTTGGTTTAATTTTCCCTGTTGGAGGCTTTTGTGCATATCTGATGCTCTTATGGTTTTCAGTTACTGGTGCTGGAAGACAAGATAACCACCAAAAGGTTCTTATTTGCAGTGACTCTATTCTGGTCCCACAGGAACGCAAGCAGCTCCAGTGACAACAGGCATCAGCAACTTTGTCAAGGCTGAACGGCATGGAAAGTGCTGAATGCTGCTGAAGCAGTGTTTTAGAGATGGCTTGGACCCTCATGTCCTACTTATTCACAGGCCTTTCACTGAGCTTTAAGAAATGCCAGGATTTGGAGCTAATTAAATGCATGTCTCCAGGGCTGATAATTTTATAATGGAAAGGAAGGCCAGTGGGAGGCACTTGGATAAAACCAGGTGGCAGGTGAATAGGGAGGGTGTTATTCCCCTTAGAGCATCAAATTCACACTGGCACATCTTCAGAGAGATGATGGCATTTCAGGTATGTTGTAAATGTTCTTAGCTGTTCTACAGCAAGACCTACAGGACTTTTTCATTTGAAGGTATTGAAAAGGGTGTTAAGGTATACTATACCCCCTTTATGGCCAGGGCTCAAGCATTATTTTGGAGGGCCCCATCACAAACAAACTTGTAACAGCCCATACATGTAATCACAAGACAATGAAAAATTCTTTTTAATTCTGAAATTCCTGTTATATATTCTACACTTCTGAAAAATACCCACCTTTCACTACTTCTAATAACAATAGCCTACAATTCTACTAATTATTTTGTAACTTTTTGGAAATTGAATAGGGATTATCTTGTCAATGTCTTGATTTTTTAAAATTTCATTCTAAAGGAGCAACATGGCTGCAATCATTAGGCCAGTTAACTCTAAAGCTTTATTTTTACAGCCTTTTAATTTGCAAAATCAAGTATTAGTTCTGCACATCAATTTGTCCTGCAAGTTCACACTCAATAGACAAGACGGCTAAGTGACTAACTATTCTTGCCTCATTGAAAACACCTGCAGTTTTTGATAAGTGCTAGCTTGGTGAAACTTCTTTTAGCTTCTGCTAGTCATGGATAGAATTGCCAGCCTCCAGGTGGGGCCTAGCAACATCACAGAATTACTATTGATCTTCAGAAGACAGAGATCAGATCACATGGGGAAAATGGCTGCTTTGGAAGGTGGCCTCTATAATGTAATCTGCTGAGGTCTCTCCCTTCTCTCCCCAAACTCCATCATCCTCAGGATCCATTCCCCCCACCCCGGCCAATCTCCCTGAATTTCCCAACCTGGAACTGGAAACTCTAGGCATTGGCAGGGTGCCTAAATGTTAGTGTGTCCCTAGCATCCCCCAGTATTGTGCTGTTGTCACTTCTGGGTGCACAAGGAGTGATGTCAACACATCAGTAGACTACCAACGCGCCCCCCACCCCCCCAGTTCCCACCATTTCTAATCTGATGAGGGGCAATAGGGGATCCCCTGTCCTAATAGAGGGCTGATAAACCTAGTTGGGAGTAAAAGTGTAAAGTTTAATTGGCAAACAACTACCTATTAATTAGTAAGTCCCTTTTCACCTGCTGGGTGAAAAAAATGGCCTTAATCTTTTATGTCCTGTCCAACCACACAGAATTGGTTAAGCGACTCTTTGAATTTCAGACTGTTCAGCCTAGGGGAAGGCCATGCCTGTCGACACATAGCTTGTTGTGTAAGCAGTGAAAGACAGAGCAGCTTATTTTGACAATTTATTTCCCTGCTAATGTTCAAATCGCCTCAGCTAATTCAGACATTTCCTGAATGGTGGAGTAAAAATATCTCATTATAGCATGGTCACTAATGAAATTGAATCATTATTTTAAGTTATTCAGATAAAATGCAGAATAAATGGGATTCCAAGGATTAGTACAGGTCTTAAGTGTTACTGTTAAGTCCTTTTAGTAACTGGCAGTCATACATTCAAATGACTAGATAGGATGGCACTTTGCTAAAAGATTAAATAAATTTCAATGCATCTATTCCATATAGTTTTGGCCTCTCTTTAAAATTTCTACTGCAAAACTTCCCTCTGTTTTTAGTAAGGGTGGGGGGAGTTCCAAATGTCACTCATTAAGGTTGGACTTCTATTTCACATTCTTGTTTCCACAGCCATGCAACCAGTTCTACTGTCGTCTGAATATGTGTGAGTATCTTTCAATGCTAACAGTGAACAGTTCTGTCTTTTGGTAGGGATACCAGAAAAGACAGGCTGGGCTTTGTCTTTCCTCTGAAAAGGAAGATTGTATGATGAGCTACAACCGAACTAAACACACTGCAGTAGTGCAGCTTCATGATTCGTCTTTTCAGATACATTTCGCATTGAACCTGCTTCCCAAGTGAGCATTTCAAGAAATGGCTTATCTTTTTCTGATGAAATGCAATACCAAATATTTCACACTGAGGCCTACGAGTATACCTTTGTACTCTTACACAAATGATCCTATGCAGTGTATAGGATGGAGTTACTGTCTCTGGTTTGTACTTTGAACTTTACATAGCAAACTCTGTATTCTGGGCCTTGTCACAAATAATTGCTAGGAAAAAAATATCCACACAAATACTCTTCATCCAGTTCCATTCTCAGTGTCCTGCTTGTTCACAAAATTACACAACTGTCTACCTTTGTAACTATTCAGCATAATTCAGCATTCTTTTTGCTTTGGCACACATTCTGCTGAGGCCACTAGGAGCTATCTAATAAAAATTTTTTAAAGTTATTTCCTTAAAGTGGAAACAAAATCCTTCTTCAGTTCTTTGTTCCATTCAGGCAGGGGCGTACCGCCCATAGGGATAGGGGAGGTCATATGACTCCGGGTGCACCAGTGGTGTGTGTGTGCAAAATCACCCCCAACCTCCTCCTCTCCTGTGCCAACCCGGGGGTCATTTGACCCCCCCAGTCCCCATGGGTGGTATGTGGCACCCGTCTGAACTGCCTCCTTCCCTCCCCAGGCCTGCCATACATGGGCTTACCTTGAAGACAACCAGAATGCTTTTATAGATTAAAATTGCAGCTGCTTGTGTATTTAGTAGGTTGGGTGGCATTATAATAGTTTTGAACTACCCCAGAAACTGCCTATTTGCTTCCAAGTTCAAGTCAAGGAGCTAGTCCTTGTCATTCAAGCACTTCAGAGCCTGGTATACAAAGATACCTTTCGCCTTATGAACCAATATGCCTGGACCCCATATTGTTCTGTCTCACATAACAAAGTCCTTGACTTTCTTGGAGAACGCATGGACTTTGCATCAGATGTGCAATGGCAGTTTTCTGTCTCCCACACACACACAGTGGCTGTTTTCTCTTTGCAGCCAATTCAGGCAGGCAGAAAACAACAGTACCCTCCTCCCTTTGCTGTTCTTACATTCATGAACTGTCAGGTGGAGTTGGTATTAGCTCCCTTGCAGTGGGAGCAATAAGGTGCCCACGCCAGCGGATTTGCCCTCTTTGGTGCATTTGCCCTGGTGGAAGGGTGAAATTGCTGCTGTGTGGCTGCCGCCGCCCTCCCCAGTGGTGGGCCGTGGTGCTGGGGTTGTGGCCAGAGAGGGAGCCTCTTGGCCATTTGGTGTATTTCACCTGTGGGCAAAAATGCAACCCTTTTGGGCAATGTAAGTCCATTAAAGCCCATGGGAGCTTCTCGGGTGCAGGGAGGCTTTCACACTTGTGACACCTTCCCATGCCACTGGGAAGCTCCTTTGGGAACGGTGGGGCAATGCAATCAAGGCACTGCAGCCAGTTGCCTGAGACTTGGATGGGGCTGTTGTTTTCATTTTTGGGTATTGGATAATGGGAAAATTTGCTGCTGTTTCATTTATACTGTCTTGAAAGCTGTTGTTGCAATTCTTGAATGTTTAAATAGATGTATTCTTGTCTTTTTTTTAGGATTATGGGAATTTCTTTTGATTGCAGAAAAATAATGGAGACAGGTCCAATTAGCCAAAAAAATCATTCATTTTGGTTTCAGGCACAGCACACCACAACCTCCCTTAGCATCATCTCACGCAAGGGGCTTTCACAGAACATGTAAAAATGCCCAGTTGAAGTCACCTCTCCAAGACAGTGACAGGTAAGAAAGTGCTTGTATCTGTATATTAATTCGTTAAAATGACTGCAGCTAGCAGTTAACTCTGAAGGTCAGTGTCACGGAGAGCTTTTATGGGAGCGGGCTAGGAGTGTTGGAGGAGAAACAGTTTGCAATGTCCAATCACCTTCCCCTTGTTCAGAATTAATAGACTGCATCCTCTTCAGTGAGAACATATTTACATTAGCCGCAGGTACATCCTCCCCCCCCCACCCCGCCGCCCAATATTTATCTATTATGCAGGAAACTAAAACTCCTAGATCAGTAAGAGCGTGCATTCTGTTGTCCCACACAATTCCAGCTTCTCACGCCCTAGAATTAAATGAGCAGCAAACTCATACTGCCACCTAAAGACAAGAAGGAAAACCACCAGCAGAATGTCACTTTCCTTTCCATTTTTTTGCATTGTCCAAATTTGTGTTACTATATTACTCCAATATACAGCTATTCATTATATACATAGCTATTGGTTGTTATGTAGTATATACATTATAGCCTAGGCCAGTAGTCAGTTGGGGTTCCAGCTGAGCTATATGCATACTTGTAATATTTGCCAATAAAAAGGAGCTGTCTGTATGAGATTTGACTATGACCTCAAAGACTTCAGATTCTGAATTTATTCTAGAATTGACTGTCAGTCATAGTGATCTCAGAGGCTATGGCTTCTCAGAAGCTTTACCTTGATAAACTGCTGCAGAGTTTACTCAGCAAAAACTCTGATGCAATAGCATTGCCAGCTTGCATGGCTCCACCCTGAGGCAGACAACTGACCCCAGATGACCCTTGCTATGTTTACCCACTCCCATAGCAAAAAAAATATGTTACTTTTATCTGACTAACAGGTTATATTGCCTTCTCCTCATGTCCTTTTGCTGCCTTCTGTGAAACCGATGTCTTGTCCTGGCTGTTCCTTATCTTCATGTTACTTCTTTCTGCATTCACCTTCAGGTGAAACCACCACATAATTACCTCATTTGATCCTAACATCATTTGGTACCTGTGTCAGAAGGGTCCTGCGATTCACCTTAGTTCACCCAACACTATCTCTATCAATCTTCTCTTTCAGAGGTCTGGAACTTTTGTTCACTTCTATAATGCAGTGAGTCAGTCTCATCCTTTTTTAAAAATGCTCTTTATTGATGTTTAATAACTTGTTATTACAATAGTACAAACTTTTAATATATTCCTGTTATAAAGTAATTAAAATATTCAAAACAAAAAATCTATATATGAAAGTCATTTCTACAAGTATAATTTATGACAATATACACTTTCTTAATGGATTATGGACTTCCCCATTGTGATGACAGAATCTAAAGAATAAAAAAATCAAATAATCTTTAAACTAATATCTAATATTGCACACAATTCATGTTTTTTAAAAATTCATTCCATGATGTTCTTTATAATTGTTTTTGACAGCTCTAGAGGTACCATCTGTGGAACAATTTAAAGTAATTCTCTCTTAGCTCTAAACTTGCTGAGCATTTACTCGATTTCGAATACCTTTAATGGCATATAAACCGCATATACATCACAAATTTAAAACAAGTTTTACAATTTCAAGCGCATTGAAATAACACCGTTTAAAAATTTAGCCACCGCTTCCAACAGATCAAGGTTGTGGCTATTTTAAAAGATATATAACCTTCTGATCATCTATTTATACCTTCACTTCCATTACAGGAGAGGATTATATACTTCTTCTATCTTTTTTTTTTCCTCATAAAGGGAACAATTCAACAGCATATGAGATACTGTTTCCACAGGGGCTTATTACCACAGGGGCATTTCCTTTCTTTACATTATTGGAATACCAAGGATGGCGTCCCTGGCGCTAAGGGAGGAAGGAGACAGAAGCGTATTACACCTAAGCTAAGGTGTTGATTGCTCCTGCATGCAGACCTCAACCAGGAGGGTAAGAATTTTTGGGCTGCAATTAACCCTATCACACGGTATTCCCAGAGGTCAGGAGACAGGTTTTGTGGCTTCCTCTAGCATCTGTTGGAACTCTCTATCAAAAGTCTCTTCTTGGTGGCCCCATAGACCTCCCTGCTCTATTAGCATCAACCAGGTCCTCTAAAATGCACCAGCTCCATTGAGTTTGAGAGCCGATTTTAGCCCACCATTTGACAGGTTGTGTGTGTGGAGGATGGAATTACGTCCCTGGGATGTGTGTAGTCCCGTTCATCTCGATTAGAGAACAGATCCTGGCCCAAAACTTGAGATAATTTAGAGGCTACCAGGCCAAGGTTTCCAGTCCCGATGCGGACCTGTTTCACAAAGCCACTTTTTGGGACACATATACAGGACCAGAATGGGGCAACCGTAAAGGATTTTTTTTTTTTAGCCACCAGAAAGTTAGGAGCTGAATTCTTTCAACCTCTCTGCTCCCATGCCCCTATCCAGATGAGGAATCCCATAAAGGATTGTTAGCTCACTTTGGCATTAAATACTCCTCAATGCACTTGAGGATGTATCCTCTGCCTTTCCCATAAAGGAAAGTGCCAGTGGCTGAAATTACTTAATCTAAAGCGATGGGAAATGGCCTCCCGATTCCTATAAGAGATGTCAGGAGGGCCTATGATGGTAGGTGGAGCCCTAGAAGTATTGCTCTGACTGCACCTGCTCCAAACCTACTTTAGCCTACCAGCCATGGATGGTGGCTTTCCATTTTACCGGGTGAATGCCATGCCACAATTTTAGATTTATCTAGGTTGAGTTGCAAATCGTTGAGTGTACAGTATTCTATACAGCGGCTCTAGGGCTCTCCTTAATCCAACTCTTGTCTTGTGACGCCAAGAGAATTACAAGCTGCATCATCGTCAACCAGAAACAGAGCAGGGGTATAGAAGTTGGAGCCCAAGAGTTGGACTATGTACTTGGGCCTCACCACTTAGTGAGGGAAGCTAGATCGTTAATAAAAGAGCTCCTGGCTGCTCCACCTGCCTTCTTTCCACTCCTGCCATGTATATACCATCTGTCCTTCCTGCCATTTCCCATCTCTTCCTCCATCCATCCCCTCCAGGCTCAGCCACCTAAAACTCCTTATGTGTTATCCTGCTGCTACAAACAATGCGTCAAAGGGGTGCTTCCCACCCCAGAATCCATCTATTTCCCCAACATTTCCTCCTTTCCATCCATCCATTCCATTATTTTCATTCCATTTAATAGTCCCACCACCACAAATAAGTGTATTCATTCCATTCCATTACCATATTATACCATATTTGGCCACCATTCCAAACTCCTTTCCTATTCCTCCATTCACATTTAAAGTTGGTTTCCCCCAATACTCCACCCATTGGCTCATGCCCTCCCCATTTATTTCCACTTCCATTCTGTCTTCTCCTGTGTTCTTCCATTATCCCTGTGGTCATTTATTTCATGTTATGTATTTCCACCATGTTCATTTATTTTCAGTCGTCTGTAGTTTCTGTGTCCAGTTATGTGTGTGTCTGTCTATCTGTCTTTGTCCTATCTGTCTCTCTCGTGTCTCCATTCCACCTTCCGTTCAGTGTCGGCTCTGGTCTGGGTCCTGTGCCTCCATCAGTCCGGTGTCCAGTGTCTCACTTGGTCTCTCCATATTTCCTTCTCGTGTCGGTCTCTAGTTCACAGTTCAAGTCTCGTGGTCCTAGGGGGTCCAGTCACTATCAGTCCTGGGTCAGTTCCATGGGAATGTCCAACTCAATGCTGCTCATTTCTGTGTCTCCATGTTCCAGTTCCTGGTCCTTCGGTCTCAAGGCGTTGGGTTCTAGGGTCCACTGTGTCATGTTTCAGGGTCGGTCCTGTGTGGTCATGGGATTCTGATTCTGTCTGATCCTGTCTGGTCCTTGGGGCTGTGGTCTGGTCTAGTCCATATTCTGCATTCTGTGTTCTGCATTCTCTCAGGGTCCATTCCTGGTCCATCCATACCATGTCTCGGTCCATGCTGTCTGTCGGTCATATCTCATTTTCTGTCAGTTCAAGTCTGTCAGTTCTTCCTGTGCCTCCATATGTGTGGTCCTTCTGTCTGTCTCATTCCATTCCACTGTCCATCTCCACTGTGTCTGTGTTCCTCCATGTTCCTTCCATCCATTCCTTCTGTCCTTCTCTTATACAAGTATATATATATGTATATATATATATATGTATCTTATATATAATATATATATATGTCTCTCTCATATATATGATAGGCATATATATATATATATATATATATATGTATATATATATATATATATATAAAATATATATGTTTGGGGTGTGTGTGTGTGTGTGTGTAGTGTGTGTATGTATGTGTATATATACACTTTTTGTACAGAATTTAAAAGAAGTAGCCTGTGTGTGTGTGTGTGTGTATTTTCTGTAAAAGTGAGATGTGTGGGCAAAGTTGTCACCATAGGGGAATGGGAATGGAATATGGCACATGTCCTGACCTGCAATACAACTGTATTATATCATATGAATATGGATATAATGTGAAGCTACGACCTAACTGTATATATCACATGAACAAGAGAGGTTTGAGAGAAAAGGGCAGAGACTGACAAACAAGAGGCAGTGTAAGGGATCTAAAGGAATCATAAGAATTGGAGGTACAGAACTAAAGAGGTTAGAAATGTTTAGCTAAGAAGATGAAGCAAAGTCTGTAGAAAGCAGAAAAAAAGGAAGCATGAGTGGAGACAGGATAGCAAGTACATCTTTTTGTAAAGAAATGCATCCAGTACTGTAGTGCTTTTAGTACTGTAGTTCTTCCTCCTCTCTGGATTACTCAAGTCAGAAGAGAGAATTTAGGTTGTTTCATCTGGGTCACTTATACAGCAGTATATAATATGCATGAGGTGTGAAGTTAGATGAAATTAGTAGGCCAATCAGATACAAACATTGATACTAAGATTACTAGAGCTGCTGTCTTCTTGCATTCTTGGCCTCCAATATGAAGGCTGTCGGCATCATGGTGCCCATCAATGTTTCCTGATGCCTATTTGCTAGTTTCCCAATGCTTTAATCAAAGCAATCCCGGCTGCCCTCCATTTGAATAGAATACAATTTTGTGTCTTCATGGCACACCCATTTGGGAATAGATGCAGAGTTCTCTGTTGAACAATTACTTGCAAAAATATGCCATTCTGGGGACAATATGCAGTTGAAGAAAGAGCCATATATTTATTCTTCTATGTATTTACTTTATTGATAATATATATTAGTCCCATGTCTCCCTTGGAGAGCTGAAGTCAGCTTACAATATTTTTTAAAAAATGTGTGTAAGTACACTCAAATATAGCTGATTTATAGGGGCCCCAGCCAAATAAATACCTATATAAGGATTTCAGTGTGTTGGTGGGGCATGGGGCGATCAGCCCTTTGAATGGACTCATCAGGCGCCCTGTTCCATGGGGATGTATCTACAGAAAATGGCACCAGGGGCAAGTAGAAGGGAGTGAGACCCTCCTCCAAAATCCCTCCGAGCCCTTACTGCCTCCAGTGGGCTGCCCCTACTGGTATAGAACCACAAGAAATGGTGGTTTCCCCCCCTCACTGGAGCCGTCAGCAAAGCCTCAGTGGTGCACAATAGAAACATCAGAAGAGCCCCTGCTGGATCAGACCCTAGGCTCATCTAGTTTCGCATTCTGTCCTCACAGTGGCTCCTCTAGGAAGCCCATGAGCAGGGAGATTAGTTGTGTTAACTGAAAGGAAAGAAGAAGGGAAAGACACACACACACACTGTGGGAAGGAAGGAAGGAAAGACACACACACACACACACATACACACACACACACTGTTGGAATCAAGGAAGAGACAGACAAGCTGTAATAGCCAGTAATGATCTCCATTTACATATTCTTCTCCATTTTTAGGCCAGATGGAGTCTTAGCCAAAGAAGTACTATTAGCAATATCTGTTATTACCCCTTTTGATTTTCTTTTGGCAGTCATATTTAATGTTAATAAAAATCACACACACAAGTAATTATTATGTGCATTTATTTTTTAATATTTATTATTTAGAAAGTTAGATTTAAAAAAAATGTGTTTGCTTAATAACAGAAAATATTATTAGTATGATATTTGTTCATGTCTTGTGGCTCTCAAAGATCTGAAGTTTTTGTTGTGTGGCTCGTCTGCGTTGGTCATGTGGGCTGTAAACTTGATGAGAGTGCATTGGAGCCACTAGATCAGAATTCAAAATTTAGCAACTCCAATTTTAGGAAGTCCACAGAGTAAGGAGTGGAGTTTGTAGAGGAACCTTAGCAGAGCATAATAATGCCCTAGAGTCCAGCCTCCAAAGCAGCCTTTTTCTGTAGGGAAAGTGATTGCTGTATTCTGTAGACCAGCTGTAGTTCTGGGAGGTCTCCAGGCCTCACCTGGAGGATGACAATGGGAAGAAAGACTGGAGAGAATATTTTTGCAGTGGCTACATTTCCACAACATTATTTCACCTTTAACTCCCCCTTGACCTTTTCCTTCTGATGTCTAGTA
This sequence comes from Sphaerodactylus townsendi, assembly GCF_021028975.2. Lineage (NCBI taxonomy): Eukaryota > Metazoa > Chordata > Lepidosauria > Squamata > Sphaerodactylidae > Sphaerodactylus > Sphaerodactylus townsendi. The sequence goes on from NC_059433.1 coordinate 57,683,592, forward strand.
CTGCATGGTGACAGAGCAATGTGGATGTATTCCAGAAAAGCTAATTTTAAAATACTGAGATCCTACCTGCTAAAGTTACACACACATAGAGCAGATGCTCCTAAAAATTATATGGTCCAACAGTAGGGTCCAACAGGTTCGGAAGGACTGCACTATTATGTATTTCTGATTTTGATAAATGTGTTTGAATGCCATTAAAGCAACTGAGATTTAAAAACTATTTCACTTTGGTTTTCTGCACTACTCTAATTTTTAAAAGTTTCTGATTGGTGCATAGTGTATCTTTTTCTTTCCTGCCTTCTCTGTGTCAATTTTTCAAGTGTATTTAACAAGTTATGGCAAGTAGTTCAAACTATTCTTAAACTAGATGTACCAAATTAAAACTGGCAATTGCACTTTAAGGTTTATATATAGAAACCTTTCTGACTGTCTGTGTGTAACCCCCATGCCCAGAATGGATTGGCCCAGAATGGGTTGACCGAGTAAGGGGGTGGAGACTCAGAGCAGCAGAGAGGCTAGAAAAATGCTCTTTTGCAGAAGACAAGGGCTTTACCAGACTAGGACCTTGATTTCTATAAGCCCTTAACACCTTGTTAAGGTAATTGCAATGTGTGTTAGGAACTACAGGAAGGTAGTTTATTTGTTTGCTATGTTGTAAATGTTGGGTTTATTGTTTCCAGGGTTTTCTTTTTGTGGATTTGTAATGGGTGGGGATTCTCCTGGAGACCTTCAGCCATGTTGCAACCTATTCATCAAACCCTTAAGGTCTTCAGAGAGCCAGCCAACTTACCAAGAAGGAATTTGGACTTAGCAATATCAGTAGACTGTAAATAGAAGGGACTTATGTAATGCAACCTGGAACAGGACCTTGAATTGTAGCGTTACATGTTGATGTTTTAAAAGTGTAAATTGTGTAAAGAAAAGTAAAACCATTTTGTTGTTTAAAAAATTGTTGTTACAACTCATTTCCAAATTACTGCCCCACAGAACCCACACAAGCTGGGAGTTACATGTGCATGCAATTATATTATCTCTTTGTACATATATAGCATACTTGAGGCTTATTATTTTTTACATGAGCACTTATGAGGCTTATTTATTTTACATTAAAAGTAATTACAATCCACCTTAGCCATTTTGGACTGGGACAGAACTAATTGGAAAATGTGTTACATGGGTCTTCATATAAAGTTGGGGATTGAGCAGGTTTGCACCACTTCTGCAGAACCGGTTGTTAAAATGGTGCTTGTAAACAACCAGTTGTTAAATTATTTGAATCCCATCATGTCCAGACGTGTTATTTAAATTATTTGAATCCCACCACTGTCTATATGGCAAACATAGTATTTCAAAAATGGTCACATGAACCTCTAGGGAACATCATCTGTGATTTATGTGTTCAGCCACTGGGTGCCAATGTTGTCTCATAGTTGATAAACTGCCATTTTCCTTACAAAACAGACCTTCAAAACCTGGGCAGACGTTTGTATGTTAAAATATTTGGGGTTTGTCTGTGTTTTAAATGCACAAGTTGCTGTGAACTGGATGCCAGAGAACTGATCAGGGATCAACAGCAAATAGAAAGATTCTGAAGGGCTGCAAAAGAATAAGTTCCCTAATGAAATGGGCTCATTTGAGAATTATGAGTCAGTAAGGCTATTTCTTGCTAATGATTAATGGTGAGTTACTTTTGAAAACTTTGGATCAAGTAATAGCTTTCTTTTGAAGAGGTTCATTAATCATCATAAGGGACTGGCTTGCTATTTCATTATTTCATAGTAGGCAAAGGGGTCAGCAAATTTCAGGAAAGAAGTATATTTTAGGCAAGGACTGACTGGAAATAATACAAATGTTAGGAATATATCTTAGTCTTTGAGAAGGGTAATGAACAAACATCTGTAATACCTTTCGTTAGAACCAACTGAAATGACACAAAGCAATATGTAAGCTTATGAGTTCATCAGACCTCTTCGTTCGGATGAATGTTAAAAACCTAAGGGAAAGGGGTTTTTTTTATTATCTTTTAGATAATAAAAAAGCATCATGTCCTATTTATCTGCTTTTAATATGTTGTAGGACAGCATTCAATTTTGTTTCTTTCTCAACATCTTGCATCATAAAACCATCTTGGAAGCAGTTCTCCCAGTATAAGATATGTATCATCCAATATGCTGTCATGCATCCAGCATTGTTATGAGAGCTACTGTAGTGTAATTTCTATTGCCAGTTCTTAAATTTATTCTCATGACCCCAAATCTCAATAAAGGTGAAAGGCTGTAATCATAATATATGAATCTGTCCAAAGTATGTCATTCTACACTATAAACAGGGGTCTTGTTAAAGGCACACACAACTTTATTCTAGCACAACTTTTTATACATTTTCAGATGCAACAAGATTGGCACTAAGCTGACAGCTCAAACCAGTCCATTGCATCATCAATATTTGATATCCTGTCATAAATTATTAAATTTCTCTCATACAAGTCTTTCCTTTGTTTGCACATACAAACACATGAAACTACATTGCTTTGAGTCAGACCACTGATCTATTAAGGTCAGCATCATCTACTCTGACTAGTAGCAGCTCTCTAGGGCCGTTTCCGCCCGGCCCATTAACGACGGCCTGGGGGCGGTAAAAACACCGCCCCCAGGCCGCTCCGTTCACTTTTGAAGCGCCCAGCTGACTTCCTTCCCTCCCCAGAGGCGGTGATCAGGGTTGTTGTTGGGGAGGAGAATCTTCCTGGCTGGCCCATTAGGTACAGCCGCCCGAGGAAAAACATATCTCATCCATACTCATGAATTGTCTTCGCCATTAGGTAAGCCTGCTGGAAATTCGCGGCCCGCCATACACTGTCCTCCGATTACTCCAGGGTCGGAGGGCAGCGTGGAGTGGGGGGCTGAAACGCCAATTTCAGCAGGCTGATCATCACAACGAGGACACCGATGAATAATGGAAGACGAGAGGGACGGGGGAAGAGGTGGCTCCGTCTTGGCGGAGCCGCCTCGTCGACCTCGGCGTCGCCATGCGTTCATCGCGAAGCGGAAAACTTGCGCCCCCACGCCGCCAGAACTCTTGGCGGCGTGGGGGAGCATCCTGGCCGTGCGGAAACGGCCTAGGATCTCATGCAGATGCTTTTAACAGGAGATGGCAGGAACTGAACTCAGGACCTTCTGCATCATGTAAAGCAGATGTTCTGTCACTGAGCTATAGCCCTGGGCCCATAGTCACCCCTTTACCTAAAAATGCAGAAACCTTTACAGATAGTCTCTTATTTAAACATCTTCTTACAAACAATAATGAGCCACTTAGCAAAGAATGAACACACATGAAACAGAGATGCCAACAAATAGTACAGGCAGTACTATTAAAGAGCCTAATAAAACTGGCTTTGCCATCTGGGGTCTTCTGATGTGAATTTTGCCATTAAGAGAGAGCAATGCCCTTCTGCTTTCTATATGTGACAAACAAGTCAGTTCCTATGTAAACAAATAAATGCTTTAAACATCCAGAAACCTACCGTGTTTCCCCGAATATAAGACACTGTCTTATATTAATTTTTGCTCCCAAAGATGCGCTATGTCTTATTTTCAGGGGATGTCTTATATTTCTGTGTTCTGTTCGTCAGGCATGCTTCCAAACAAAAACTTTGCTACGTCTTACTTTTGGGGGATGCCTTATATTTCGCACTTCAGCAAAACCTCTATTACATCTTATTTTCCGGGGATGTCTTATATTCGGGGAAACAGGGTATGAGAGAACGTTTCAGTGTCATAAAATACTCTGCTGCCGACCAAAGTCACCATATTTGAACTACAGAATTTTAAAGGGACATTCAACATGAAACTGCTGAACTGGAATTTATGAAGAGGTTTCACATTATTTTCTCTTCTTTGAAACTTGGAACTCCTCACTCAGTATACAGTGCCTTAGCAAAAATTGAGGTTCCTAACCGACGGCACATTTTAATCAGCTTAGAATAATTAGTGAATGATCACTGAATTTTTTGTGATTGGACTGAAATAATCACATTTCATCCTGTACCTGCAGCATTCTAGGCCTTCTTGACCCTGCTGTTTGTATTTTGTCTGGATCCATTCATTGCATATGAGATCTTGTCCATGAAACCTTATGCTAAAATAATATTCTGATTGATTTTAAGATGTCACAAGATTCCTGTTTGCTTTTTTCTGCAAGAAACACTGCTGCCCATCTGGGATCATCTGCATTTGTTGCTGCACGGGCTCTACAGGGACACAGAGTCAGTGATGGTATATTGTTGGACCAAGCCACCAGCAATAACCTTTGCAGCTTTCTAGAGAGAATCTTAAATTTGCTTATATGAACCTGTTGACAACAGAGTTTTGTGGCCCCTGACAAATATATTTTGGCATGAGCTTCTCTGGGGCAAAAACTACATCTTCAATTGTCCTAAAGTTCATCTATTAATCAAAACATTTGTGATGCTTAGAATCTGTGTCTCACTTAAAGTACGGTTTTCAGTGCAACCTAATGTACCTTAGAGTCAAAAGTAAGGCCATGGTATTTAGTGCAGCTTGAACCTAAGGAAAAGTCTATAATACTGTAGCATAAGCCTCCAAAATAGTACTGTCAGTCTCTTAATATGAATATGATATGGATTAAAACTGGAGAATGGTAAGCAATATCCTCTAACAGTTTCTTAATCAAAACTGCCCCCTACATTTGTTGTGGTGTTCTTCCCACAACAAATACACAACAAATTTGAAGAGGTGATCTTCAAATATATTTTTGCTGTGAGACAATGGTCTTCCTGTATATTTGTTTCATGCATGATTTGAAGAAGAGTGTGCTTGTATAACTTTTCCCCAACAGGTATAAAAACAGCTTGGCAAACCGTTCTCAGAAGGAAATGGTATGAGTGAAAAAGGTTCAGAAAACCCTTGCACCTCACACAAAGCTTCCTCTCCAAACTACACCAGCAGCAGCTACTACATTGTAAAAAAAGTTAACATCTGTAAAATGAGTCATGAAATTTCAGATAGCATCCGGTTCTGATCAAAGCCAACATCCATTGAAAGGTTCAGAAAAAGCACCCTATCTGTACATATAACTAAAAAACTGTATTTTGGGGTATAGTCTGATTGGCTGCTTCCCTTGGCATATGCTTCACTGAATCATTTCAATAAGTTATATGAAGATACAGGCAGTTGGTAGGAAAAGAAAAAAATTCATATTGCACTTAATTTGATACTGACCTTTGGTGTTTGGTGCCAAATATGGACATTCTAAAAATTCAACTTTATTGCAAAATATAAAGAGGAGAAAATAATGTGCAACCATGAATAGCTCTATTAATCTATGTTTAGCTGTTTCATTCCTTTATAACAAGTCCCAGTTGCTATTATTTTAGCTCCGTTAACATAGTTGACCCTGAATTATCTGGGTAGCCTAATTAAGAATTATAGCCTTCAGGGTAAACAAATAGTCTCACTTTTGTGGAGGCATGGATTAATGGTACTGAGAGTCAGCACAGCAATTTCTTAAGTTTTGGAGTGATTTGAAGTGGGGTTTGAAGGAGGAAATCACACCAATCAATTTTCTGTCCTTTTTTGATTCAGAATTGGGAACTATCAGTTTTCTGCACAGCTTTCTTTTGGGAAGAATATACCTTCTTGACACAGGATAAAGTCTGAGAATAACTGCCCTAGCTAATGGATGGTACTAATCTGTATTTCACTGCCACCCTAAGCAGTTTTATATAGCCTTCTAAGTCCACGGACTGTCTTTTACTTTTCTAAGAGCTTATTATCAATTACTTCTGTGTGCGTGTGTGTCAAATCACAGGTGACTTATGACAATTCTATAGGGTTTTCAAGGCATGTGGTTAAGCAGAGGTAGTCTAACATTGCCTTCGTCTGCAAAGTCTTCTTTGGTGGTCTCTCATCCAAGTACTGGGTCAGCTTACCTTTCAAAACCTCATGAGATTGGGCTATACTATAGTGCATTCTCCATCAATCAGTTACTCAAAATAATTTTATTTCTAGTTTCATCCCAGTGCTATGTCAGTAATAGAGCACAGAGTGATCCATTAATATTACCTGTGTGGTATAATCAGAGGTCAATTTGAAAATGCTAGGAGAACAACCATGCTAAGGAAGAAATTTTAGCTAGTCCTAGCCTTACCACTGGCATTTGAGTTATTGACTCAGGAAAGCATTTAAAACACTGAGAAAAGTTGTATTTCTCCATTACTTTTTAATATGATGCTTATTTTTATGCAACAATCAAATGGATAATGTAAACTAGCTATAAAGGCCACACACCATTTTAGTTCCACTTCTTCAGTGATTTTAAGAAATACAGATTACTAGCAACCACCAGAGGGCAGTGTGTTTCAGACCAAGAGGTAGAGATGCATTTCATTACAAACCATTGATTCAGCCTCATGTGTAATGACCCAATTGGTTGTCTGGGTATTTTAAAACAAAGTGTGGAAAAATCCTGAAAAGTATGAAAGCTGGGCCACATGGGGTTTGTAGGAGAGTATAAAAACTCATTGTCTTTTGTCATAACAAAAGTGTTTTGCAGTCAATAAAGCAATATGCGATGAAGTGTGGCTCACTAATCCCTATTTATTTGTTTGTTTGTTTATTAGTTTTGATATACCACCCTGCCCCATACACAGTCCCATCTATTTCCCTCCCCAGTAATTAGTTAACTTGCCTTATAGTGTGCAGGTCCTGACCTGGATGGCTCAGGCTAGCCTGATCTCATCAGATCTCAGAACCTAAGCAGGGTTGGGTCTAGCTAGTATTTCGATGGGAGACTTCCAAGGAATGCCCGGGTTGCTGTGAGAGGAAGGCAATGGAAAACCACCTCTGTTTGTCTCTTGCCTTGAAAACCGACTAGGTCAGCATAATTTGGCTGTAACTTGATGGCACATTACACATACCATATATACTCATGTATAAGTCGACCCGAAGGCACCTAATTTTACCACAAAAAACTGGGAAAACTTATTGACTTGAGTATAAGTCTAGGGTGGGAAATGCAGCAGCTACTGGTAAATTTCAAAAATAAAAATAGATATGGTCAGGCGCTATTTGAGGGTCTCTGCCACTCTGCCATCTCACTAATCCCAAGGTCTCTGCCACCGACCTCTCCATCCCGCAACTTGTCTAGCTCACCCAGGTCGACTGGCTGTCACCCACCAAGAGCCAGGGGCTGGCCGCTACCGAGAAGAAGGCAGAGGCATAGAAAGCGGCTGAAAGGGGGGAGGCAGAGAAGAAGGCAGAGGAAAGCGAAGCAGAGGCAGAGAAAGCAGATGAAAGGGGGAAGGCAGAGAAGAAGGCAGGAGAGAGCGAAGACAGGAGAGGGGGAATGCCACACAAGAATTAAATGGGACCCTCACTCGCTTATAAGTCGAGGGGAGGCTTTTTCAGCACAAAAATGTGCTGAAAAAGTAGACTTATACGCAAGTATATAAGGTACATACACACATACACAGTATAGAGAATTATTTTTTTAATTGAATTTAATTGAGTTTCAGGAGAAACCCTCCCATCCTACCTCCTCTCACAATACTAGACAACACAGTATCAACAGTAGAGACCTTTAAATTTCTAGGCTCCATCATATCTCATGACCTAAAATGGACACCTAATATCAAAAATGTCATTAAAAAAGCACAACAAAGAATGTTCTTTCTGCGCCAACTCAGGAAGCTCAAACTGCCCAAGGAGCTGCTGATACAGTTCTACAGAGGAATCATTGAGTCTGTCATCTGCACCTCTATAACTGTGTGGTTTGGTTCTGCAACCCAACAAGATCGACACAGACTTCAGAGAATAATCAGAACTGCAGAAAAAGAAACAATTTACTGCTAACCTGCCTTCCATTGAGGGACCTGTATACTGCCTTGGGTCAAAAAAAGGGCTGTAAGAAATATTTACTGACCCCTCGCATCCCACTGGACATAAACTGTTTCAGCTCTTACCCTCTAAGCGTCGCTACAGAGCACTGCACAGAGACAACTAGACATATAGAACAGTTTTTTCCCAGATGCCATCCACTCCTGACCCAAACAAATGAATTCCCTCGATAATGCCAAACTATTTATTATATATTTATCCTATAATCACTGCACTACTTTTTTCATCCTTCCTATTACCCATCTCCTCCCAATTATGACTGTATGACTATAGCCTGTGCTGACATTTCATTTTATTTCATTTTATTTTATGATTTTACATTTTATGTTTTTATTACTATTGATTGTTTCCTGATTGCTTACTAGACCTATATGACAATCATTAAGTGCTGTACCTTATGATTCTTGACAAATGTATTTTCTTTTATGTACACTGAGAGCATATGCACCGGAGACAAATTCCTTGTGTGTCCAATCACACTTGGCCAATAAAGATTCTATTCTATTCTATTCTATTCTATTCTATTCTATTCTATTCTAATACAAATACAATTTAGAATACGGGTAGAATACATTTGTTAAACAGCTGAACACTCATAATATATAAAGTAATTTGTTTAACAGTAAATATAAATCCTTATCAATATGCATGCAATTTAAGTCTAGTATCTCCTAAAATTCATAATTACCACTACCCTATTAGCTTTCCCCCCACTAATCTAACAGAAAAAATAGAAAAATATTATAATCCTCTCACTCCACTCCCAAAGCTCCCCACTTCCTACCCCTTCTCAGTTCATAGAACTTCCTCTCCAAAGTCATTGTTAAAGTTATTATGCCAAATTATAACCAACAGAGTAAAAATACCTACAGAAAATAAGAAATTAAAGAGAGCTTAAAAAGGACTATTTTCCCCCTAGAGATAAAACAAGCCTAATAACTTCACCAGTTACAGAAAACAAATGCTCAAAACCATTAAACTTACTTATTATTTTATCTCTAACTCTAGGAGGAACTGCTTACCAACTTCATATGGCATTATGATCAGAAACAGAACAAAATAAACATAGTTAACATTAATAGGTCTCTTTAGTAATCCATTGGCATAATATTCATGTTGCTCCCTTTGGCCATGTAGTTAATCCATCACAGTATAGAGAATTATATAATAATATTAGGAACTTTTATTATCCTTTTTTAACTATGGCATTTTCTGGATGGACAATATATCCCAGGGGAAACCGGGATCATACATACCAGGATGTTTCTATCTTGGTTTCTCCCTCCACACGGCAGCCCATCAGTACAGTCAGGCCGGGAGGAAGAACGTGCATAGCCCCCGGTTTAGTTTCATTTTCCTCGTCTACATGGCCATGCATGTGAGAACTGTCCCATTTTTCCCGACGTTCTGATTGGCTGCAGGCAGCAAGGTGGGAAAAATAAACCGGTCCATCTCCCATGGTGTTTGCATGGCAGCGGGAACAGTGTGGTTTTTTAAAAAAAGAACCAACAATGTTATCATTTTTTGAAAGACGTGGGATAAGGAAAATTTCACGGAGTTGACCTGAGTTAGACCTGGAAGCCATGCAGAAATCATGGCCGAACCGGGATGTTTCACCTCCTTATCACAGGATATACTGGTCGTGGGGAAACCGCCTATGGTACCTTTTGCTTTTGAAAGCAAACAGATTTTTTAAAGGCTTAAAACTTTTTAAAGCTAGCACACTAACAAAAAGAAAGAAAAAACCAAATGGGCAGCCCAATCCAGAACCCCAGGTGGAGGGGACGTAGTGCTATGGCACTGCCCCACTGTCTCCAGGAGTGATTCTCAGTGGTGTGGGGAGGCGAGAAACAACAAAAGCCCTCCATTGGGCTCTATAGGCTTTTGCCACCCAAAAGACTGGCGTGAACCCAAGCCCTCGGTGCCAGCATTCTGGCAGACAAAGGGTGGGTGAAAGCTGATTAATGTCAGCTCCATCCGCACCCCCACCTACAGAATGCCCCTGTTATGCCGTGCCAACAGATTTATCCTTTCTGGGCACTTACCCCAGTGGAAGGGCAAATCCACCAGAGGGCAACTGCCACAACCCTCCACATCAGGCAGACATGGCTCAAAATGCTGAATCAAAATGGCTCAAAATGCCTTTTCCTACCACATCCACCAGTAGCAGGACAATCCATACCTGTACTGAAATTGCTGAAGAGACCGGAACATGTTCTAAGATCAAGGTTATGCATTGGCCACAACGAGCTCAAATTGAGCAGAGGGTTGTAAGTGTCATGTACTAATACGGCTTGTCAACTGAAGTAATCATGAATTTATTTTACTCCCCCCCACCCATTTCATGCAAGGAGGTTGACTGAAGTTTGGTCAGGCTCCAATTTACTATGATGTTCAAACTCAAGCAAGTGTGTGTTTGTTTCCACCATTCCTGCACAAACTGGGATTCAAAACCTTGGTTATATCCCAGTTTAGAACCCTAATTTACAGGCGTAAACAAACTTCAACTTGTCTTTACTTACTTTGTGGAACTCTGGACATCATCACTCCCCTTTTTTTTTGTGCTTCCCAGACCTACTTGGAAAACAGAGCACAGATAGTTAAGTTAAAGAAATGCTCAGGGATCATATATTGCTGCTGTATCAAGAAGGTCTATAAAGCTTCTAAAACTTTTTGTACAAGATAAATGGTCTCATGTTATTGATAGGAAACTGTAGGGGAAAACTCTTTACATTAGGGAAGCAGAGTTCCATGCATCATTAGATATCAGAAGAAGTGTGCCTCATACATCATTGTAGATAGCAAAAAGCCCAAGTACCATCGTGTAGCCTTTACACCAGGGACACATTGCTTCAGGCATCACTTTTCATTAAGAAAACCTGGCCTCATGCATCATTTTGCGGAAAGTATGCCTGGTATAATAAATAATTTAACCTCAGGGAATGGCAGGCATACTCTACACTAAAGAAGAGCTGCTTTGTGTTTCTGCTGATATCTAGGAAAGAGAAACCTTCCAAATCATTTCACACACAGTGGGAAAAAAGACTGTAGGAATGGTCCAGTTAGATAAAAGGTGAACAAAGCAGATGGCCAATCTCATCTACATTTGCAATGAAGTTGGAAGCACCTCATTTTATAGATGTGTGTGTGCATTGAGTTCCTACAGAATATTGTTGTCCTTTTCTGCTTTTGGCTTCCAAAAATGGGATGGAGGCAAAAGTGCTGACATGACACATGAGAAGCTGTTCTAATAATCACAAACCTGGTGCTTCTGAAGTTTCATCCATCACTGAGATAATCTCACTTATCATGGTATATTAGTGAAAAAGAAACAGCATTCGTCTTTTCATTCTATCAAAATACACATTTTGAGAATATAGTGGGTTTTTATTTACCAAATGCAACATGAAAACTGGAATGGGGTTTAGTTCTTGCACAGGTTTTGAAAACCTGAGCTCTTGTATATCAAAATAAAAGATATTGGACATGAGTCAAATATTAATTTCCATTTGCTTTAATAAGAGAGTTACTTTAAATCCTACTGTGATCTATTCAATGGGACTTACTCCCAGGAACCTAGGTTTGCACTATGAGAAACAGTTTTTTTGCAATAAATCCCTCCTCACAACTTGCAATGAAATTCTCAGGGGTTGTACACATCATGAAAACTGTGACATTTTAGACTGTTCATTTATATACTGTTTAGAGTCTGTTTTTGTATTTTTACTATCTGGTTTCATTATACTGTCTATTGTTTTTATTACATTGTTTTTAATCGTGCATTACAGCTTGCCTCTCAGAAAGCAAGGCAGACTATGAATTAAATAAGCAAAAAGTAGTAAATAAATTCAGCATATCCTTCAGTATCATTTCAGGCAGATAAGAGAAAGTGTTCCCATTCTTTAGGCAATTAAAATTCTCGCTTGTAGAAGAGAAACAAGAATGCATGAAGTGGCATGGGAGTATTTTTCTTTTTTTCTAGAACATTCCAAATGGAGCAGCAGATGGATCTATTCTTGTTTTTTGTTTGGTTTGATTTTTAGTTGTTGTTGTTGTTGCTATTATTTAGTTTTCCTATACTGCCCAACCCCCGAAGGGCTCTGAGTGGTGAACAATAAGGCCGAAAAGGCAACACACAGTATACAATGATAAAATATAAAACATATAAAACATTTAAAAAAATTAAAACACAATAGCAGCAACACAGATGATTTCTTGGTGGCGCCCGATCCCACGCTTGGGAAGAGACTTGGCAGAAGACCGAGAATGGTACAGATGAAATCAAAGGGTCGTCATGGGGGACGGCAGCAGATCCGCAGTCAGCCTCCCCAAAGGCCTGGTGGAACAACTCAGTTTTACATACCCTTCAGAACTCCTCAAGGTCCTGCAGGGCCCTAACAGTTGGAGGAAGAGTGTTCCACCAGGCAGAGGTCAGGGCCATTGCACCTTCACATGGAGATGCGTTTGTTTTTTGCTACTCGCCTCCCTCCACTGCATAGCTATGTGGCAGGCAGGCATGGACCTCCACAGCCATGCTGATGTCCCTGTGCCCCTGCATGGCTATGCAGTTGAGAGGCAGGTACTGCAATCCACATTAAAACCAAAGAATCACAGATAGCTCAATTCTCAAAAAGCCTGTTTTGGGGGAGTTAACATGGGGCAGCCTCACTTAAGGGGCAGGAGCCGTGCAAAGTGTTCTCCCCTTGAAACGGGTTTTTTCCTGTCCCCAGTCTGGGTTTATTGGCCTGTGCAGAAGGGGCCTCGAAGCAGAAAAGTATTGTAAGCTTTTGAATTTTGATTCCTGGGAGTTTTTTTTTTCAAAGACCTTTATTAGGCATTAAGATTCCTGGGAGTTAACATCAGGTCCCTTCACTGTCTGTGTTAAATATCTCTTCTGAGGGAATTTCAGTCATAGGCCGTTTCCGCACGACGTTGTTGGGGGTTGGGTCGGCGCATCCCACGCCGACCCAACTCCCCAGGGGCCGTTCGCACGAACGGTCCCAGAAACAGCCGGGACGACGGCGCTGCAGAATGCCATCGCCTGGCCAACCCGCCATGTCTCCAGCCGTCCGGCATGTTGCCAAGGCCTGGAGACACGCCCCCTGGCCCTGCGCAACTGCTCCAGCATCGCAGGGCAGGGGGGCGTGTCCCCAGGCCTCGGCGACGCGCCGGATGGCTGGAGACAAGGTAAATGCAGGGGGGAGGGGGGGAAGGCGCCTTGGAAACCGCTGCCGTTCGCACGGCAGTGGCTCCAAGCCGCTGTTTTCCGAAAACCTCGCTCCCCGAGCGAGGTCTGAAAACGGTGGCTTCACGCCGGTCGGGCGGCACGAGGGCGGCGTGGCTGCGAAACAGCTGCGCCCCCTGTGCGAATGGCTCCCTGGGGATGGCGTTTTTGCCATCCCCGGGCGCCATTAACTGCCCGTGCGGAAAGGGCCATACTGAATTCAGTGTGTGCTGAAAGCAGACAGTTCACAAACAAGAACTGGGAGCTTTATTTAGTGGTCAAAGTTGAAGTTAGAATAGTAGTGAGACTTTCCACAGGTTATCATAAATAAAAGGGAAGTGAATATATCTTCTGGGTGAACAAGAATTCCTAATCCAGTCAGTATGGGAATGATATACACAAGTAGATTTCCAGTCTGGTGTATCAGTGTTCTGCTAAAGTTACCCCAGAAGAGAGATTTGTGTGGAAGGGTACCAGCCTGTTAGATCCCAAAGTCAATGTGAATCTATTAGCCAGTAACATCTAACTGAACCATCTGAAAGTAAAGAACTTCTCATAATATGTAAGCAACTGAAGAAACTTATAAAGCTTGATTAAGAGTCAACACTGATATTTGTATATAGTTATCTCCTGCCTGATTTCCGTCTATTTAAAATATCTCTTGATTCCATTTAGTTTAATAAATTTTACTTCTGTTTGAATAACTTGCCTTGGTTCCCTGATGTCTTGAAAAGGAGGATTTGTCATATGGGAAAAACAAGCTCCCTTCATCTTTCTGGAGTTCTTAAGGCTGAGCAGGCAAACATAAACACCTCATACACTCCTCATACAAAACAGCTCATTCATAGAAAAGGCAGGAAAACTTGCCCAGCATAGTTTTGAGGCTGCCTGAGCCTGCCACAGGTTCAGGGACCCGCCGCATACAGTAAAGATTGTGGGTTTTTTCTGCTGAAGCAAGGAGGATTCTTTATTATGTATTATGTAGCCATTTTACTCCTTTAAAGTAATGCTTGCACAATTGTGTCATGATGCTTAGAAATAAATTCTCCTGATAGATCATAATATGTAAAATCTGAAAGAATGGGCTTGGGTGGCATTTTTTCTTTGATAAAATGTGATGCATAATGTTATGCGTGTGGTTGATTTTCCTAATACAGCAATTTATAATGGTATATTTCTCAATCACTGCTTGAATACATTCCTATTCTCACCATGCTGCCTTCCTTTTATTGAATAAGCATATTGCATCCTGGTATTCATCTAATCTCACTTATATTTATCTACCACCAGTAAAAGGGTAGAAAGTACAAAAAATGTGCCTTGAGATGTGCTGGGGCACTGAAGTGTTATATGAATGCTTGGTGGTAGAGTACATGGGCATCAGCTTGTACAAAGTCCCCAGTGTTTCAGAGCGAGACTGCAGTGCTCAGATGAAGCAATTATTCATTTCCAAAATACACTCCTTGTTGGTTTTTTCAAAAATTCTAGCATACAAGCAGTATGTGCTGGGAGAATTTTCAAAGAGTGAACATTCTATCTGTGTCAGTTATGTCAGTTGACTAAGATCTCTCTCTCTCTCTCTCTCTTTCTCTGTGTGTGTTGACTAAAATCTCTCTCTATGTGAGCATGTATTTTTGTCAGTTCAGAGATTGTTTATTCTGCTTGAAGCTTGATACCTGAACCCTACAAGCTGTAAATATGAAAATGTTACCTTATGCCTTGTGCTGTTTCTAATGTAACAAAGTAAGTCAACTAAGGCCCCTTCCTCACAGCACAGCTAGAGCGGGTTGCAGTTGGGCTAAAGTAACCCGCTCTCCTGTTTTCCCATTCACATGTCTCCATGCAGGCAATGACCAGAGCCCGCAGAAACAAGGTAGGTTGCTGTTGCGCCTTTGTTTTTACCGTAGAGCCCCTGGTGATTCTTGGACCTACCTGAAAATGACAAAATATAGCTCTTACAATTGCTAGAAGATCTAAGGTAAAACCAGAAGTTCTTCCCATAAGATTTTTGGTGATTTCTAAAGTTACCTTTTGTCACTTTGGAATAGCTGTTGGAAATACCAGGAACTCTGTGGTAAGGCTTGAAGTCATGCCCTTGGGAATTGCAAGAGGAGAAAGAGGCTGAGGGGCCGGAGATCTCATCTGGTGGAGAGCGCCAGCAACAGGAAGCGCGGGATTCCGTGATCCTAGCAACTCTCCCGTGTGCTCAGCCCTGGCACCTTTTATTAGGATTTACAATAGGGAAGTGACGGTAGAGGCGTGCAGGCTGGGGGGGGGGGAGAGCTAGAGCCCGAGGAGAGTATCATATGATACATGACATCCTTGGAGTTGCCTACATGCAGGAGGGAAGCGTCCAAATTGTCTGGGTCTGAAAATCCACACCTGGGGGCAAGAGTCCCTTTGTCCCTTTGTCTGGGACACCTGGTGACCGTGGGTGGGAGGCATCTCATGAAGCCTGTGACTCCCGCGGGGAGATAGAAGTGGTGGGGGAGGCGTGTATGCGCCCAGAGAGCCATAACTAGCACCGGCATTCAAAGCGCTCTATCTGCAGTTCTGCTGGGTCTGAGGCCCCCATCCCTACATCTCCCCATTTCTAACGTTTTAGAAGCCGAGGCAACCCAATTACAGGACAATTTAGAGGCACGCTTGCCTCCCCAGGAACCCTCTCAAGCTGGCTGAGTTGTTTGTGCAGCATGAGAACTTGTGGTTCCCTCGTAGGGGAAGGTCAAAGAGCCTACCCCACATACATCCAAAGAAACAGTCGAGGTGGAGTCCAATGGACTTCGCATGAGGCATCAGAGCCAGAGCGGCCGACAGTCTGTAAGCGTTACAGGAAGCTTGAGTCAGGGGACTCCCACAAAGGGAAGTCGCTTGGGAAACATACTCCACTTCTCGGCTAGAATGACATGATAAAGCTCCGGCAAGAATTGAGGGGAGAGGGCAGAGCCTCTGCGGCGCTTGGGCTCCTTGGGCGGAGCCTGGGGTCAGGACGATGATGAGGCGGCAGCAGAGAGTCCAACAGACAGATAAGTGAGGGAATGCAACAACGAAAGCAAAATGGGATAACTTCTATAATCAAGGCCTTTAATAACTGGCAACAATCAGTTGGGTCTACAGTAAATGGAAGCAATAAACATGGCTAAAACAATGCACTTAAGCTAGGTGGCGCTTAGGGAGGCAGCCATTGGCTGCATAATTGTATCAATGCAATGCGGCTCTTTCTGTTATTGGCCACCAAAGCCTATATAGAGCAGTGGTGGTAGAGTCCATGGATTTCTCAAAAGAATGCTTAAGGGAGAGCTACTGAGTAGTCTTTGCTTTCTACAAGTTCGAAGTGACTCCCACGAGGCAAGGCCCTGCTTGGGAGGGGCATGTTCCGATAATAACAATCAGAAAAGTGGCTGGAAAGCGGAAAGCCGAAAGTTCCAAGAGTTAACCTATCAGGAATGTTCCTGGCTGCAACTCCAAGCTTCAGCCAGAGTGACAGAGAGGGAGAGAATGGCGACTGTAGATGAGGAGCAGTGACACTGCGGCATCAACTCTCTGAGCCATAACTGGCCCAGGCTGCTGCCCAAATTCCCCTGGAAGATTGTGAGAACTGCGATCTCCGATGGAAGAATAGGTGTGCTGGCTCCAAGAGATCCCTCTCCCATCTAGAAGCCCAGGCTGGGGCAAGTCCGGAGCCCTCTCAACAGGAGGCTGGGTGAGGATCACTCCAGGGAGACCAGCTCCATCTCGGGGATGGGGCTGGCCTGGCATGAGAGCTGGACTCCTGTATGGAAGAGAGAAAAACAAGCAACGCTTTTCCCCCAGGGGATTTGTGCTGGCCCAGGAGTTAGTTCTCATATATGACAATGGCAAATCTGAGCTCTGAGTGGGGGGCGAGCAATTTTGAATGATTGATAGAGAATAATACTTTGGATATGGTCTGCTGGATGAGGACCGCCAGATTTGGGTCGATGGGGGGGGCACTACTCCCCTTTCTTTCGTTTTGTATGGCCCAGATCTCACTTAAAAGATCGCGGTTGGCCCCATTCCAGTGATCGGCTTTGCAACATTCAAGACATTAAGAGCAAACATAACACAAAGGTAGAGACAGAGGGAAGGAGAGCTCCGGAGAGAAACTTTGTGGGAGGGAAATGAGGGAAAGGAATTACTTTTAGAGTCCGGGTGCTTGTTTGCAAAACAATCCCAATCACCGTCTAAGGTGTGGGTTTTTGAAAAGCAACTTAAACAATTCACCGTTCATAGAGAGGATTTAGAAAGAAGAAAAAATGTAGAGAAAACAATTCCTGGGCTAAAGTTTGATCACATGGGCGACTTATGAGGGGTTTGTAACCAAATCCTAGATTTTGAGGTGGGGTGAGTCAGCCCATTTGAGAGAAGGAGGGGGTATGCAGAAAGAAAGGGAGGAGGGAAGGGCTTGGAAGTTAACCCTACCTTCCCCTCCTGCAAGGAGACTCTAGCTGGTTTGAATTCGCTTCCTGTCCTGACAGTGGAGACTGTGTAAGCAGAACAAGGGTGGGGCTGGAGAGAACCCCTAGGCACTGTGGAAACTGGCCAGATGGCGCTCCAACTGGCTGGCAAGAAAAGGTGGGGAGCACGTAGAGGGAATATAATTCTGGTTTCACACATAAAACCTGTGCTGCTAGCCAATGTGGTAGGTGTAGGCTCAAGATATGGCAAAGGAAAAGGTTCTCAAGGAAAAGCAGCAAAAAAAAAGGAAAGCAGAAATTTGAGGAGGTTAAGAACTAGAGATAGGAGGTGAAGCTTGGAAGCCCAGATTCCGCTGGCATCACTAGGGGTACACACGAGCTGTGTGTGTCCCCTTCAGGGCTGATACTATATTGGGTGAAACCTTTCCAAGGCATAGAGCAATTACCATCAATCAAAGGGAGGAAAACTTTAGATTTAAAGCACTAGAAATTAGAGTTTGGGAGTAATAGAAAAAATCCCTCTCATGATGGGAAAACCTTAAGGGTCCCCTTTACAGGGCAGAACACACCAGAACATACATAAGCATATACATGAGAGCATTTCAAAACAAAGACGGTTTGATCACTTAATCCTATAGCACGCATAACTTACCTCACATTTAAGCAGGGCTGAAAGGAAATGGGGTTAGTCCTTGTTGTCCTAATTCTGTAGGAGGTGTATGTCAAAGCTGAGATCATTTTTATTAGATTATACAATTGGAGACATATCTAGGAGGAAATCTTTTATGAGTTTAAACGCCCAGGCTTCTTGTCCTTCCCCCTTCCCAAAGGGGGGAAGGAGTCGTGACTCTTCGTTTTGCTGTGGAAGAAGAGGGAAAGGGAGGGAGCCGCTTGGGGAGTTTAAAGAAAGCCTTTGTTCTCTGTAAGCAATGGTTCCAAACCGGCTCCGTCCAGACTTGGGAGGCAAACCACATGTTGGATTAGATGCAGGGGGTGGCTACACCTGGAGTTTGAGAAGCTTACCCTCCTGGATCTCATAGGCCCGGATTTCCTTTGCAGGCTGGAGTCCTGCCACTCTTCCTGAGGTAAGCCAAGCTTGATTTTGCATGTTGCTGGAGTGCTTTTGAGCTTAGGGCTTTACACACATGCTCAGAGGCTATGGGATCTGGCTTGAACCTTACCTGCTGGAGGAGGGCCAGGGGCTTCTTCTTATATGAGGGACTCTAGGCTTAAAGGCCATTACTTTGTAAAGTATCTTCCCCTTCCCAGGCCTTCCTGCCCTGTAAGATTGGCTATGGGGCATTTCACTTGGAGGGAGGAGTCCTCAAGGTGCACTTGATCCTGCCTCCTTGGTTAGCGAGATGGACTGGGCATGGAGTGCCATAGAGATGTTGGCATTTTCTTTCTTCGTGCCGGCATTTCTTTCCGCTGCTGGAAATCCAGTTGGCTATCACGGCTTTGCGGAGATTTTGAAACGTGCGCCATTCTGTGGCACGGGCGGAGGCATGGTGGCTTCAGACAGAGAAGAAACGAGCAGAACGGGAGGTGGAAACGCAGAGGGGGAGCAGGCAGTGAGATTCAGATCAGCTAAGCTTGGATTAGATTTGAGTGAGGGCACAGAGGCAGGAGGATCGAGTGAAAGGCAGGCATTGGGAGCAGATTGCTCTATTATTATTATTATTATTATTATTATTATTATTATTATTATTATTATTATTTGTATATTTATAAGCCGCCCTCCCCCGAAGAATCAGAGCGTGAGACAACATGGGCTAATAGAGAGCACAATGAAAACAATGGTATCCCAACTATAAAAGAATCATTAGAAATGGCTCTCTGTATTTAAAAACCCAGCCCCATTAAAAGCAGCGTTCTAACATCAGCAGATATATAGGTAGAAGTCTCTCTAATCAATCCCACAGAGGGAAAAGGGAAGGGGGAAAAGATGGTAAGTCCACAGATGTTATGGAGAAAGCGGGGATGGCCAGAGGGGAACCATCAGCCAGCTGGACCCCTCAAAGGCCAGTTGGAACAGCTCTGTCTTACCAGGCCCTCTGAGGAAATCATTTTAGATCCATGGAGGTGTCCAGCGTAACTGGAGACAGAGCGTTCCCACCAGGAACGAAAGGCCAGAGCTGTAAAAGCCTCTAGCCCGGGTGGAGGCCAACCCAGCGTCATTGAGGGACCAGGGATCACCAGTAAGTAGAGCCCTCTGCTGACCCTTGAGAGGCGGAGGATTAGAGCGATATGGGGCAAGGCCGGTCCCACTGCACCCAGGAGTGGGAGGAGTCCCAGGCAAGCAAGACCTTAAAGGTCAGTACCAACATGCCTTAGGAAATGATTAGGAATTCCAACCCAGGAGCCAGTGCAGTAGTATAGCACAGGTAAAACATGGTCTCTGGCGGCACCCCCTGTGAGCAAGCAGATTTGCCAGCGTTCTGGACCAGTTTTAGTTTCCAGATCAGACGCTATGAGAGCCCTGCATTAAGCCCAGTTACAATAGTCTAGCCTGGAGGTGAGCCGTTGCATGGATCACAGTGGCTGTGTCCTTTTGAGAGAGGAAGGGGGCCAACCCTTGGAGAAAACTTCGTGAAAGATGGAAGAACGCATAGCCTAGGTTACATAGGCCACTCAGGTACTCCATTAAGGGAGACAGATCCAGGTGGACCCCCAGGCTTCTTGAGGGCCCAGGAGGAGGAGCAGTGCCAATGCATAGCCCCCTCCCACACCGGCAGCTAGAAATCCCCAGTCTCCCACCCTAGAGCCCAGCCAAAGGATCTCCGTCTTCGATGGATTCAGTTTTAACCTGCTCTGCTTCAACCAACCAGCAACCCGCCTCCAGGCATTACTGGAGAGCTACAGAGGCGTGACAGGACACCCCTCCATCAACAGAATGAGCCAAGTGCTCATCAGCATATTGGTGACAGATCAGCCCAAAGCTCCATTACCAACTAGGCAAGAGGTCGCATATAGATGTTAAATAATGGCCAGGGACAGCAGTGCTCCCTGAGGTACACCACTGCTAGGAAGTAGGCACTTTCGGGAGGCTTGGTCCCATACCCACACTACTGGAGTCCGGTCCGGAGAGAAATGAGGAGCAATCCACTGAAGGACAGTGCCTACACCCAGGAAGCTGGCCAGGCAGTGGGTCAAAAGGTCATTAGTGGAAGAGCCACATCAGCAACTCTGCGGTGAGATCCTAACAACACCAACTGGCGCCGATCCACCTCAGTCTAGTTGCATACAGAGCTGATGTCTGCTTGTGCTTGACAAGAGCAAGTCCTCCGTCCCATGCTCTTTAGCCACAGAAGCTGGACTGGAAGGAGATTGAAAGGCGATATGTCCTCCAGAAAGCCTAGAAGCTGCTCCAACACCACTCTATCAATTACAGCAGCCTTCCCGAGAAGCGAAAGATTCGAAGCAGGCGTGGTAATTGCCCAGATCTCCAGGATCTACTTGATGGTCTTTTTTCAAAGAGTGGGGGGACCACTGCCTCCTTCAGCCCACCCGGAAAAACTCCTTGCTCAAGGGAGCTGTTGATGATATTCAACAGGTGAGGGCGTAGCTCCACCAGGCATGCTTTAATAAGCCAGGAGTGGCACGGATCCCAGAGGACAGGTGAAGTAGGTCCCACAACAGCCAGCCAGGACCCTGCTTCGACAGCTGACTTCAGAGAGCAGGGAAAACTAAGAACAAAACAAGGGCCCGAAGGCAGCAAGAAGCCTCCAGTTTGCTTATTGTATGCAAGAGTGGAGGGAAAGGTCTTGGGGTAGCTGACTTTATCTACTAAAAAGCTCATGAATGCCTCACAGCTGATAGTAATTGACAATTTGTAGAACCCTCAGACAATGAGGTGAAATTGTGTGAATAATACTGAAATAATTGTACTGGGGGGGGAGCTAGCAGATGCAAGAGAGGAGGAGAAGAGCATCGCCCTCTTCGCCTCCTTTGCTTACATACATCTCAGAGGCTTTCATAAAGCGTCCTATAAGATGTTCGCCCAGCCCTCGTCCACTGAGATTTCCCCTCCACACTCGCTCTAGCCGTCCCACGGAGCTCCCCGCTTCGCCTGCATGGCTCCTCAGTATACAAAGGAGCCTTACTTGGCTGGCAGCGCAGAGAGGCTCCAAGAGACAATGACCTCGATGGCATCAGAAAGACGGGAATTCCAGGTGGTCTTCTACCTGCCCACGCCGAGAGTGCCTAGTAGGTTCCAGGGGTCCATAGAGCATTCCAGGAATCCAATGGGATCCATAGAGTCTCCGCGGGTGGGCGCCAATCCAGCCCGTCGCCCTGAACAGAAGGATGCTGCCCGGCCCGTCCACCCGAACCTTCAGGACATAATGGGATCCAGACCATAGCACTCCTATACATTAGAAGGATATGAAGCCATATCAATTCCCGACCCAAAGACCAAGTCAAGTGTATGCCCTGCAGCCTCATACAGAGTGGGGCCAGGAGCTTACCCCTGAGAGAGCCTAAGCGTCGCGCTACGTTGACACTAGGTCACATGACCACCACACACAAGGTGAATTTAATAGGCATGGGCGTTGAAGTGCTGAGACCAGTAAGCCTAGAGACCCATAGCGCCCAGTCAGCCACCACCTCCAGTAGCTGTGACAGGCCGTCCCCCGGTGCGCTAGGCGACCGGTACACCAAGAGGACGGCCAACCTCTCCGAGGCCATCCACTCCAGGCCGACACATTCCAGACCTGCAATCTCCGGGACAGGAACAGCCCTAAAGGGGATGGTTTCTACCGGATGAACATCGCCTGCCCCGGACCTGTGTTTGCAGTGACCCGGTGGAGAGCACGCGAAACCCTGGTGGGGAGGCCTCGCATGAGGCGACGGTCTCCCCTTTTCGCACCCAGGTTTCGGTGATACAAATCAGGTCCATCCTGGCCCGATCTCCGAGATATTCTCGGAGGCAGCCCGATCTTATTATTTATGGACCTGGCATTGATCAACACACCAGTGTGTGAAACAGAGTTGCCACAAGATTCTACCACCTGCGTTCCTCGGGATAGATCGGAGGTCAGAAGGTGGGCGAGCATATCTGCATCTCGTCCATCTTCTCTCATATGGCCACCGTCTACCATATTTGCCCCGTCCCATCAGCACTGGGATCCCCAGTCCCATGGGTGGCTCCCCCATTTCCCCCACCGTCCCTTATCCTATCCAATTTCCTGGCGAGAGCTCCCCACAAAAGTGGGTTCGGGCTCGCCACAACTAAGGTTATCTAGCTAACACCTACCACAACAAATTTACAACAGTTAAATTAATTAACAACAATACAACCAGCACTTATTAAATTCTTACTAATTGATATCCCAAACTAAAGCTAACTATCTACTGACAGTGTCATCGGCTACCAAATGTAACCGGGGTTGAAAATGTTAAGATGTAAATCAGCATTAAGATCTCAATAGGTATTAAAATATCCTTTCGTAAAATAGCTTCCGATTTGAAAAAAACCACTTTTGAGAACAGATGTAATTATCCAGTGGTGATGGTGAGGAAATGACCAAATTCCTTAAAGGAAACCAGATTAAGGCCGAAAGCTGCCACTAAAACATTGCACGCAGCTGAATATAGGACTACTCCTCTGTCCTAGTGTCCTCTGGTGGCCACTAATGATCATGAAATGATAGGCACTGCAGGAAAATCCACGCCCAGGGCTCACACCACCTAGGTGGGGTTTCTGTATTGATCTTTGAATGCAGAGATCACATAGGACCAAGGAGAAAATATTGATGACGATGATAAACAAATAATAGGGCAAACAGCACAACAATTGGAGGGCCACTGCCACTAGCCACTCCTCCCTGGTTGCAAAGGTGCTGATTCCTGTCCAAAGGACTCCGTCTACAGTCAGCTGGATCTTAAAGAGACTAAAAAGGCAGCGAAAGTGCTGGACTGTAAAAATGCTGCTAGTCACGTGTTCCGCGTCTTGCGAGGCCCCGATCTCCCTGTTCTCCCAATCAGGCCTGTCTGGTGCGATCGTTGATTCCACAGCACCGGAGTCGATTTGTTCAAAGCTCGTTCCAGAGCCGCTCGTTGCCGGCTCTGTCTGCTCCGTCTGCTCCGTCAGTGCTGTCGCCTCCAACTCCACTCGCACACGGGGCTCCTGGCCAAGGCGTACCCAATTCCACCGCACCCCTCCCGAGGGGGACTCTGGGGGCCCGGTTTGGGGCAGGGAAGGCTCACTCATGAGCGGAGGAGAATAGGGAGGAGGCTGGCCAATGTCCTTAGCTGACAGAAGTCCAATAAGGAGAAGTTTGAATAGAGGCAAAGAAGCAAATTAGAGAACAAAAGGAGGACAGGCGTCCAGTTCAGTGGATAGAGAAAGTTCAGAGGGTGAGAGTGAAGCTGAAGGATGCGAAAGGAGGGAGATCCATGCTTGGAGAGACCACCATGGACCCACTTGGGCTGATGGCGACCTAACATTTGCCTCCACGTCATTATGCAGTGACATCGGCCAGTAAAGGAGCTCTGTGCAGGGGAGATGCGCCAGATGTTTTCCCAGTCCTTAAGATTCAATGTCCCCCTCTCAGGGTACCATGGACATTGAACTTCAATCTCTCCAACCAATTTGCGCAGATCCCTTTTCCTTACAGGGACTCTGGGTGCTTTTAAAAGTGATGGCTTTCAATGCAGCTAACGCAGCATCTCATCAGCAGTGCTTTGGCAAGAGCTCCCATGCCTGATTGGTTACGTCAGGCGAGAGAGTGTCCCTAGAACGCGGGTCCGAGGATACACCAATCCAGCGGACAGTCAGTGCACACGAGCGATGGGTCTGAGGATCGCCCGATCCAGCAGGCAGTCGGTACCGGGGAGGCCCACCCCAAGCTGACAGTAAGCGGCCGGAGGTTGGAAATTTCCCGGAGTTTGAGCACCAGCATGAAGTCAATACCCACAGGGAATTATAAAGGAAGAGTGAGGCGTGGAGATCTCATCTGGTGGAGAGCGCCAGCCAACAGGAAGCCTTGGCAGGGATTCCGTGAAATCCCTAGCAACTCTCCGATGTGCACCGGCCCTGGCACCTTTTATTACAGGAGTTTATAAGGTAACCCATGGTAGAGTACCCGGGAGGAAGTAGGAAACTGGAGAGCGGGAGAGTATCATACTTATGATACATGACTTGTCATGGGAGTTGCCTACGTGCGGGAGGGAAGCGTCCCGTGTCTGGGTCTAATCCACACCTAGGGGCAAGAGCCCCACTTTGTCCCTTTGTCTAGGACACCTGGTGACTGTGGAGTCAGGCATCTCGCGACCTGTGACTCATGGGGGGAGCGGGGGGGTGGGGAATGCGTATTATTGTTAAGAAGGCCGCAGCTGGCACCGGCATTCCAAGCGCTCTATCTGCAGTTCTGCTGGGTCCGCGGGCCCATCCCTACAAAGGCTTCCTGATAGTCGAGGAAGCCTTGGGTTTTTTGTTTTTTTATTTCTTCTGTCACTTAAAGTGGAGGTGGACAATGGAACCTGGGGGCTTGGCACATGTAGCAAAATTAGCTCTACATAAAAGCAGATGACAGGAATAGGGTTCTAATCTAGCAGCATCTCCTCATCATCTAGCTTTCTTTGTGGATAACCTTTTTTTGGGAGGGGAATGGAGAAACAGTCACTTATATGACTGTGTAGGGTCTCACAGTACTAACATTTCTGCCAAATGTATCCAACAGAAATGTTCAGGTGGGAATTCTTGTAACTGAATTGATTTATAATGGCATAGAACAGGATTGTTTGTCTCTTTGTAATCCCACATTCTGCACTTCTCACACTATGGCTGATTCTGCACAGGCAACACTAACAGGGGGAGGGAATAGAATGCTTCCTATTTGCCATAGTTTGCACAGGCAAGCAGGAAGGGTTTGCAAGTTGAGTTGAAGAAAAAAAGTTGCTAATTTAACTTGGGTTCAGGCAAATATAATGGGTTGGAAGCATTTGGGGGGTGAGTTCTGTGGGAACTTCCCCCCATGCTTTTAAAAAGGGCCCGAACCCCTTATATTTGGCCTGTGCACAATCACCCATTGTCAGCCTGGACAGTTTGCTGTCTATATTGTCATTTAATTTTGTATTTGTCTTACTATTGCTTTATTCATTTGATGACCTATATTGTATGATGGTATGATATTATATGCTGAGATGCATGGATGCTCTCTGTTTGTAATATACATTAATTAATCCAGAAATAGAGTAGTGGGAAACAAGAAACCAAATAAATAATGTAGGAAAGGCATATTAAATAGTTAAATAGCATGGATCATTTTAACTCCCTAGTATTTAGGCTAAAAAAAATGTTTTTTTGAAAATGAACAGTGAAGAATGCACTGCCCCAAATGCGGTCTAAAATAAATCTATATTTGATTGATAGTCCCCTTGTTTTTAAAGAAAACTAAGTAAGGATATAACTAGATGTCTTACTGCTTATCTAGTCATGGTGGAATAGTTATACAAAATATTTAAGGCTCAGTCCTTGCTTGTTTTCTTCCCTTTTTGTTCCCCTTTTGTGTTGTGTGTGCATTATGGTATAGGCAGTTGACTAGAATTATGAACAGCTTGGAATGCAAGAACAGAGGGACCTACTGCTTCTGATGAGAGAGGAAATAATTGAGGAATTTGGCAGCTATGTCTTGAAGTCAAGTGGCTTATGTTGCATATACAGTGGTAGGTGAGTCTGTTATATGTGAGGGTAAACAAAGATTTTGGATAAATACCTTTTTACTATTACAAATAGCATCACTGTGAGCAATCATGGGCATGTAATTTCAATTATATAACTTTTGTTGCCATGATTGTTTTTAGAAGAGGGTCCTAAAGAAACTTACAATAGCAGCAACTGCTGCATAAAGAAATGGTAGTGGAAAATTAACAGTGAGACTATAAGTGCATTTATACATTGCACTGTGTTAGTTGTTGAGTTCATTCCAGGAATTATGTTGAAACTCTCTCTTTTTTATGAAGGAGAGGCCAACGAAGTCCTTGTGACAAAGTGTGACCCAACCCTGGGGTCTTCTAGTCCTACAACACTTTGATGTTTATCATTTTAAAAGGAGAGGTTTATAAGTTGTTATCTCTGTAAAAAAGATTGCTGTTGATTTTGTAAATGAATGGTTTAATGATATGCAAAGACTATTATCTGGCAAAATATTTATTTTTAAAAAGACATTTTAATTGAATTTTCACCCTTAGGTGCCTTTTTTGTTCCATCTTTGGTCTAGCATTTTTACTAGATCATGCCAATTTTATGCCAATTTCAGCAATGGACCTTAATCATACATATAATTTTTAAAAGTCCTTCTGATTATTTTGTAATTGCGGTCTGAAGAGTGGGAGGGGAAAAGCAGAGTGGAGCAAGAAAATCTGAAGAAAGCCTAGCCTCCCTGGATCTCCTCCTTTTTTCTTCCAAAGGGAGAGAAAAGTTTCATTTAAATTGGTTTTGGAAACTATAATGGTTCTCTGATCTGAGGGAGGGATGACTGCTGGAAAGGGTAAAATGTGTGCGTAATAGAGGGTAAAACGTGTGCATAACAAACCTGAAAGGAATGTACACTCAATGCAAAAGACACCACACGTGCATAAAAGCCCTTACCTCATCAGGCAGGCCAGTCCATAAGGTGGGGGTGACAACAGAGAACTCATGTGTAGAGGCCCATTTTCTGGGTTTGCACCTGTAAAAGACCTGCTTAGATGAGCAAAGCATAAAAAGAGTGGCAGTCCAAAGCCGTGAAGGACTTTGCATGTCACAGGTCCTGAGTAGAACCTGCTAACTGATGGACAGCTAATAGAGAAACTGCAGAATGATCATAACGAACCTTCATCAACTGGAGCATCTAAGCTGACTTTACGGAGACACCTATATAGAGTGCATTATAATAATCTAGTTTCAGTGTTAATATGGCATGGATCCAAGTGACTAGAGTTGCTGAATAAAGAGGAGGATTGAGTTCAACCCTAAACCCTGAACCATGTCAGCAAGGGTCTGCTGAACTCCATTGAAAGTGAGAAGCCCACTATCTTCCATTATCTCTGTCTTCCCAACCAACATTACCTCTGACTTGTCATGATTTAGATTAAATTTTTTCTATCTTAGGCTCCTTCCGCACACGCAAAATAATGCGTTTTCAAACCACTTTCACAACTGTTTGCAAGTGGATTTTGCCATTCCGCACAGCTTCAAAGAGCACTGAAAGCAGTTTGAAAGTGCATTATTCTGCATGTGCGGAATGAGCCAAAGTCATTTAACCACAGTAGGCAAGCAACGATTCAGGACTTTTACTGTATCACCAGGAAATTTTTCTAAGGAGATGTAGAGCTGGGTAATTGATGACAGCCAATCCCCAAACTATTAATAACTTTGCATAAGAACTTTACACAGGGATTGAACAACATTGGGGATAGCATCGCACCCTCTTAAACCCCACAAGAGAGATCTCACACTGACAACAGCAAAGTCTCCAACAGCAAATGTATAAGTCTGGACTTCGAGGAATGATTTGACCCAGTCCAAACCACATTCCTTGATACCTATTTCTGCTTTTAACAAGATTGCACAGTCCAATGGTAGATAAATCCAGTAAAACTGGCATAGCCTTCTCTACATTCAGGCAAAGGTCATCAGCTAAATCCATCAGGGTGATCTCTGTTCTATAGCCAGGCCTAAAGGCAGATTGAAAAGAGTTCAGAGCAGAAGAGTTATATGATTGGTTCCACACTGAATCACCTGTCAATTTAGAGGTGGATAATTATTATATATTTAAGATTAGGGTCTGAAGGAGATACATTACTTGTCCCATAGATTTAAGATTCAGTATATATATTCCATTCATGTCAATATCCATCATGGTAACTGGGTCAAAATGGTCTATAAACAGATCAAACAACATTAGACATTTCTTCTGACTGTTGTATGTTACAACTGGCATCCAAATCAGTGTATTTGTGCTATTTTATCAGCAAAAAAAAACTTTGCAAAAAGTATCTCAGATAGCTTGTTGTCCCTAAGACAGTAAAGGCTCAGATTGAGGAGTCAGCAGATGCACAAGCAACTGAGATGATTGTGAACTAGCTGATGCAATGGTACCAGAAAAATAAATAGTAGCAGAAAAATGTCCTTGCCTCTGTTCCATTGCCTGATTATAGTTGTCAAAGTACCATTATCTGATGAAGGAAGCTTAGTTGTCAAAGTCCCAAAATCTTGTTGGACTGGAATCAAGTTCCTGTTGAAATCAGAGGGGTTCTATTGGATTACATCTGTTTTCTACAAGCCTAACTCATGTAACCATTACAGTTCAACAAAGAATGTCAATATGATTATGAGCTTGTTTGCACATTATTTTTGCAGAAATAAGCAGTTTCTGGAGAACTTGTAAGATATTCTGTAAAATTGCATGATGTCATCTTAATCAATTGTCTTAATTATCTTAATAACCAATTACCGTATTCTTTATGTTCAAGATGGTAAACTTCCAGTAGCTTAGAAGAATCTGGTTTTTTTTCTGATTTAAGTGTAGTAGGGATTGCTATTTGGGCAGCCCAATCCAAAGCCTGAGGAAGCCAGGAAGGGCGCTGCTGCCACACTGCTTACCACTTCCAGAGGACTTTCCAGCAATATGGGGAAGCAGAAATAAACTCATTACCAAAAAGCCCTCCTTAGGGCTAAATGGAAAGAGTGATGTAAATTCAAGCCCCAGGCGACAGAATAACTGCCTGCAAAGTCAGGGTTGAAACCGACTGACATCAGCTCCACCCCAGGAACACCCCAGCTTGCCCTTTCCCATTCCAGCAATCAACTGGATGCTGTGGAGTGGCCTCAACTCACTGGTTTCACTGCTGCAGACCTAGGGGCAGCCAGCCACATGTGCCTTTGCTCTCTCTGCCAGCGAGGTTGTCCCTTGTGCCAACAGAGGGGACAAACATATTGGCCCAGCTTCATGCCGGCTCCATAACGCTATTCAGCCCTGCCCCCATAGGGCACTGTTAGACTCCCAAATCTGTGGTTAGTGATAGGGCTTATCTGAGAACTCCATCCCAGTGAGAAGCTTGGCAGAGGGACTTCAAACTAAATTCATAACTAAAACAAACTATGCAGCATTGAAAGGCAGTGCACAGAAGCTTCTTAGCCTCTATAAACTTCAATGATACTAAAAGCTCAGAAATTGCCCAGCTGTTCACCCCAAGGGACCTATTCAAGGATTCAGAAGAAAGAAAATGGAATCTTTCTGAAAAAGACCTCTAGGGATATTAATTGTCAAACCAGATCCTCTCATCCTTCCCACAAATTTAGATTATTCTGCACTGATTTCATTTTGATCTTCTTTCTCCAGCATCTTCTTATGCCAGGATTAACTCAACCCTGTACAATTCAGCTTTGCTTTATAAAACACAGGACGTTTGCTCTCAGAAAATTTTTATTTTAAAATGTTTTACACTCTATTCTCTGCCAAAGATATTGCAGTCTAAGTAATGTACAGCACACTGAATACAATAGCTCAATTTTAATCAAAAGACAATAAAATGTACATACAACCAGCACACACACACACACACACGTACACACACACACGCATGCACATATACAGTCTTCAGATGAACTTCACTTTAATTATAAGTGAAGGTATAACTTGAAGATAAAGGAGATCATAATAAAAGTGGCATTATGAACAGTGGAAATTTGTATTACAAGCCCATTCTTTTGTTAAATTGTTAAACCTGGCAGGAGCTGTTGTAAAGGTAATGACTACTGGAGTGACTGCTATGTCATCTTTCATGGAAGGCATATAACGAACTAGTGGGAGACAAGACAGGACTTGCACTGGATCTATTTTTATTCCTGCATTTCTCTTTCCACAGTATTTCCAATTATACCCCCCAGCTGGCCAATAGCCTCTCCCCTTTTCTTCCCATCCATCTCCCTACATTTATCTGCCTTCCCCTGGAAGCTCCTGAAGCTTCTTTCTTTTCCTTTCCTACCTGCTTTTCCTACCCCCCTTTAGGTTTACACGCTTTCCTCTCCCTGTTTGCTTCACTCCTTTCCATCTTTTAGCTTTTTCAGTTTCACTCTCTCCCTCCCTCCATTTCAGGTGACACTAACCAAAACATAAATTCCGATACAATATTTTCTGGGTCACCAAGCAACTCCCAAAATGGTCACTCCCAAAATGGTCACTGATCTCAAAACATACTCTCATGAAATCTTGGTCAACGTTCTTTTTCTTTTTTCCTTACATTATTTGGGGGGATTTAACCCCCATATAGGCTAGATCTCAGATTATTCTGTAAATATGAACCCCCGCCCACCAATCTGCCTTGGTCCCATGGTGTGGATTTTTGATCCAGATTCTGGAGCCAGATTCAGAATTAGATACCAAGTTGAGGCTTGGCATTGTGGTGGTGCATGGTGTACAAGTAAGGACAGATAGCATCATTTGGTTTCTGGGCAATATGATGTCTTTTGTTGTACAATTCCTATGTGTAGCAGCATGAAAACACAAAAAATAATGTCACAAGATTATATTTCATTAAAAATTCAAATTTTTTTGCAAGCATTTACAAGCTGTGAGGCTCTTGTCCATCTATACTTCAAACCTATCTTTATTTAAAATATTCCAGTGATGAGTAACTTGGAGAGGATTGGAATGATTTTAGCAACTATCTTGTAACAGTTTAAACTGTATATTTTTGAGGGCTGATTCACACATAGTCTATATCTACTTGATACTGCTCCAAGACATATTGATAACTCAATTTAATGTATAAACATCCTTTACTGAAAAGCAGCATGTCTGAAGAGATACAAATGCTCAGTGTATGATATTTGGTTCATTATGGCTGCTTCATGAAGGTGAACCTTCACCAGACGTTGCTGTCCACAAGTGATGGGCATGCCTGTGTGAGTTCATTGTAGAGGAAAGAAAACCCCAATTGTCATAAATCCTTTTGTCTGCCCCTCTCCATCTTATCTGACTGTATTCCATTCTTTGAAGAGTCCAGTTATCTGGCAAGAGAGTCCACTGTGGTAGATTAGCTGGGCTGGAAAAAAAGGCTGAAGGAAACAGAATGAAGGGAAATATGGAAGTGGGCAGACAGAATTTAATTTCTTTCACCTGTGTACTTCATTTTTGTATAAACAAAAACACACGTTGCCTCTGCACTTGACGATCTAGGAAAAGGAGGGAAACACCCACGCACACATAAAACTACGCCTCTTTGCGCTCATTTTGGATGTGAGAATTTTAATTACCCATGGAATGTGGACACTTCTGAAGTGCCTATGGCAGGAAGAGTCTATGCAACCCCTGAAATCTCTGAGATATAGCCCCTGAAAATACAGTTCATAACAGGGGGAAGAGAAAGAAAGCTACACCCATAGAAACAAGTGGAAATGGTTTACATAAATGCTAATTCTTATATTAAAGAAACAACTCTAATTTTTCAAATGACACATGAACTAAATCTGACTCTTCTTTTGTACACTCCTATAAATTAATTTTTCAGTGGGATTAGATATTGGAACATATCTGCACAGGTAACAAGAATTATTTTATATTTGACTTAGTTTCTTCAACTTCACCTTTAAAAAACAGTTTCCAGCATCACTTTCTTATTAGTGTTAATTGGATCATTAAAGGAATTGTTCCTTTTGTAGATAAATATATTTTTAAAACCATACTATTGTATGGATAATTTACTCTTCATGCTATTCACATTTGCAATTCAGGCTAAGCCTTTGGAAGGCAACAGCTGTATGGCTTAAGGTGTTAATAATACTGTGGCATTGGGTTCCTTCCTTGAGCATTGTGGTTTTCACACATCCAGCTGGTGTTTGTAGTATGTTAAAGTGGGACATAGTAGGGCAGATGGTGAAGTAAAGGTCATGGTAGGGTAGGTACAGAACATCATTAAAGGATCAGGAGATATTTTTGGGTTAGCAATTCATCATCAAAGGGGAGAACAGTCTTGGGGAATATTATATTCTCCCAGCCTTGACAGTTTCTTACATCACTGTAACACCGTATTTGGCTGGTGAGCTCCAGTAGATTCTGTCCAAATAAGAATTTGCAGCCCTAGATGAAGAGAATGGAAGTTTTTCCCCCTGTTCCTGTTGTCCCAAAATACGTGGCTTAAATCTATTATAGCTTTAATAAAAATATATTCTGATTTCAATGAATTTGGAAGGATGGGTTCAGTGGCAGATCGCTTACTTTTTATGCTGAAAGTCAATTTGATCAATTTCCAGAATTACTCATTAAAAGGATCTTGGGTGCCTTGACAGCTCCTTAAGATCACTGATAGCTTTGACCAGAATATTCACTACTGAATTGCATGGATCAAGCATCTGACCATTAAAAACCATTTCTGTCATAATGGGCTCAAACACACCCAATTTAGCATTAGACAGTATCCCGAGCTGACCCAACACACAGGCAGAGAGTAAGTTTTCTGCTCCTCACTGGTGTTCGTTCGTTCATTACCTTTCTATTCCTCTCAGTGACTCAATACAATATTTGATCCTGTGATGCAAATGTTGAGAATGTCCTGGGACTGTGCCCCCAGACCTTCACCTTGACCAGGAGAGGGCCCAGAAGGCCCAGGAAAAGCCCCAGGATAAAGACTTACTCAGGCCCCAGGGAACACCGGGCAACAGACAGCAATGAACAGACCCTGTGGGCAATTCAGCTTGCAGGGAGGAGCTCTGACTGGGTCAGATGATGTCTGGGTTCCAAAGGCCGAACAGCAACAGAAGAGGCCTGGAATGGCCCAATGCTGCAGGTGAAGCCCAGGCCTTTCAAGAGTAGGCCTAGAAGCCCAACTGAGGCCTCTGTCCTCTTGGAGAAGTAAAAGAAGAGAGATGGGACCCAGCCTGGCTAGGAAGGAAGGGAAGAACAAGTATACTGAATGAGAGCCTTTAAAGATCTGGGGGAGGAAGATCCAGGGGAAAGTCTGGGGGTGGAGGCCAGATTGGGGGAAGGAAATAAAAAGGTTGCATGCCTGGATGGCTTGTGAGGATGCTCCATGTGAATACAGACATTTGCGGGGGGGGGGGGGTTGGAGTGCAGTTGTTGCACCACAATTCCCTGTCTGAGGCTTGTCAGACCCTCAGGGGCTCAGGGATTTGACAGAAAACATATATTTGATTACAAAAAACCTGAAAGATATGAATTTAATTTCATGAGAGATTGAGTGTATTGCCGTTAAAGGCTGGTGTATGCCCAGAATACCATAAGCTATCCAGAGAAAAGTGATTTGTTAAGGATCATCATTCTAGAAAGTTTTTTGTTGGCTCAGTGCAGCTTTGTTTTGTCCTTAAGAGATGTTGTTTCAATAGATGGGGTTAGAACCAATCACTCCATGGTGTTCTCACAGTTCTATGCTATTTTTCTGCAATAAAGCTCTGGTCTTTTGAAAATCAATTTCTTAATTTGTTTTCCTCTCCAATTAAGTGAAACTCACCAGGAGAGCTATAGGGTGGAAACTGATGTGAAGTCACAGTTGGTAAATGTATTGATACAAGAAGAGACATCAATAATTTAAAAAGAGACTGGAGGAACAACTCTAAAAAAGATGAAATCAATAAATAATTTGCAAAGGATCCATTTTAGGTGACTACATTAATTAACTGGGTATGTAGGAGGTTACTAAATATATCAATATACCTGTTCAGTCAATATATTGAGAAACATTGGAGGGAGTAAATTGTATTACGTGGGGGTGGGAATGGGGTGGTAAACAAGTCCAAACAAGGCAGCAGTACAGCTTCTCTGCAAAGCTGTACCCAGTGAATTTCAAAGCAGTACCATAGCAGAGAAAAGGGAATGCCCTTGAAGGTATAGTTATTACTATCCATTCACAAGAGTGAAAGGCAGACACATCTTCTTTATCTATAATTGATAGCAATTTCTTGCTGGTTTTTGACAGGAGCTGCTGATAATGGACATTCCTAGAGAACAATGGCCAACCCCCTCCCTGGGAAGAGCACGGAACAGAAAGACGAGCTTGGTCAGCTGTGTAGAACATTCCTTTCTAGGCTGACAGGTTCAAACTCTATTCTCTTTCCATCTTATAATGTGTCTGTGATGTCATATATATAACTTCCTGTCAAGTGCTTGTTGTTCAGTGAGTGCCATGATGCTGCAGGCTGTTAAAAGTAGCTGCTGACTGGAAAAATTGAAAGTCATCTTCTACCACCTCTGCTTGAATCAGTTCTTCAGAGATCCTTCTTGAAATTGTGACTCTGGGATGTGTAAGTGCTCCATGTCCTCTGTGGTACGACACAAATAATTCTTTCATTTGTTTTTTCTGAATCCAAAGATCATCCAGTGCCCCAACCAACTTCCTGGCCAGTTTCTGTCAGTCTCTTCAGAAGTTTTCTTTCTGTACCTGCACCTTCAAAACTGAGATGAGGAATGACCAAAGACTGCACTTTTTCAGTGGTGGTGCCCCACCTTTCAAATGTCCTTCCACACCCCCGTGAGACTTACCTGGTGCCTACTTTACTAGGCACCAAGCTAAAACATTCCCATTTACCAACTTGCCACTAAGGGCTTTTATATTCTACATATCTTATAAACTGTTTCTGGCCCAGTGATTATTTTTTCTACATCACTGTTGGCTGCTCAGTGCAGATTTTATGCTGTTGTAATATCCTGGCTTGTTTTTATGGCTTTGGCCTGCATTTTATTGATTGTGCTGTGAAAGAATTGTTCTGTGTTAAAAAACTTATTTTAATGGCTTATCCCTCCCGCCACCCAGTAGTGTAGTTTAATGTCTTCATTTTTAATGCTATGTTTTGTTTTATTTTATAAGTTGTAAGCTGCCTGAGAGAGATCTCTGAAGAGGTGGCATTTATATTTTGTAAAGGAATGAATCAATATTTGTGTTAATGTGTTTTAGCAATATGGTTATTAAATTCTCATTTTTATTTGCCTTCCTATCAACTTACACATGTTTTGCTAAGACTCTCAGTTTTTAAAGCTTTGCTGGCTTTGCTGACTTAATTGGGTAACCATCTTGGCAGAGGCAGAGTGAGGAAAAACTGCACCCAGAGCACGCATGCACTTTGTGCCCCTGCTGCGGCGTCGCCTGCCTCTGCCCTGGAATGCCCCTGCCATGCCCCCACCATGCCCCCTCGGTGACCCGGCCATGCCTCTGCCGCTGCTTCACCCAGGGTTTGCCCCCCCCCCCCCCGTGGGTGCTACGCCACTCCATCCTGACTTGGTGTGGTCTTCATTTTGAGAGTACATTTCCTAATCTGTCATATACACAGCACTATATAACTCTGTCATGAGAGTGTCTTTTGAAATATTTCTTTCCATCAGGTGTTTTCTGAAATTTTTAAAAATAATTTTCAAAAGCCTCTCTGAATACTTTCATCTGTGTCTTCCCTTCCCTGAAACAACTGGCACTGACAAAGTATTTGTCAAAGATTTCCACTACAGTACAAAATACAGCCATTCTGGTTCAACGTGTCACAAAGAGAAGGATATAAATTCTCCAGAAGTGTGGATAGCGGGAACAATTTTAACAGAGGGGAACAGAGACATATAACAGCAATATTTAGTTAAGTAAAAGGAAAAGAACAGTTTCCCACCTTCAAATATCAACCAATCAGTGACATTCATCTGTGGATAGCTCCTGACCTGAAAATAACAGGTCAGTATCAACCCAATACAGAAGGCTTCTCTTGTCTTTCAAACACTAATATGCAAAAACTGACTTTAGAATTAGTGATGTGTACAGTATTAAAACAAAGCACTGGCATTTAACCAAGCTGTTCCCTAGGGAGAAAGAAATAATACAACCTTTTGAATGTTATTAGCTTGGATGCTGTGATGTACCTATGTCTATATGCCTTTAAATGAGCCCCTACAAATGAGTTTCTGTTTCTTTGCTCTAGGCCCGCATGGGAGATGCCTTACTTAGTTCTAGCTCTGTGTGTTTAGGTGGTAGTTCCATGTGTGTGAAGGAATTAACATTGTTGAAATTGCCAGTTCATCACAATAAAAAACAACCCAGATACCCTCTCAAAGCAGCAAGCCACTGGGGCACTCCTCTCCAGCAGAGGGCTTTACAACTGCAGAAAAAGAAATCTAGCAAAAGATAAAGTGTGTCCACAGGCCACAGCAATGCCCAGCTTTGCTAGAAGTGTACTCGGATAAATCATTCTGCAAAAATGTACAGTGCATAACAAGCAGCCTCTCATCTTGCTAAAGATATGAATCCTCTGTTTGTAGGAACAATGACTGCACACCAGCAAGCCAAGCATATGGAAGCCCACATGATGCTTGGTATATCACTGTCACCAGTTTATCCGTTCCTATCAAGCTAGATACTGGAGCTTAGGTCAACCCAGGACCTCAGGATCCTGTAGAAAGCCTGCAACAAAATGTATGCAGAACAAGGCCAAATATGACACTAGTTGCTTTGTGGAAGTCCCATAATCAAACTGAGAGGTGTCAACCTGGCTCACTGCAAGAGTGGTCCTGCTACATGCCATCTCAGATTCTGTGTTATCGACAAGGAGGATGCAGCATTATTGGACAAACGAGTCTGTATGGTCCTTGATCAATTGCATCCATGATACAATGATGCATTCCTCAAGCAAAATCAAAGTCCTTATCTGACCCAATATATCCCCCATGAATCCAGTCTGATAATACCCTTCAGGAGTCTTTTGTGCAATAACTTCATTTGGCAATGGGGGCCTGATCACCAAGCATCTCTTGATAAACTGAACAGGGCAGTTTTGTAATACATCAGTCCTAGAGAACACATAGAGGTCCAGCCTAGGAATGGTCTAGAGGCATTTCTGCTCCAGAAATGGAAACAAATAGCATAAGCATCCTGGTCCCTGTCCAGGCAGAACAAAACTATGCACAAATAGAAAAGGATGACTATGGAATTCTGAGTTCCATAGTCATTGTTGATGCTTTAGCCAGACATTGATGGCAGCTTCTGGCAGTTGTCGTTGCAATGTCCAAGTTCCACTAGTATGTCTTTGGTGCCCAAGTGACAATCCAATCTGACCATAAGCAATCATAATCTATTTTTGTCAGGCCAATTGGAATGGACTGAAAAGATTGCGAGGGACATTATTATGAAGTGTAACATTTAGATCCAATAAAAAAGGCAAATAAATGTTTATAGTTGAAACACTCTCAAGGGACATCATGGGCACCACGTCTGCTGATGTGGAACCCTTGTTTGAGGAATGGGTGATTTATGGCCTGTGCAGCCTAATTTCTCTCAGTGATCACATGTTTAAGTAATTGTTAGATTTCACTGTAATAAATACAAACCAGCCAGCCCTAAATACCCCACTCATCTATGGTTGGCCCAAGCAGGTCAGGCAGCAACTCCATCCTTACTGGTTACGCCAAAACCACATTAGACTTGAAAGTGAACTGTTGATGATAGGACTCAAAATCACAATTCTACAAGGAGTTATAGAAACCATGTAAAAACTGCTGCATTTATCACACCAAGGAGTCAACAGATCCAAAGCACATGCTGGAGAACTGACTTATTGGCCAAATGTGAATGCAGAGATTTTGAGTTGGCAACTGCCAGCCATGCTAAGAACTCCAGCTGTCCAATGATTCCAGTCCTTCTATGGCTGAAAGTAACTGTTGACATATTTGAGCTACAAAGTCACAACTGGTAGTTGTATTTTCCAAGTGCCCAGAAGTTCTTCACCAGGCTGACAAGATGTCTGCGACTACAGTATCAAAACTGAAGTCACTGTTTGCATGCCATGGTGCACCAAAATAAATTATCTGTGACTATGAGCCCTTTGCCTGTCAGCTGATGAAGGAATTTGCAGAGTGATCTGGAAAGCACTGCAAGATGACACTGCCCCTCATCTTGCACTGCTAAACCTGAGAAATACTCCCATAACTGGATTGGATGTTGCTCCAGCCCAGTTCTAATGAGAAGGTTACCAGTCTCTTACCAGTCACAACTTCTGTTCTTAGGCCCAAAGTACAGTAGGGGTGCATTTCAGATTTCACGAGCAGCAAAAATATCAGAAGGCCCAGTGTGACAATATGCCTATGCTTTCTTTTCATGAAGGGAACAGGGTAAGGATACAAACAGCTACTGGCAGATGTCAGCTTCAGTAACTGAAAAAAGAAGTGAGCCACGCTTATATATGGTAATGACTCCTCAATGCCATCGGTACTGAAGGAACAGAAGGAACCTTTATTCTTCTCCTAACAGACACTCAAGGTAGCTTGGAATATACTTACTTTGGGATGCTACAAATGTTCAGAGAATGATAGAAAGCTGGGACAACATTATGGAATACAAATAAGAATACTGAGTAAAAAATATACAAGAATTTTGCTATGGAGATTCAGACTAGAATTTTTCTCTGAATGAAGTGAATAGTTGTAGATCAACTCATAGTCTTGGATCAAAGAAATACTTCTTTTAAATCAGCTGTAGGATTACAAACCAGGAACATAATTCAATGTTAAAATGAAATTAAGAGCTTGATTTATGTGTGCCTACACACCTCTACAGTCCAGATCATTTACATTTTAGGATAACGTTCCTCCATTAGAACTAATAAGTGATTTAAGGGTAGAATAATACAGCCATGACTTTGCCCTTTAGTCTACAGTCTTTCCAGCTGCTTTAAATTGTAAATTACAGCAGCTTCTATGCTACACTAATAATTGATTGATGGTCTTGGGCAATTTTTGCCCACTAACCAATCTAGCCTCAATTGTGAAAGGAAAATCAATCCTTTTCGTGGTGAGTACTTTAATGAGTGCAGGAAATAATTGTGTTACAGCTGTAAAGCATCCACTCATTTTGATGATTTCAAAACTCAATGTAGCCTGCTTTCAGAGGAGATGCTGGGTCTTATTCTAGAAAGGACTAAAAACTTGCAGCACACTTTATGCAATTCAAAGAGAAGCATTCCACTTCTACAGGATGGGCAGCCCCATCCAAGTGGCCAGGTGGCTGGCTGAGGCACTGTGGCCACAGCTGTGCCACCCCACCTCTACATTAGAGGCTTTCTGGTGGGATGGGGAGGCATGCAAAGCAAAGTTTTCCTCATGGCCAAGGGTTTTAATAGACTTATGTCCCGTTTTTGGTGGCTTAAGTCTAAATTGCTGGTCACCGCTAAGGTGGTGAATGGCCGGGAGGAAGCTGACTAATGTCGGTCCTCCCCTGGCCGTGCCCCATCCCTTCTCCACTGCACTGGCAGTGATAAAGGTGCTGGGATGCTGGTGCCACATCTGGCGCTGTGTCCCAGTGCTGAGGAGGGCTGTAGTTGCACACCAGCAAGATCACCCTTCCGTTAGGGTAAATTCCCCAGAAAAGGCAAATTTGCTGGTGTGGCTGCATCCTGGTCCCACGGGCAGATTTGGATAGGGCTCTAAGCCTCTTGTTCTCTCAAGGTGAACATCTTTATGCAAGCTCAAACATCCATGCTGATTAGGTGATTCTTTGGGCTTGTGGGAGAATGATTACAAATCTAGCAGATCTAGATGGTGTAGTGCTAATAAAATGAACTGAAATCTGGCCAGCAGGTCCCTGGTCCAAATTCCACTACTGGCAGGAATTTGTTTGAATCTGCAATTTGCAGATAAGAATACCGCCCTGCATTTCAGAGGTGTTTTCGGGATTACAATATGGTAATGTATGTGAAGCAATTAGAACACTGAAAGTGCTATATGAATATATTAGAGTATTATGTTACCTCAAAGACAGACCTTTCTAATGGAACCAGTTCACACATTCAGCAGTCAGTGATGTATCCAGAGATACACAGAATATGTTTGAATCAATCCTTGGTGATATGTGCATCTATCTTTTGCTTTTCCACCTTCGTAGTTTTTCCCCCTTTATTGCCAAACTCATCATTAGCCCATAAAATACCAATTAAAACTGTAAAAATGCCACAATGCTATAACTATTGTTCAGCTGTACAAGCAGCTTTGTACCAGCAGTTATGCTATCATGTGTAAGTAAAACCTTATTGCAAGCCTTGTGTTATAAGAATGTCAGAAGAGCCCTCCTGTCTAACACCAGTAGTCCAACTTATCCAGTATCCTGTCTCACAAAGTGACCAACCAGTAACTCTGAAGTTGAGGCTTTCCCCTGACGTTTACACTAATATTCAGAGGTTTACAGTCTCTGAATGTGGAGGTTCACTTTCATCACCATAGTTAGTAGCCATTATCCATTTTGGATGTGGTAAGGAGGTTTGTGTGTGCCAACAAAGCTTGGAGCAATACCATAAAGGGTCTGGACCCTGTCAAGAAGCTAAATTTCTAGCAGTGTTACTCAAGTTGAAACAGTTACTGGGCAGCAGCAGTAATGGAAGGTGACAATGATGGAGGATCTTTTGTAGTCAGCAGTAATGTCACTTCAACTAAACCTGGTTAGCACTGTGCAGAAGGTGGCAATGGTAAGCTACTTCTGACCAACCCTTACCTCAAAATCGTATGATGGGATAGACCATAATAAAAAAGATACAGTGCTGGAAGATGGAACCCCTGGTCCAATGGCACTAAATCAGCTACTGGGGAAGAGCAGAAGACTGGTATGAGTAGCACTATTCCTAATGATATGGCCAGACTAAAGCCAAAAGGTTGTTCAGTTGCTGATGTGAACGGATGCAAAAGGAAAGTACAAAGCTGTTTGATGCATATAATAAGAATATGAGAAGCATGAATTGTAAAATGAGAAATGGAATGTTTAAACATTTCAATCATGGGAGTGAGTGAATTAAAGTGGGCTGGATTAGGACATTTTCAATTAAAATTACGAAGTGTTTTACTCTGGGAATGACAAAAATAGAAGAACAAGGTTACTTCCTTTAATAGTGAGGCAATATGTAACACAGTCAGTCAGGAGCTAGAATCCAAAGTCTGATTGAATATTATCAATCAAATCAAATTTCAGTGAAAGCCTATCAACACCAACATCATTCAAATTTATGCTCCAAATGCAGATACTGTCATATTTTAAATATTTATTCCTATTTTAATTGTATCTCGTCTTCATCTTGAGCCTTTCAGGAATAGACGGGGTATAAATTTAATACATACATACATACATACATACATACATACATACATACATACATACATACATACATACATACATACATACATACATACATACATACATACATACATACATACATACTGATGAAGAAGAAATTGAAAGCTTTTATGCAACTGTTCAGGAAGAAATTGATCACACACTTAAATAAGATGTGCTGATAATCATAGTGATAGTGATGTCTTGCATTTAAACACCTGGCATTAAAACTCTAAAGTTTCAACAGCCAAAATAAAATTTCAGAGGTAAGGCTGAAGTTAAATGAGAGGGTTTATTTTCTTCTACAGCAGAAAATAACTGAATTCTCTGCGATTGAGAAGGTGAGAAGCAAAGCACAAAAGCAGGTTGTTATCTTTTATAGCAGTTTACAAATTGGTTTGCATACATCATTAATTAATGATTTTTGGCTCTTCCTAGTTCATACAAAGGATGTAAGATACAGATCATGCATATAATATATGATCAAAAAGAGGTTGAACTTTAAGCAAAGAAAGAGGAGGATTTAGTATTTTAATGAAATCTTTTGGTGCCCTGGGTCAATCTTATCTCCAGAATTTCATATTGCTATCAAATTTGCCAAGCCTGGTAACTGCAAGCATAAACATTCACCTTATGTCCCTTTCTCCCATCACTTTATCAATGGCTCTAAGAGAAAGGTGGGGAGTAGAGAAGAAATAGTATATCCAAATGTTCCCAAAACATTCTCAAGAAGTTATGATTAATGCATTCTCTTCCTCCCCCTCCCCTATTGCCCATTCAGCACATTTGCCGAGATAGTTACTGTCTTAGTACAGTAGCTGTTTGCTGATAACTTTTGCTATTGAGAGAAGTCGATTTATGGCTACCAATCTTGATCCTCAGATCAGATTGCAAATGCCTTAACAGTCCAGGTGCTCGGGAGCAACAGCCGCAGAAGGCCATTGCTTTCACATCCTGCATGTGATCTCCCAATGGCACCTGGTGGGCCACTGCGAGTAGCAGAGAGCTGAACTAGATGGACTCTGGTCTGATCCAGCTGGCTTGTTCTTATGTTCTTAAAGAGAAAGTATGTCAAAGTTCATTGCTTCTTACTATACTAAACTCTGGCTATGAAATATTAGCTAAGTAGAATGAAATGAATATGATATGCATTTTCCAAAATTCTGCCACAACTGGAACTCAAAAGTAGGAAACAAAGCAGAATCAAATATCATTGGCAAATTTGGGCTAGAAGCACAAAATGAAACAGAAGAGTGACTGACAGAATTTTGTGAAGACAACAATTTGTTCATTGTGAACACATCCTTCAGGCAACCAAACAGATTTTTGTATGTGTAGACATTACAAGATGGCCAATACAGAAATCAAATAGATTAGGTAATCAAAACCAGATGATGGAGAAGCTCTGTTCTCTCTGCTAAAACAAGACCAGGAGATGATTGCAGTATAGAAATTAGAAAAAGTAGAAAACTCCAAAATAGTCATAATGCCAAAATACAAACAACATTCTTGAAAAGTT
The DNA here is from genome assembly GCF_021028975.2 of Sphaerodactylus townsendi. Classification (NCBI taxonomy): domain Eukaryota; kingdom Metazoa; phylum Chordata; class Lepidosauria; order Squamata; family Sphaerodactylidae; genus Sphaerodactylus; species Sphaerodactylus townsendi. Next base: position 57,726,744 of record NC_059433.1, read on the forward strand.
TAAAGGATGTAAAAACATATTTCCCTTACTAAGTTCAAGTGAATACAAACCAGAAGAACTGCAGGTTGAAACCAGAGATATTAGCAAGTAAAAATGTGCAACGACTATTCCTGTAGCCAAAAGAAATAAAAAACCTTGATGGATGACTGAGGAAACTCTTAAAATTGCTGAAGATAGACAGGAAGCAAAGTGAAAGGCAACAGAATAAAAAAAACTAAATGGAGCATTCCAGTGACACACATAGAGACAAAGAAAACTATTATAATAACCAAATAGAAGAAATAGAAGAGAACAGAAAAGAAATAGAAGAGAACAAAAAGGAAGAACAAGAGATCTGTTCTACAAGACCTAAGAAATCAAAGAGAAATTTAAAGCACAGTTAGGAATGCAGAAAGATCAACATTGAAATACATTAACTGGACAGGATGAAATAAAGAAAAGGTAGGAACAATGCACTGAAGAACTATACAGAAGAGATGAAAGGAAGGCAAATTCCTCCCAGGAAGAATCTTTTCAAGAAGAACCTACAGTTTTATAAAGAAGTGTTGTGAAAGTTGCACTGAAATCAATTGAAAAAAATGGGTGCAGCTAAGATATCAATAGATCTATTCCAAGTTACAGAAATGGAGTCCATCAAAATATTGACAAGAAATATGGAAAATAAAACAATGACCCACAGACTGGAAATGATCAATTTATAATCCAAATCCCCAAAAAAGAGGCATCAAAGACCCAGCAACTATTGGACCATTGCATTAATTTTGGCTACAGGAAGTGAAGTGATGCTAAAAACCCTACAACAAAGCATGTTAGTATGTATGGATGCTCAAGCTGGATTCAGAAAAAGAAGATGCACTAGAGATCTTATTGCAAATTTACATTGGTTACTGGACCGTACGAGAGAATTACAGAAGAAAATTAGTATAGTTTATAGATTATGGCAAAGGTTTTGACTGTGGATTGGGCCACTATACTGCTCACCCCCAATTCTAAATAACTAATGGATAAATTGAATAGCAATATCAATCCAAAATAAAAATTGTACATTTATTTTTACCCTCTGCTTCATAGGAATATAGGAATTCCTATCCTCTGCTTCATAGGAATATAATATCAGTCTCCAGTGTCACATCCCATAATTCTGCACATGTGCAATACGTTGCCCAACAATGTGGTGGCAGCATTCAGAAATTAATATTACCCACTCAAGTTTTAGAGTGCTTTGATCTATAGTTCTATTATTAACCACAGTGTTTCTACCCACTAATTGCTCTGTGTCTTTTGTGAATAAAATCTAGTCTCTGTCTGGGGGCCTTACTAACGATGACAGATGAATACACAATTACAAACACCTGATAGCCTCCAGTGAATCTGGTCTGTTATGCCAATTGTGGACCAAACAGGTGGACTCTGTAATCCTGAGGGAAAATCACAGGCAACAATGAAGATGGCTGTTAATACTGGCGAGGAATATGAGTAAGCAAGGCTTACTCATATATGTAAGGAATATGTAAGAGGAGATTTGTTAGAAACATGCTGTTACTGCTTTGTCTCTTGTTTGGTGCTAGTTTGTACATGTTGGGGAACAACTTGATCCAGAAAGCTTTTACTCTGTAATGGGAAGAGAGAAGAAGTGTGAAAGGCCAGGTAAGATTTGTTTCAAAATAGACAACTTTCCTAGCTCTGGTGCTAAAGTAGAAGTGTTATTGATAATACTCTCATATCAAAAGAGGCAAAGTTGCACACTGTACAGCTTTTTGATTCTGATGGAAGAAATTTTATTTTGCTCTGCTTTATATAAGGGGCATGCAGCCATTTCTATGTTAAGCTTCACTTGCAGAAAATGTCACCACATCTACTCCTGGCAGTATGAGAAAAGACACTATCCTCTTGCCTACCCCCATCCTACCTTATGACAAAACTATGATAAAATCCCCTAATAGTCCTGCCACCACTACATAAACTGGAGAAGGAAATTGGCCTGCTTGCCTACCTCCTTTTCCCATCAAGTTCTTCATTCAGGGCAGCTTCAGAGCATCTTGAGTAAAACCTTCCAAGATGATAATTCCAACGGGATAACCATACTAGTCTGTAGCAGCAGCAGGGAACAGGAGAGACCCCTTAAGGATTAACAGAATTTATTCTGGGGTAAAGTTTCATGAGCTCTCACTCAGGCTCATTCCGCACACGCAAAATAATGCACTTTCAAACTGCTTTCAATGCTCTTTGAAGCTGTGCGGAATGGCAAAATCCACTTGCAAACAGTTGTGAAAGTGGTTTGAAAACGCATTATTTTGCGTGTGCGGAAGGGGCCTCAGTGAAGCCTTTGTGTGGCATAAATTTTGTTAGACTTTAAGGTACAATGGACTCCTGTTCTATTTTGTGTGAGGGTTACAGTTCCTTGAAAATTTGCTTGGGTGGAAAACAATAAGATACAGTAGAAATGGGTTTCCCAATTAATCCAAAGGAAAATGGACAAATACTTTAAAACTCCAAGCATAAATAAATATACAAGTACATTATGACACAACAAAATGAACTTGAAATGGCCTGAATAAAAGTTTGGATTACATCTAAAAGCCAATTATGCTCAAAGTCTCTGCCTTGCGGCAAGGGAGAATTTCCATCGGGGCAAGATTTTTTGTATGGATGTATTTCCCCTAGCCTTGCTTTTGCCTTCCAGTTTCCCCACACCAAGCAGCACCATTTTAAGTGAAGTGAAGTGAAGTGAAGTAAAATGAAGTTTCATTTTTTTTCACTGCCAGCAAACACAGATTTGCCACGAATATCTTCCCTCCATTCACACCCAGTCTACCTTGCTTCACCTTTCCCATTCCCTTGCACCCCCATCCATGCTTCTTCCCTCCTCCCTGTGATGGCCTCTTTCCACCTCATCCTGCCTAATCACTTTTCCCCCTACCAACTATTTACTGTCCCTGACCGCTCCCTCTTCCTGCAAGCTTCTGTATGGTTGCCAGGTGGATGGCCATATTTTTAGAGTCCCTTACAACACAGCATCTTTCAGGACCCAACCAGTGGTAGGCAGAAAAACAAGCTCAACTGCACATACTGAACTGCACTGCAACAACCTTTGACTTCTCAGTGTGGGCCATTCCCCTATGCACAATTAAAATCTGTAAAACTGAGAATCATTTAACTGTTTGGGTTTGTTTTTATGATTGTTCCCCCAGATGTGTTTTTCCAACCAAGCCTGGTTGGGTGGCATGTGAGGGTTAGGGCTCATTTGAATGCAGAGTAAAGAGTGATCCATGAAGGGGAAGGGGCTTTGTAGTCATGCCTAAAGGTGACTTGAGGGGCAATGGGAGGACCAAGTCTCTCATGCCTCCTGTATTCCCAGTGAAGTTGCCCATAGCTTTCCGTAGTTGGAAAAGCTGGGAGAAATCCCTGTTTTAAGCTTCTTGAACTTGAGACTGCATTGTTCAGTGGTGCTTGCACCCATCCTTCTGGAGGGGATAAGCTATCCACATATAGAGGCTCTGGTTCACCATGTTCATGCTGGTCATTAAACAGGGTGAATACCTTTGCAAATGCATGAAGGAAAGCATCCTATCTAATTCTGGCCTCTGCCAGAAAATTCCCCTATGCCACATGGCTACCAAATGCAAGTGGAGTACTGTGCATCTGATAATAAGAGAGGCTTGGCCAATCAATTCATACCAACACAGAAAACTTTTTAAATCATTGGGTGTTTGGAGGGTTCCCCTATGTCACATGGGAATGTAAGACATTCCAGTAGGGAATCTGATGAATTATACTGCACATTATACTGGCCGTTTCTCGATGGTTCAAACATAGAGGGGGAGGCATCAGCCTTCTTGATGGGTGGAAGACATGTGTTAAACAGTGCTAATGTTAGCTAAGTTGCGCTATGCACTGCACAAAATGGAGGACAAATTCCAGGCCATATCGGAATCTGCACAAAATGGAGGCACCAGAGGAGAATGCAGTATTGATTTGTTCATTCACTGATGGATAGCATTGTGACATAAAAAGACTATTGCTTGGGCTGTCTTCTGGAACAGATGAGACACAGAGCAATTTTTAACAGGACACAATGCCAGCAGCACAACCTGTAGAGAAAAGGAAGGATTGAAGATAGGGAGAGAGTGCAAAAAGGCAGATCAAGTTACTCATGGTTGTCTGTGCTGCACTATCACTGATCCCCTTCCCTGCTGCCAGAGGATGGAAACAAAGTGAGCAAATAATATTTTGAGGTCAATATTTTTTATTTATTATAGCGCAATATCAATATGAAATAAACAGATAAAATTATTGCAAAATTGACATTTTTTATTGCATTGGAAAACATGTTTTGCCCAAAATGATGGATCAGCCATTTCTCTCTCCCTCCCCCTCCTGCCAGCTGTTGCATTTCTCAACAGGCAAAGAAGGTGTGAAAGCATGTATGTTGCCATTAAAGACCTATGAAAATGAGGAGAGATCACCATCACCTGGACAGATCTTTGGCACAAAAGAAGTGAAAAGGGATCTCCACCCCCACCCCCTCACCTGTCACTGACTGAAGGGGCAATCCTCACAATGAAGTATGAATGGCATGCTGCAGTAGGAACATAACATAATGATGGTGTGCCCACAAGTGTTGTAACAAAGGTTTCCCGCTTCCCCCCAAAAAGCACCAACATTGCAAGGTGATTTTTCTTGCTGGAGTTGGATAAGCACTTGTATTTGGGTCCACACCCAGTGGTGTATGTATCCAAGGGTTTTAAGGTGGTCTATGACATTGGTGAAAAGAAACTTCTGCTTAAAAAATTAATAGTGAAATTGTGATATACCCAGTTTGGCATTTAACTATTATAGTTATTGAACAACTGAATCTTCCACAGAGATGTGGAATGGAGAAGCCAATTGCCAAAGGCTCATGAGATATTTCACAAGAGTGGGAGGGAAGATGTGATTTGTGCTTGCCTTTTGGGAACCACTTGCCTTTAGAAAACATATGCATCTATGTGAGCCCCTGCCACCAAATGTAATTTGTTCACACAGGTAGACTACCTGTTGATTGAGGACGAGAGAACAACCAGAATTTGGAGCCAGTAATATGGGGTGTCACATGTCGCCAAGATAAATGGGATTTCATATCTTCCGTTTATGGTATTAAAACTCTCTGATGCTCAAAGCTCATAGGATTGGCAACAGAAAGCCAATCTCCCAGAAAGTGAATTGGCTATTCCACCTTCCATGTAACCAGGAAAGAGAACATTAAATACACTTTTTCAGTGTGGGAGGGAAGGGGTATATGAGTCGAGGAGTGAGTAGAGCAGTTCATGAGAGGGAGAGGTACATCAAGAGCATCTCTACCACAGCTCCTGTCAGTTCCATGCCCACCACTCAGAAACAGGGATGCCAAATACTGATATGTAGGTTGTTATTGTGTCTTTTTTTAGATGCTGTACTTATTCCTGTACGGTGTAATTTCTATTTCTCTTAGTTAATACTCTGCAGAATGCAACTTATATACTCACATTTGGCATCATTGTGTCATTCTAGGAATTTTTCATTTCTCTGTAGACAAATAAAAACATAGAGAATAAGCAGTGGGAACATGAAGCCTGGGAACAGGAGGCCTCTCCCCATAGTGGGAGACATGGCCATGCTATGCACATATGCTTAAGCATAGCCTAGACCGTTCATTTAATCTACTATGCAAAGTTCTCTTTCTGGTGCCCCACCTTGATACTAGAAGGACATATTCAGTTCAGTTCTGTTTAAAAAGAAGAAGAAGAAGAAGAAGAAGAAGAAGAAGAAGAAGAAGAAGAGGAAGAAGAAGAAGAAGAGGAGGAGGAGGAGGAGGAAGAGTTTGGATTTATATCCCCCCTTTCTCTCCTGTAGGAGACTCAAAGGGGCTTACAATCTCCTTGCCCTCCCCCCCTCACAACAAACACCCTGTGAGGTAGGTGGGGCTGACAGAGCTCCGAGAAGCTGTGACTAGCCCAAGGTCACCCAGCTGGCGTGTGTGGGAGTGTACAGGCTAATCTGAATTCCCCAGATAAGCCTCCACAGCTCAGGCGGCAGAGCTGGGAATCAAACCCGGTTCCTCCAGATTAGATACATGAGCTCTTAACTTCCTACGCCACTGCTGCTAAGAGAAAGCAAGAGAGAGGAAAAAACTAAAGGATAATCAGCAAACAATCAGTAAGATTACACTTCTGTTACCTCAGTCGCACCCTACTGGCTGTATAACAGAACATAGCCACTGTGTAAGAAATAATATTATCCTTATCCTCAAGTAAAAAAAGCTCTGGTGAGCAAGGGCAAAAAATGATAAAATTCACAGTGTAATAAAAATGGGATCATTGTTTCAGCTGCTCCTGAATTACAAGGGCAAAATCAAGTCTCCATAGCTAAATGCTGAAATCTCTCCCTAAGCAGAGCCAATGGAAAGGCATAAAAATGTGCCCTTAAGAGGGCCCACCAGAATTTTGAGAAGGTAATACTTGTTAAGTAAGCGGCCATGGAAAATTCCTCCCAACTCTTCAATAATTTCTATGGGTTTGGGAAAAGGGCTGTCTCATTCTGTGACTTGATGATGTTAAGGAAGGCAACAACTAAAGAACTCTAGAGACCCAGCCAGAGTCAGGGAGAAGCAGGAGGAGGAGTAGCTGTTTCTATACCCTGCTTTTCTCAACCTTTAAGAAATCTCAAAGTGGCTTACAGTTGCCTTCTCTTCCCCTTCCCACAACAGACACCTTGTGAGGCAGGTGGGGCTGAGAGAGTTCTGAGAGATCTGTGACTAGCCCAAGGTCACCCAGCAGGCTTCATGAGAAGAAGTGGGAAAATAAATCCAGTTCACCAGATTAGTCTGCTGCTCTTAACCATTTCACCACACTGGCTTAATCACTATACCATGCAGGCAGGGTAGTATACTAAGGGGGGGGGGGGATACCATAACACCTTTCAGGGGGGAGTTCAGTGACTATCACAGAGGTGTGACAGAGTATGAGAAGGGGGAGAGAGACCTGATGGAATTGTGCAAGCAAGCAAGCAAGCAAGCAAGAATTCTATACATGGATTTTTTTTGCTGTAGATTTCTAGTATGATTATAGCTCCTGCTTCTTTTTGGTTTTCCTAGTTGCTACCTCCTTATTTGTTTATCTCTAAACTTGTTTATCTCTAAACTTGGCAGTTTTACAAAAGACATAGAGCTTTTATTGCCACAGAATATTCTCCCCCATATGAACCTGGGATCTATCTGCCATGTGGACTGCTGATGCTTCCAGTCAGAGCTCCAGATGATTTATGTCAATTTCTTTTTGGCAATTTAGTTAAACCCACTGTGCAACATTATGTCTGGGCAAAGGAAGATGAATGCACATTTTAATGAATGAATCAGCATGTGCTTGAAATGAGGATGGCGTCAGCCTGAGGTCTTGGGGGACTTGCCAGGTTTTGGCTGTAAAACACTACAATGTCTCTTGCACACCAGGGAGTAGAAAATGGCCTGTGATGTTTTGTTGGTTCCTAAGGCATGGTCCTAAGTACATTTGCATTGAAATAAGTTCAGCTGAAACCAATGGGACTTTTGTCTAGGATTAGGCTGCATATTCTTCATAGAAGGGAAATGCAGCTTCCTGAAAGGTATCCAACCCCATGAATATAGAGTCTTTTGAGTCTAGATATTTTGATTTTAACTTGTATATTTGGAGTATAAAAATAAGTAGAAATCAGTTTCAGAAGCTTGACGTTGCCTTCATTTCTATTCCTAAGTACTGTTAACATACCTTGCTGTATTGGTGAGTCTGTTTCTCCCCAGAGGTGAGTAAATAAAATAAACCAGTCCTCAGGAGGGTAGATCAGTGTAGCTCTATTGATTTTCAGTGATTCACACATTAAGAACCAGTGCCACACTTATTGTATTCAGCACACTGGCTCTTCAACGTCAATTATTCAAACTGCATCCATTCCAAATGGGGTCATGTCCTCCATCTGTTTATTTCAGGGACACGGTTTCCTGTGCAGTCCTCAAATACTGGAAATTATATTGTGTCTCCAGTGCCATTCAGATAAAATGAAGTTATCCTTCTGTAGATTTGAAATCTTAGCATAACAAGCATTATATGTCTGTGACATTTCCAACCAAAGCTTCATGAATTTTTACAAGCTGCAAAACATTTTGTAGAGATATAATCTAAAAAAGTCCCAAATACACAGGGTGGAAACAGATCCTCACAAAGGAAAGCAATACAAGAAAGACTCCATGTAGTTATTTCATTTATTTATTTGTAGTTCTCCTTTCTGATTGAAATGCAAGTCAGATTACAAAATTAGAAAGTGGTGCCATACAAAGCAGTGTTTGACATGTTACAAACTATGCAAAAATTGGATTTCAAAAATGAAGTCAATAAAGCAAGATAAAACAGTGCAATAAACTGCAGTTTATAATCAGTTTAGCTTTCTTCTGCTTGAGGGGTCAATTATTCAGGGGTCAATTATTCAGGCAGCCTTGATGATTGTCTCCCTTGGTGGGGAGCAGTGTTGCCTGCATACATCTAGATTTCCCCTCTTCATTTAGAGACATCTGTATTTTTCTGAGCCTTGCTTTCTTTTGTGTGTTGCAGGACAGAAAAACAAGGTCCAGAGTGAAAACAGAAGTACATGGAGGCTCCAGAAAATAGAGGGGGAAAATGTCACATCCTGCCTATCTGGAATCATTAGCACTCTCAGTTATTTAAATTATGAAGATATTTTCTATAGGCTATAATACAGAATTTGCGAGTGGAAAGGAATATAGAAGTTAGTACATGGTGAAGAGCAGAAAGTTGCAGCTTATTCTGCAAATAAAATGTTTGGGATATATTGGTCACCATAGTGACTCTAGTAAAGGATTGAGTAAAGTGTCTAATTGCTGGCATTGTAATTCACTCATCCCTTAAAAATGTGCTTCGGGCAAGGGCAGTCATTTAGTTTTTCTGGAAGGAAGTTATTACTCATATCATTTTTATATTAGAATGTTCATTGATTTTTAACAATGCTTATGTAATTTTAAACTATCTGCCTGTCTGTCGGAGGCTAACTGATGGTCAACAAATATGGATCCCCTGTGCCCTTACTGCACCTAAAGAATTGTATTGCAACATTGGAGAGAAAATGCCCACCTTCTGTAAATCAATGAACTGAAGACCTTACAATTTTATCAATATTTGAATGCATGACATAGGAACAACATTTGGTTATAGGCTTATTTTTAAATACTTGGAAACCTTTTTATAGAAATGTATGTGTTGTTATATTTTTGTTTCTACTATGTGATAGTGGAAAGTGCATCAAGACACAGCTGATGTATGGTGACCCCATGGGGTTTTCAAGGCAAAAGGCATTTGGAGGTAGTTTGCCGTTGTCTACTTCTGTGTGGGCTAAGAGAGTTCTGAGAGAACTGTGAACTGACCCAGAGTCACCCACAGGCTTCATGTGGAGGATAGCGGAATTGAACCCTGTTCTCTAGATTACAATCTATTGCATTTAACCACTAAAGGATCAGCAGTGGTGTAGTGGCTAAGAGCAGGTTACTCTAATCTGGAGGAACTGGGTTTGATTCCCCGCTCTGCTGCTTGAGCTGTGGAGGCTTATCTGGGGAATTCAGATTAGCTTGTACATTCCAACACATACCAGTTTGGTGACCTTGGGCTAGTCACAGCTTTTCGGAGATCTCTCAACCCCACCCACCTCACAAGGTATTTGTTGTGAGGGAGGAAGGGAAAGGAGATTGCAAGCCCCTTTGAGTCTCCTACAGGAGAGAAAGGGGGGATATAAATCCAAATTCTTCCTCCTCCTCCTCCTCCTCCTCCTCCTCCTCCTCCTCTTCTTCTTCTTCTTCTTCTTCTTCTTCTTCTTCTTCTTCTTCTTCTTCTTCTTCTTCTTCTCCTCCTCCTCCTCCTCTTCTTCTTCTTCTTCTTCTTCTTCTTCTTCTTCTTCTTCTTCTTCTTCTTCTTCTTCTTCTTCTTCTTCTTCTTCTTCTTCTTCTTCTTCTTCACCACCACACTGGCTCTGGTTCCTACTGTGCACGCGCACACACACGCACGCACACAATTATGATTCAACAATCATTAATTTTAATTATTTTAAAGACTGTTTTTTTAAAAAAACATACACACAGGATTTGGTTTTGATGCTATATTATTCCTAGGAGATAAATGTCATGAAAAGCTTGTTCCTCACATGCCCATGTTAGCCTCCACCATGGCAGAGCTTGGATGTAAGGCAGACTGAACTAGACTGCAATGTAAATACTGGTCTGATACAGTCTTGGACTATTACTACCAATTGATTAGAGACAATACAATAATATCTTATGACATGGTGAGTTATAATATTTTTAATAACTGAGAAGATAGTGATGAACTCCAGTTTTTACCATCTATAGAAATTCTTCTTTTGGAAGAAACTTTTTCCAAAAAAAAGTACTTCACAGCCCTTTCTCATCTTTCTATCATGTCAAAGCAGGAGGATTGGAGTGAAATTTTTTTAAAAATATATGGCCAAAAAAAGTGCATCTTGGATCCAATAGCATACATAAGTGCTAAAAGCCATTGGGGTAGATGTGTCTTATGTGTTGTACATAAGGATATGTGAGACTTAATATGCCTGTACCCAGGTTCTGAAATAACAGGTGCAAATGTTGCATCATAACTGGAGCTACACCATTCTGTTAAAGTAAGTGGGCTTACAAGGCTTAATACATCTCTGCTGTACTCTTACATTCACAATTCTGTCTTGGAAGCACTTTTCCTTGATTTCAAATAGTTGTGATCATTCATTATACTCAGAAGGCTTTCTGCAAATGGATACAGATTTTCTCTTTTATTGTTATTGCTGCATATGTTACTGGTTTGAGACAGAGCACCAACTAGTGCAGGTCCTGAGATGCAGTTCTGATTCAAATTAAATACTCCTTTAGGGTGCCATAGTAGAAACAGAGCAAGGGAACAACATTGTAGCCTCTGTACAGTTATGCACTAGCTACTTACATTTCTATCAACATTCAGTGTGTGTGTGTATACACTTTAAATTCACACATACACATATATGTGTGTTTGTTATATTACAATCCAAAAAGGAATATATATCTTGTAATCTGCTCATGGTTGTGCAAGTGCCTTTTTGGCTGCATATACACAGATCAAGAAGCTGGCAAATGCTGCAATTCCCCATGTGCAAGCAGCACGTATAGCTGGAAAGAATAAGATAGGAAAGACAGACATTTAATTAAGGCTTCCTTTCCCCCCCACCACATTGTCCTTAATAGTAAATTGTTTAGGGCTGAGAAGAGTACATTGTGTGTGTGGGGGGGGGGAGAGCGTTGCATTTTCTGGCTTTTCATAGCCATGGTTTAAGAAGTGCAGTTTCTACCATAAAATTCTAGTAAAGCAGAGCTTCAATTTTTTCCTTCCATAATCATATCTTCCACTATCCTAGATGTTTAATGCTAACCATCTGCAAAGGACGAATTTTCAGAAGCATCACCAGCAGCAACACAGCAGGAGGGTATTTTGCATAAGGAGTCTGTTCTTTTGTCACATATTCCTATATCATTTTCAGTGTGTCATGAACAACGTTTAGGGTAGCATCTGTCACAGGCGGGACCTCATCATGCGTTCTCACATTGTGCTCTGTTGTTCAGAAATGGGATGAAGAGAGATGGAATTTAGGACCCAGGGGGAGAGCAGCCACTGTGTGGAGAAGGTGCACACGCATCCTACCAAAATTTTCATAGCCCCGTGGAGCCAAGGCTGGCTTATTCACAGTTCTTTGGAGAGATCTTAGGCTGATGCTAACAGAAAGAAACCTTCCTACCCACCCATTTTAGCAGCAAGGATTCCAGGAGCAAAACAACTCAAACAGAGGCTGTACAGCGTTTCGAAGGTATTTGGGTGTTCTTTTCTATGTTTGCAGTTGCAGTTATGTCTCTTTACCCATTTCCCCTCTTTTTGTTGCAATGCCATGGCTGCGGCGTTTCAGCACCGCCTTAAGTGGACAGCTCTTTTCTGCAATCCATCTGCACTCCCCCCCATCTCTCCTCCTTGCCTCAAGTCTAACCTTTTCAATGTCTTTTTATTTCCCCCTTTCTGCTCAAACTGAGCAGATCTTTCATTTCCCAAGAGATCAGTGAAAAATGAAAACATCCCTGCAAGCCGCAGACCACTGGAACAGGCAGGAGTTGATGGGGGAAAGTTCGGGTGAAGGTGACAATTTAGAGAACAAGAGGAAAAACCTGGAAGAGTTTGGGACCGCTGGGGATGAGGGTCAGATTGAGTCTCTTGGGGCAGGCAGGCAGGCAAAAAGAAATGGAGTTGGGGTAGATGGATACACCAGGAGCAAACTACTGTTTTTAAGCAAATTGCTGTCTGCTTCCATTTTTGAGGGTGAGAAAATGGGCTGGGAAAAACAAACAGGGATTTTCTGCTTTCTCAATTACAAATCATCACTGTTAATGTGAGGAGGGTGTGGGAAAGAGAGATTAAATTGATCAGGCATTATTTACTGCAGCTTTTTTGTTTTTAAAAAAAATCCTGTTTCTTGTGTGTTTAATTGAGTTAAGAATGTAACCTCACTAACCCCACCTCCCCCCCAGCATTACTTCACAGTCATTTCCCGTCATGAACATCTTTTCTGGTGGCTGGTACCAATGGCTGACTTGGGTGGGGTGGCATGGGAGGAGAGGCAAAATCATATGAAAATTAAAGGACAGATGGCTGGTCTTTGTTCATGGTAGTCAGTGATTGGTTTATATTTGGAAGGCAAAATCTGAGAGAGAGATTGAGATTTCCTGAGCTTTCAGGGTATAAGCAGATGATCACACAGATTTTCCTGGTACATAAAAAGTTAGTGCAGTGCCAACAAGTAAATGACGTTATATAACAGCATGATGTCATCCCTAAACCAAGGTACGGCTTGTCTCTCTCTGCTGGTTATGGGACAGTTATCCTTTCAAACACCACTGATTCGGGAAGATCTACATCTGAGATTACTGCAGTCATTTTATTTTTACATAAATGGTTCTGAATAATTTCATTTTTGTTGACTCATACCTGCCTAGAAAATCACTGGGAATCTATAGAAATCAGGTTGTTAAAAGGAAAGAATTTTTTAAAATTGAACAAATCCTTTGATCTGCTATTGTTATTGGTATAGAAAAGCAGCAGCTCATTTGTTTAATTTCAGTTTTGAGTCTCATGATTAGAATGAGCAGAACTGGGACCTGCAAAGAAATTGTTTACAATGAGATGAATGTTCACAGTCATATCAATTTGTAATGTGAAACCCTCTGTTCAGAAACCTTTGTTTGCTTTGCAACATGCTTTGTTTGCATTTTTCCAAAAACTAAAGCAGCCAAAATTGAAGTTCCCTTAAAGTACTTACTTGAAAGTAAGTTTAGTTAACTCCCAAGTGTATATGAACTGATGTGTATGTTGTCACCTACAGCAATATATTAACGTGTATGAATATCTTTAAAGAGAAAACACAAAATACAGGTGCACAATGGAGAATAAAGTATAGATGATAAAATTAGGGTGAAATTAGATCTGTTTCTAAAAGGAGTTTGTGGTTCTTAATAGTCACTGTTAAATGTCAGAAATGTTGATAATACATGGCTGCATTGTATGTTGACCAATATATCATGATAAACATCATTCAATATATTCATGATAGGCATGAAGACAAAATTTGGTCCCTGACCTTAAGATTTGCCATTTAAAAATATTTGAATCAAAGTTTTTTTTTTTGCCGGGGGGGGGGGGGGGGGGTTAGATATTTACCAACCAGTATATAGTATATAGACTGTCCTGGATGGCCCAGGCTAACACGATTTTTCAGATCTTGGAAGTTAGACTGAGTCAGTACTGGATAGTACTAGGTTGAGATACTGCTAAGGAAGTCAGGGATGGTTATTTAGATGAAGGCACTGACAAACCACCTCTGTTCATCTCTTTTATTGAAAACCCTACGGGATCACCATAACTCAGCTGTGATTTCATGGCATTTTCTACAACAGGTATACCCAGCTTTTTGAGTCTATGAGCACCTTTGGAATTCTGTCATACTGTGGTGGGCAAAGCCACAAAATGGTTGCTGCAAGAGTTGGAGCCAGCTACAAAACAGCATTTGCAGCTTACCTTCAGTCACATAGTGAAGATCCTTGTGCCATGTGGGGTAGCTTCTGCTAAAATAATTTTTTTAAAAAATTTGCACAGTCAATCAGAAACCTTCCTGGGGAAAAGACCCATCTTGTCCCACCCACTTTCTAAAAATGTTCGGTGTTGGCGGGCACCATGCCACCCACCGCCATCATGTTTTCTATACCCAGTTGTAGAGAAACTCACCTTTTCCTGAAGGACTGCCATATTTTTGTTGGCCTAAAGTCTGAGTATATACAGAAACATGTCCTCTTAAAAAGCTCCTGCTCCATAGGGAAACCATTAAGAACCAGATATATTAAATCCTGTTTCTCATAAAAACACCATCCCTACTGATACATTATGCCACCAAAATGGAAATGGCTTGGAAGTATTCATTAAGCTAGAGATTGTACTGTACTAGATTGACTCATTCTGCAATAGCATCTGGTTTCCTTCCCTGCCCACACACTTCCCTTCTGGCATCACTGCTGTGTCTTATTGAACAATCACACATGAACAGGAGTCTTAGTTGGTGCCGCTCAGGTCAGACTCAAACAAGCTCTTGCCATTCCCCACCTCCACCAAACTCTACAGTGGCATAGTGGTTAAGAGCAGGTGTACTCTAATCTGGAGGAACTGGGTTTGATTCCCCGCTCTGCCGCTTTAGCTGTGGAGGCTTATCTGGGGAATTCAGATTAGCCTGTACACTCCAACACATGCCAGCTGGGTGACCTTGGGCTAGTCACAGCTCTACGGAGTTCAGCCTCACCTACCTCACAGGGTGTTTGTTGTGAGGGGGGGAAGGGAAAGGAGTTTGTAAACCCCTTTGAGTCTCCTACTGGAAAGAAAGGGGGGATATAAATCCAACTCTTCTTCTTCTTCTACATAGAGATCAAGGATGGGGTGAGTCCAGCTGGTCTCCCTCCTGGTCTCCACATGGAGATGGGGTATGGGTCACCCTCGCTCACTGGTGTGCAACTGTGTCCATCCCTTGGGGGGGAGTTTGAGACTGGAGTGCAGCTGTGCAGGGAGGGTATGGCACCTGGGTGCCATTTTATTAAGCTACTCCTCTGAGAAAGAGATCAGTTATGATAATCTCTTTTAGGTCTCTCAATGGGTTTGTTATTTAAAAGTAGCTATTGGGGTGGCACAATGGGTCAGAAAAAGGCGGAGATAGACAACCTTGATCAGTTCAGTGTCTTTATAAACAAAGTAAAGAGACCTGGGAAGGTGGAAGAGAGGATATGTTTGTAAACAAAAATTCCAGGAAAGCTAATCCATGCTCCATCTTACCTCTCCTAACGTATGCTTGCTTGGCAGTTTTCAGCCCAGCTGACTTTCAGAATTGGAACTGGGTGGGAGAAAAACACTGAAATCATTTGAATGCAGGTTACTTTAGAAGTAGCAGCTCTTGCTGATCTTTCTTCCCTACCCACAATCTTCACATCAAATAAATGCTGTCTTACTCTTCATTCAGTATATTAACAATAATTTATGTTGAAGTTGTGGGTGATACTCCAGTTTGTATAAAACATTAATTAATTGAACTGTTAAAAGGCAAGGAATGAATCAACTTAATTGGCCAATCGTTTGACAGTGCTATCACAACAGATTAACAGTGCTTATGAACTTATAGCAAAGTTTCTGTTATAAGAATGCAGGGCTGCTTCCTCATGGATGTTTATCTCTAGTTTGGCTACAAAACTGCAGCATCTTTAGGTTTGGGGTGTTGTAAATCCATCCCAGGCATCCATACAATAGTCTAGTTTAATCACACTTAAACAATCTTTTCCCTGTCTCCAATATGTTTTTCCCCAAATCTTTTTTCCTGATCTTTTTGGGAGATGCACAGTTTAAGTGTGTTATCAAGTGGTCTGGGTGGGAGGTACATGTTATCTAAGGTTCCACTAACATCAACCCCATTTTTCTTCCCTCAGCCCCTGGTGGCTGCCATTTTCCCCACTGAACCACCGGAAGGCCATTTACAAGATTTAATTTGGAAAAATCAGTAATCGCTATACCATGGAGATATGCTTTCTCCTTTATAACTCTACTATGAAAATGCCTTAAAAAATAAAATCAGGGAATTCAGAGGTACAAGTCATTTATGTCACGAGATTGTTAACATTATAATGCTCCAGATATAGGAAGCATGCACAAATTTCTTATTCCCATAACATGAACATATGCACCAAACAAAAAGGAAGGACAAGATGAGATACTATTCGATTATATCATATGGACAAAAAGTGGGCATAAATACTGGACCCCTCCATGCATGTGCTGTACCCATGACAATCTGTATTTCAGTACATTAAATACATAATTGAAAGGTAAAAGGTCTCTGGGGAAATATATGTGAGAAAGAGTCCAGTGTGCATTTTTATATGTGAAAGTGCCATTGAAGCATCATTGAAGACAAATGTTCAGCTACTAGGTAAGAATATTTCAGAGCAATAGGACCAGTAATGCTTTCTGGAAACAGCCATACTGCTCAAACCAATGCTGATGATTCAGAATGCCTATGCATTGCTTTAAGACAAAAAAGTCTTGAATGAATCCCCTGCAAAGATCCAGACACAGCAGATCCATATAAATATTCTATCATTCTGTAATTGTTTGTGTTTTCTGTTTGCTCATTATGTGTTCCTTTATCAATGTGTTCTGACTGCAGTAAGTATGTCTCCGCTTAACATGCGTTGTATCCTATCATGTATACCTTTATAGAAATTCCTCACAGTCTGTACATCTATAGCAGTGATGGCGAACCTTTTCGAGGCCGAGTGCCCAAATTGCAACCCAAAACCCACTTATTTATCACAAAGTGCCCACACAGCAATTTAACCTGAATACTGAGGTTTTAGTTGAGGAAAAACGGTTGGCTCTGAGGCATGTGTTACTTGGGAGTAAGCTTGGTGGTAGTTGGTGGCTTTGCTTTGAAGCAACTGTGCAACTCTTCCAATGGGAATGCCAATAAAGGCTATCATGCATTGAACTCTTCCAATGGGTGAATCACAACCCTAAGCGGGCATAGTCAGAAGCAAGCCCCATTGCCAGCAACTGAGCTTACTCCCAAGTAAAGGATTGCACTCTAGTTCTTCACATGAAAATTCAGTGGGGTTTAACAGCGCTTCCCTAAAACTAGACCTTAGGTTTAATGCTAATAATCAAGGCCAGCGGCCCAGGCCAGCCTAGATGTGTGAGGAGTGGGGTGGGGTTGGGGGGCAACTCTGTTTGCACGTGCCCACAGAGAGGGCTCTGAGTGCCACCTCTGGCACCCGTGCCATAGGTTCGCCACCACTGATCTATAGCTTGCAGTAATGGGAAAAGATGAATGAGTGCATGTCAATGTGAATAATGATTCCATACAGATGTACCCTGGTGTGCTGAATTTAAATTATTAACATGAAAACAGAGGATAGTATCTGGAAGGGGGAGGCTTGCCTGGTTGTTCCACCCCATTAGAGGTGAGGGGGTAGGGCCAGCCTGGAGGACCTTTTCCATAGTGACCCCTATGGTGGAATGTCTTCTTCCAGAGGTTTGCTGGGCACCTAACCTGTCAAAGACAGTCCTCTTCACCCAAGCATTTGGCTGACCCCCACCCCTACTGGAACCCCATACACCCCTTCTTTATTGTGGTTGGGTAGGGTGGGTGTGAGAGATTTTATATTGTGTCTCAGTTTTGTAGAATGGGTTTTTGTAGAATGGGGTTTTATTGTGTTTTCAGAATAGGGTTTTTAGAATGGGGTTTTATTGTGTTTTTACTGTCGTGATTTTATAATTACGTGTTTTAATGTTACCCACCTTGAGACTGTAGTAGAGGGTGGTTAATAAATGTAAATAGATTATAATAAAATCAGGGATGGTGGAGGTTTATTTTCAGCTAGTGTAAAGGCAATATTTGTTTGCTATGGCAATTAGAATTTATTAGAATTAGAACACAATAAGCACATTACAATTTTGGATGAGTGAAGACTTTTGGATGAATTTTACATTCCCAGTGAATTTTTTTTACAGAGATTGAATTATTACCGGTACTTTAAAAATAATAGAACACCACTGATGCCACTGAAATGTGCATTTTGACAAAACTGTAAAATAATCCTTATAAATAAAAAAAAACTTGCAGAAATACTGCTAATAATAATAATTCAGCATCTTAATGAAAAACATGTGTCTGTGTATTGCAGAAATAGCAAAGGATGTTACATGCCTAATAGGGGTATGTTTATTTTCATTTTGGATTCATGTTTTCAAAAACTTTTGAAATTACTTTCATGTTATAGTATTGATTCTATTCCTTGATTAATTTCCACATATGTTCGTAATATTTTGCTTTCCACCCAACTAGATGCACTTTTCAATGGCTGCATCCCTTGCCCAATGGAAACCTCTGGCAAATTACAATCACATAGGAGAAAGAGACTATTTTATTTAGAAAGTTAGCATTCTTAAATGCAGAACAGCAATAGGCCAATTCATCTCAAAATAACTCACATAGGAATCCTCATGCATAGTTCATGTGTATGGAGGTGATAGATCTCATTTTACACACACAAAAATCCTTAAATTTCCATGCCCTACCTTATTATGATGTAACATTTGAAGATCCATTTTTCTCCAGCCAAGCCTGGTTAGGAGACAATTGCTGAAAGGAAATGGAGTACAGTGAGGAAAGGTATCGGAAAGCTCAGGGTTAAGCTGAACTTATTGGTTCACTCCATTCTTGTTTGAAAATAGTTCAGCATTTTGACTTGCTGATGACAAGTGCCATCAAATTGGAAAGTGCCATCAAACTGCAGTCAAATTATGGCCACCCTGTAGGGTTTTCAAGACAAGAGATGACCTGGGGAATGCCATTGTCTGCCTGTGTATAGCAACCCTGAACATCCTTGGTGATCTCCCATCCAAACACTAGCCAAGGCTGACCCTTCTCATCTTCTGAGATCTGATGAGATCAAGCTAACTTGGGCCATCCAGTTCAGAGCAGGTTATTTATTAATAGGCTTAAATAAGTGGGGATTTGCAACTGGGGTTCCAAGTTCAAATCCATGAATGTAATCAGGATGTCATACTGGCTGTCTTTCCTCAAGTTCCTTTTGCAAGAGTTATTATGGATATAAGATCTGTACTCACTGTTGTACTTCTTTATATCGCCTTAAAGATAACTTGCACAAGGGGCACTTAAAAGTTATAGATATACACACAGCCTGCACATAACTTTAATGTGAATTTGTCTGTGGTACAAAGAAATATTAGTAGCCTAATATGTGAACAACTGCCTATTTAACTAGTAGTAACTTTTTATGCTTGATGGTTCTGTGAATGTGACTCTTAAAAATTGTGTTCTGCAATGGAGTTCCACACTAATCAATAAGAAATCATTTTGGGCATTGCTTCTTCAGACGGAAACCAGGCATTACTCTTCACTGGAGACTAGCACTACACTGGATGGAGCTCTCAATGTCTTCCATTATTATTTGCATTCAGTTAAATAAGGAGCTTTAATATAATATTAAATCAGTGCAATTTCAGCATAGCCAAAGGCTCTGTCCAATTATAAATTCATCACACTATGTTCATTGTGACTTTATATTGTGTATGCAAGATATATAATGATATTGTACTAAACTATAGCATTTTGAACCAATTGAGATTGGGTTTTAAAATTTTAATGATATTGGCAGTAGCAATAAAAAAAGGCAAGTGCCTATAGTGGAAACTGTCTTCATACACATACCATTTACACACAAGTAATCTATGCTTTTTATCTATGTGTTTACATGTGTTTGTTTTTCAGTGAATGGTCAGAAAAGTGGCTCCTTCGTTGAATGGATTCCACTGAATATGGATTGAACATGAGATGTATTTGCATGGATGTGGAAAATGACTGCCAGTTGTGTCCTTCAATGTAGTTCAAGCAGATGAATGGATCTTAATTCTTACAGACTATTAGTTGAATGGAATCAGCTTTTCTGCTAATCAGACATCTGAAGTATTTGGAATCAAGACTTTTACAAAGATGACTCATTTACATGCTGGACTCAGTCCAGAGACTATAGAGAAAGCCCGCCTGGAGCTCAATGAAAACCCAGATGTTTTGCACCAGGACATCCAACAAGTCAGGGACATGATCATCACAAGGCCTGACATTGGATTTTTACGTACAGATGATGCCTTCATCTTGAGGTTTCTCCGAGCCAGAAAGTTTCACCAAACAGATGCCTTCAGGTTACTGGCTCAATATTTTCAATACCGTCAAATGAATCTGGATATGTTCAAAAATTTCAAGGCTGATGATCCAGGGATCAAACGGGCTCTGATTGATGGATTTCCTGGAGTGCTGGAAAACAGAGATCATTATGGTCGGAAGATACTCTTGCTTTTTGCAGCCAACTGGGATCAGAGTAGGTAAATGTAGATAGTGTCCTTATCTTTTTATACATAACTATTACTACTTGTTAATACCTGTGGATAGGATTCAAGCCCTTCCTTCCATTAGATACAGAAAACTTTCTTTTTCTACACTACATTCCTCACAGCAGAAGGGAATTCCAAGATCCAACCCTACATTCGGGGGGATATAGTTCTTTTGATAATCAGCTTTGCTCTTCAAGAATTTGTTTCATTCTTCCTTCAGACACGAAGCTCACATTTCCCTGTAATATAGTAGGCATGAAATAAAATATTTACTTCAGTATTTATTTGCACACAGTTAAAGGTCAGGATATTTGATGCAATAGTTGGGGCACAGTTAAAACTTGTATTTTAAAAAGTCAAAGGAGCAAACAACATTTAATTGTACTGGTAGGTGCTACATAACTACGAGGTCTCTTTGGTTTTTAAATGAATAGTCTGAATAGTCAAGAGGGGAGTTATACTGTTGTATACAACAGCCAATCCTTCCAGACCATCTGGTGCCCATAAATTCTATTTTATTAACCCAACAGTTGTAAACATCAGGCACTTCACTGCTCTGCAGGAAAGTGTACAGAGACTTGGTGTTAAAGCTAAAAACATATGTGATGCAGCAAACAAAAACACAACAAAAAGAAAAAATATGGTAATGATTGTAAAAGGTATCGATCAAATCCTAGTAGCATGCTTACCAAGAATACTCCTTCACATTTTTTAAAGGAGATCAATTATTCCCATATGTGTCCGTGATCATCTATAGTGAATCATACAAAGCAGTAAATGACTGGCTAAAGGAACTTAACAGACATTGCTGAGAAATATTTGCCATTATGTCAAAGTTCTGAGTCAGTTTATTCTTGGGGTTAGTGTTGCACAGTTAGTGTTAAAGGATTCTGCAAACCCTCCAGTTCTAATTTTGTTTTATTTCTGCATTTACTGTGAGACACAGAACAGCCAAAATTGCTGTCTACAGCATCAGCAGAGAAGTTATGTGTGACAGATTGCAGCCATTAGTTCAGAGCAATTACACTCCAGTTAGAACAATTACATATTTTTCAGCCTGTGATATTAATATCATTCTTGTGGGTGTGAAAAGAGAAATTTAAACAGAAGGATGCAATGACGTGCAAAAGAAGGAAAGGATGGAAAATGGATATTGTAGGGAATCTCACTAAGTATCCAACTTAACCTGTGTGCTTGTCTTGCCCTTTGGATAACAGGGAGTTGTAACTAAAAATGCAAGACGTTTCTCTGGAAGTGATGGGCAACCCAATCTGGGGGGGGGACTTGGGGAATGGGGGTGGGCTCACGCCAATGCAGGTGCCCACCTCACTGATGCAAGTGGCAAACGTGTCAGCAGAGGAGGTAAGGAGGGTGGCTGGCAGGCAACATGCAGCTCAGCAGTTTCTGACCCAGAAACAGGCTCAGATCTCAGAGCTGTGCTGGCCTAAATCTGGCTATTGGTTCAGGTGGGGGAAAGCTACGACCATTCCTGGGGACTGAGCTGACCATAATCATAGTTTCAGCGTGGGAGTGCCCCCAGTGTAGCCCTCAGACTTTTGCCATCCAAAAGGTGGTGTTAGTCCATTTTGGACTATAGAGGACTTTCAAACAGCCAGGGTTTTTCTTCTTTTTTCACTGCCTCCCCATGCTGCCTAGAAGCCCTCTGAAGTTGACACAGCAGCACGGCAGGGCATCATCCCCAGCTGTTAAAGCCCTCAGTATTGGGCCATTAATGCAATTGCACTCACAGAGCCCCCTGCCCCAACTCTTATCCATGCCAGTCATTGGCTGGAAAACCTATTCTGGCCTCTTGGTCACTAATCCATTATTATTAAGAACTAGCAGTATGTTTTTTCTACATATATTATGTTCAATAACTTGGTCTGCTGCCTATTCCTGTTACAGGTAGGCTGCATGAAATGGATTTTTATGCTGAATGCCCAGATTGAAGATTTGAATTCTGCCTTGCTGTGCATGGCATGGTGTTATCATGATATGGCCAAGGTTATCGCAGTAGTAGAAAGAACTGACAGCTGTTAGGCACTTGGGGAAAATACTGGTGTTTACGCTGAGCCTTCATACACACTTGATATGTTGTCATATGTTATCATATGCATAACTTAAATGCAGTATTAGAACTAAGGTGATATGATTTCTTTCCTAGAGGAATAACAGTTGATTTGAGACATCATTTACTGAACCCACTTAGTAGGGCAATGAAAAAGAAAGAATTGCTTTGAGCTCTGACCCAGGAGGCCACCAGTTTAAATGTCATCTCAGCCATAAACTCACTTGGTGGCCTTAGGGCAGCCGTTCTCTATCAGCCACAGTTCCTGATTTGCATTACACCATCAGGCCATGAAATAAATTCAGACCTAAACATGGACAAGCAGCAAACCCAACTTGCAATGAAAGCAGATGAAGAGGCAGAGTAAGAAATGCAAAATAATTATCTATGTCTCTAGGTCATGCTGGGGCTGCATGGCATTCTGCATGTACCAGCTACAAAGCATGTCTTTGTGATAACTACAACGGAGTGGAATGTGTTTTAGTTCACAATGATAGCACTGAGCTTCATAGATGGTGTACAGAGTAGCCCTGTTACTGATATGTCTCCCCATTCCCATTCTGCGACTCACTGGCACTTGTATGGCAAAGTAAGACGTTGAACAAGACTCCACTCTAGCCATGTCTGAGTTGTTTTTAGCTTTTACTGCATCAGAGACAGACATATCCAAGGACAGCAGTTCTAACAGTTTTTGAAGTGGGAACTACTACTAAACTGACTGCATTGAAACCCTACGAGAAAAGTAACTTTACTGTTCCCCTCTACAACATAACATCCGGGAACTTCACATCAGTTGGCTGACATGTTTTCTAATCAGGTTACGCATTTACAAATATATAGTAACAATGAGCCACTGCATGGTATTTCATAACTCATGTTACTCAAGACAAAACCCAATTTATTTATTTTTTAATTTAAAACATTTTTCTGTCACCTGCCCAATTAGGGTCTAAAAGGCAGCAAACATAAAAACAATAAAAATTATACAATTAAAATGCAGTTAAAATAGAAAAAATTAATTAAAGCAAGTAACACTAGAAGGAGAGAAAAAAGCCATTACTGTGGGTTATCCAGCTGAAACAAAAAAGTTCTGCTGATGAAGGACGTTGACAGACAGAGACAGACAAATATCCCTAGGAAAGGAGTTTCAAATTTTATACCATGATTGGGAAGGTCTTTTCTTGGGTATGCTACCCATCTCGCCACAGATGGTAGGGGCAACTGAAGCAGGGCCACAGCAGACCACAATGAGCAGGTAGGTACATATGGGAGAAAGAGTTCCTTAATTATGTTGGTCCAAGGTCACACAGGACTTTAAAAGTCAGTACCAACACCTTGAATTGAACCCAGAAGCCAAATGGAAACCAGTGTAACTGCAACAAGACTGGATTGATATGTTCCCTATGACCTACTCCAGACAACATTCTGGCCACAGTGTCCTGTACCAACTGTAGCTTCTAGACACTCTTCAAGGCAGCCCCACATAGAACACACTGCAGTAATTTAAGTCAGATGTTACCAGGGCATGCACCACAGTGGCAAGATCCTTTCTGCTGAGGAAGGACAGTACCTGGCTCACCAGCCAAAGCTATTGAAAGGTTATTACTGGTACTACTGGCACCTATTTATCCAACAGGACCCCTGGGCCTAGAAGTACCCCAAATTAACTGCTCATTTAAAGGAAGTGTAATCCCATCTAGAACAGGGGATAATCTCTGTTAATATGCCATCCTGTTCCTCTTTCTCCTACTTCCTAGTGTTACAACTTACCTGTGAGAGAGTTACATTCCACTTTTGGATTCTGACCCACAATTTGAACTAGGAGGACTTCCACTAAAATGTGTCCATTTATGCACCCAGAACAGAGAATAATTTCCTTCCAAGTTATAGAATGTTGCGAACCATCATGTGTCCGTTTCACGCTCAAGGCACCTGGCTGTTCTTTGTGAACAGTGCAATCCTAAATAGAGTAACACTGTTCCAAGCCCATTATTTCATTGGAGATAGAAGTGCTATGGATTGCCCTGGCCTGAAATGGTAGGATCTGGTTGCTGCTCAGACACAGTACTGATTGTACAAGATTGTAGAGAAGGTGCTTCTAGTCTTAGCAGTTTTATTTATTTATTTATTTATTTATTTATTTATTGTTTCGATTTATAAACTGCCCCTTCTTAATTTTACATATGGTTTATTATTATTAATTTGGCAGCTCATCAATCTTCTAATCAACTGTAAACAGTGTGGGTACTCTGTGGCGTCATTTTGTATGCTGTGTGTGGCATATTTTATTTGAAAAGAAAGCTGCTACAAGATAAGGTTTGAATTTTGGCTCAAGTGAACTAGTACTAATTGAGATAAGCTATAGGTTGAATCTGAATCTGCCAGATAATAAAGGGCAGGGGTCTTCAAACTATGGCCCTCCAGATGTTCAGGAACTACAATTCCCATCAGCCCTGCTACTTGGCCATGCAGGCAGAGGCTGATGGGAATTGTAGTTCCTGAACATCTGGAGGGCCATAGTTTGAAGACCTCTGATAAAGGGCAATCAAAACTGGGCAGTCACCACACAGAAGAAATTCCACTATTAAAAACATGGTTCTGGCTGCTTAATAAGAATACGGGCAGCCCCATCCAAACCCTGCCACCTCCAACAGGGCTTTCTGGTGGCACAGGGAGCTCAGGAAAGCCTCAAAACTACGCCACTGCTGGAAAGCCCCATAGGTTTTAAAGGATATGCTATCAAAAGGTTGTATGTGTCTGAAGGTCAGTATGCTGCGCAATCAGACCTAAATCATGGGAACAGCCTGGCCCACCCCACCCCACCCCACAAGTGTCCAAGCAGGATGCCAGCCCAGCTCCGCCATGGCCCAAACTTCTGGGTTTTGTGGCGAAGGGAAAGCCAAGATCCTAGGAAAGCAAAAGGAATTTTATGCTGATATTGTTCAGAATATAGTTGAGTGAATGTGTGAAAGACTAAAAGGAACCATTTTAAAGTGACATTCTTAAGGAAAAACAGCTAAGAGCCTGTAGGGATTCATGAGCCAGAGTGCAGGTGTATTTATTAGGCAGTGTTACAAACAGCAAGGGGCGGCTGCAGGAAAGGGAAATAGTTACTATATTACTGCACATTACACTAAATGTGTTGCAGAACATCGTCCAGATGAACAAGATCCAATAAAAAGATAAATAGTCTGTTCTGAGTGTTATAGATTACTACTAACTGTTAATGGGTTAACAAAATAGGGTGAATCTGATTAGTGTACATAAATCTGTTAAGACAGAAAATTACTTTGCATAATGAGTCAACAACTCTAATCTTCACTGAATGTGAGAGTATTAAATATACATATTGAATGCCAACTTAGCAACACCTTGTTTGAGTTTCTCTTTGAAACTTTTGTGTGGTCAGAAGCAGAGCAAGAAGAAACTGTGCCAGGCACGTGTACACTTGCCCCTGCTGTGGCAGTGCCCGCCCCACAGCCTCCATGCCCCCTCCACACCCCATGCCTCCTCCATACCACGCCCCTACATGCCCTGGCCACACCTCCACCATGGCTCCACCTGGGGCATTGTGCCCCCTCCCCCCACATCTCCTATTAGCTCCCATTGGAAACACCCCCTTTGGGAGTCCATAACTTTGGACCCCCTGAACCAAACCTCGCCTAACCTGGGTGGTATCATCAGGAGAGTCTCCCAAAAAATCCTGGAAATTTTGGTGCTGCTAGTCTAAAAACTGTGCTCCCTGAAGGCCAAAAACTGAAATACAAAAAACCACAAACGAACCTGAATTTTTTGCGCGTCCCCCCCCCAGTCACGCGCCTGGTTCAACGCGCACTCCCGCCAGCCTCCTGGTAGCTATGCCTCTGGAAGCTACCATATTCCAAGATGTAGGTAACAACTTTCATATGTGACTGGAAGATTTGTTTATATCTGAGGAGAGCTGTGTGCACTATGTGCTATCTGGGGGCTCTGTTGGAAGGAGAAGCAGCTGTTTCGTTTGTGGGGCCTTTCAAAGTGGGTGCAGCTGTTATGGGAAACTTTGATCTTTTTATGTTCACCTTGTGTGATCGTTTTGAGGATTTGTTCTAGTATGATGAGGCTTGTGCACAGCTGCAGCACCTGCAAGAGGTGACCCAATCTATCATTGAGTATGACTCTAAGTTCAGGCATTTGGCCGGCTGTATCCATATTTGGCCTGAAACTACTTTAGTTAATTTTTCAAAGATGGGCTGGATGCAGAAAAACTACACTGGTTCCTTGTGCAGGGGAACCCCAGGATGGTTCTGATTGATAGGAGATTCAGAAGGGCATCTGCAGGTGGTGAAGCAGTTCAAACACCATTAAGGGACCCCTAGCTGTCCTGGATGAGCAATATCCCCCGGGAAAGAAGAGGTGATAAGTCCAAAGGCTAGAGAGGAGACAGAGTGGGGACCATCACCACTGCTTGGGATTGTGTCTCTATTGTAGGGATTAAGGCCATATAATTGCTTCCTGCTCCCCAGGCATTCCTGGGGCCCCCATGCTGACTAGTAAGGGAGTGAAAAGGAAGAAGACTTTGGCTTCAGTGCCTCCATTCAAGATTGTAAGGAATCTTTGCAAGACTTGGGTTGTGTGTATGTGATTTTGTAAGGGAGAGACACAAAATCTTCAGTGTAGCTTCTGGTGACTCTTCTTACAAGATCCCCCAAGTTTGGCTAAGTTGGCCAGGAGGTCCAATTTTATGGGCTCCTATTTTTCTTCCATTGGAATCAGTGTAGGATGGATGGGGGCACCCTCCTTGGTGGCCCACAACATTTGATCCCCCTGGTCCAATCTTCCTCAAACTCATAGGTTCTTCTAAGGAGAATCACCAGCAGCTATGTGGCAAATGTTGTGCCTCTACCTTTAAATGCTACTCTTCCCCTGAACCTTGCAAATATTCCCCATAGAGCATAATGGAACAAAAAAAAATCAGATACCTGGGAAAACACAGAAGGATCCCCTCATCCCCCATTAAACCCATTGGCTGGTGCTCTGATGAGCTTCTAGGTAGGCTGGCAAAGGTCCCCCCCCAAAAAAAAAAAATTGCTGGATTGTTTTGGAAAGAGCAATCTCTTGTTTTCCTTTTTCTGCATTTTGGCCAAAAGGGAAGAGGCAGGTGAATAATTGTTAAGGAGGGAGAATGGCATATTGAAAGGACAAATAGGAGAGCTTATGGGAGCCTTCCTATTTGCCCAATGGCTACAATGCATTTTGCATTACATTTTTGCTAGGCTGCTGCAGTCCTAATGTGAATTGCAAGAACCTATAGAAAGAAGAGTGGAAGTTGCGGCCAGAAATTTAGACTGGCCAATAGGATTTCAGGTCTTTGATCAATCACATAAAATGCTTTTTGTTGATATCTCTTTCAGATATTTTTGTGCATGGATAATGAGCATTAAAAGCAGGTCTGGTTTCAGGAGATCCATTCTGTTCTTGACAAGAGGTTTGAGAGAGTTCAGTACAGTTTAGCTGTAGCTGCTCCTCTTCCCTCTGAGTTTCTAGTGGTTTGACTGCTGTATCTCCTTAGAAGGAATTTTCCCACAGATTCCATGTCAATGGATTTTTTGAAGACTCAAAGCACAATGAGAGAAGCTTTTAAAATGTTGCCCATATTAAATCCCACCCAGGGAACTATTATGTTGCAAATGTGATCCTTCTTCCTTGAAAAACACTCCCTCCCCGAGCCTTGAAAATATATTTCACCTCATCCTTCACGGTACTAACTTTATAATGTTTTTGCAGTCCATGATGAATACTTCCAGGATACTTAACACTTTCTAACACTAGAAAGACAAACTTTGCCACAAATATTATGCAAGTTGTAACGTTTCTGAATTTGACTTGTTTTCTTTTTCTAAACAAGATCAAAATTACTAGGGTTTGATATTTATTTTTTTCTATGCATAAACTGAAAAGACTGGCTTACTTTGTTCTAGTTAAAAAGACTGTGAGATGCCAATCTAAACCCAACCTAATGAAATATCTTCAGCGAACTGAGCCTGATGCCAGAGTAAAACAAACTGTACCTGAGGTCTATTCAATAGAGCCCTTCGGGGGTAGGGCGGTTTATCAAATTGAATAAATAAATAAATAAATAAATAAATAAATAAATAAATAATTACCAGATGATGGAGCAAACAGGAATACCTGTTGTATATGACCAGTGTCAGAAACAGGATAATAGACCTTTGGTCTGATCCATTATATTTATAAATAATTTATTACAAGAAAAATAGAAATCCAAGAAAAGTAGCAATCCATTACATTTTGTCTTTATTAGTCTGCCCACTGGTAGGATTTCTATTCTGCTGCTTTTATATGAGCTTTCAATCTAAAAATTTCACTTTCCATCTCTTGTTTAATATATTCTATAGCTTATCATTAGTTCTTCCTTCTTCAGTCAAGAAATACTACTGGGATTCCTTAAAATATTAACTCTCTCATTGTTATGATTGATTCCACAAATTGAATGGAAGCGAATTTTCAGATTTGCTGGTGATAGCTTTGGTTTGTTGCCTGTGGTAAATCTGGCTGTAGATTTGACTTTATTAGAGTTTTCTTGATCACATTTTGTAATGGTTGCAACCAAGATCACAGGAAAAAATCGAATAGTACATTACTGTTTGTAAAATATGAGGGAAACTAAGAACAATTTAACAGCTTGTCTCCACATATGTTTAATTCCTGAAGAATAACAGTGTTAGTCTGTTGCATCAAAAATATGAGCTCAAATATTAACCAATTTATTTTGTACAAGCATTCAGATGGAAGAGCTTATTTTATGTTGACATGTATGTTAAAAAATATTGTACATATGTGAGGTTATGGGAATCCAGATCCTTCAGCAGACCTCCTTCCATCACTTTCCTGCCTTTGTCCCTCCTGGGTGTCCCCCAGTGAGATCAGGAGGATTATAGTACTTTAGTGGCCTGGTAGGTTTCATACTAATTATCCAAGTGCCATTGGGTAAATCTAAGGGAGGTCCCAATCCCAGATAATAAAGGCAAATGTTTTTCAAATGCACTTGAGTAATCCATCCACTATGATTAATTTAATGAGAGCTAGAAAATTTATTGAACACTTACTGGCTTAGATATGATCCATTAACAATGAATTTTCTCACAAAATGTTCATATAAATCTTTGAAATATTTGCTAAAATTTACTAAAATTAATGAACACCTTTTCATTTTGTTTAAAAAAACAGCAATTATAAATTTCCTTGCAATTTGTAGATAACTATAATTCTTTCCTTTCTCCTTTTTATTCCATTCTTAGGAATTCTTTCATAGACATTTTGCGGGCTATTCTGTTATCCTTAGAAGTTCTCATTGAAGACCAAGAGCTTCAGATAAATGGCTTCGTTCTGATTATAGACTGGAGTAATTTCTCCTTCAAGCAGGCCTCCAAATTAACACCGTCTATCCTCAAACTGGCCATCGAAGGTTTACAGGTACGTGGATTGGGAGAAGCACACATATGCTACCGTGAAATTATATTATTTTAATGTCTAGTGGAAGAATGACATTTCATTCTTGTTATGCAAAGGAGAGAAAAGAATCAATCTGAAAATCTTTTATCATGCAGCTGTAATTTGTTCAAAACACCAGACATTTGTTTGCTCATTGCTTTCACTTAGATTCTGAGCTATTCTTAAAACAGTGATGTACTACTTACTACAGCAGATAAGAATAAGAGATTTGAGGTTTAATCCTCAATAGACTTTCTGAGGATTAAAAATCTGTGACATCTGCCTGATGGAAGCACATGCCACACACATGCAGTATCTCTGCCTATGTGCTGCATGGTGTCCAGAGGCACAATTGAACCTCAGCTACTTAAAGTGCTTGCGTTACCAAAAGGTCATTTTTAAAAATTGAACAATTTAAAATAAGGATATTTCTGCGTTGTGCAAATATAGTTTGGTCATTGTACAGCTAAAGATTCCAGTAGCTGGCTTGGGCTTGGGAAATTCTTGGAGATTTGGATATGGAGCCTAGTGAAGGCAGAGTTTGGGGAAGGTAAGGAATTCAGTGGGATTATGAAGAGGTACACTGTCAAGCTGGCACTTCAGGGTAATGCAAAGTTGAGATCAGTTATAACTCCAGAGGAATTCCAGGCCTGGCCTGAAAAACGTCAAACATAAATCAGTGGTGTGGTGGTTAAGAGCAGGCGAACAGTAATCTGGAGAACTGGGTTTGTTTCCCCCACACCTATACATGGAGCCTGTTGGGTGACCTTGGGCTAGTCACAGTTCTCACAGAACTCTCTCAATCCCACTTACCTCACAAGGTGTCTGTTGTGGGGAAAGGAAGGAGTTTGTAAGTCACTTTGAAACTCCTTAATGGTTGAGAAGAGTTGGGTATAAACCCAAGCTCGTAAACTGTTATATAATTAATATGATCTGCCAAATAGTTTTTTATGGTCTTTTCTGCACAGCACAAATATAACGTCTTGACGATGTTATAAAAAGCATTTTGGGGAGGAATTCTGCACAGTATTCTCCCCCAAAATGTTTTCAAGTCATTTTATTTCTCCCCACCTGTTTCCCCCACCCGAATTACTAAAATGGAGATCTTTTCCCCTCAAGATGGGGGTCAAGTCATTTCCTGCTTGCTGTGTAGAGAGCAGGCAAGCAGGAAACATTATTTTTCCTGCCTAGTAATTTAATTTTTTCCCCTTTTTTGCCACTCACGCCCACCAATTTGCATTGCTGCAGAGATTCTCCGTCCTGTTGGCCATCTGGTGAAGGTTCCCATGGAGGTTTCCTCTGCTAACAGTTTGCCCCAGGATGCAGGATCCAATCCAATCCTTTTCAGCCCAAGAAGTACAAAATTATACTCAGTTGGTCCTGCCGATTCTAGCAATATATAGTTTTCCTTTTAAAAAAATGGATGAGCTATCTCTGTAGTTGTACAAACACGAATATGAAAATCTTAGCTGCTTGAAAGACCTGTCTACCTTCTATCAAGAACCATTGGGTTGATCTGCCCTCTGCAGTCCAACTTCGTATTTCTGTGGAGTAAGAAAAGACAGGAGATAGTAAAAGGAGAATAACAACGTGCAGATGGACAAGGGTGAAGTAAACTAAAGGAGGCAGGATACTGCATATAACTGCTTTCTCCCAGCACTCAGGCTGATAACAAGAGTTCTTGTCACGTACATTGACAGAACTATTCCCTGAGATTTTTAATTTTAAGTCAGTTAAGGCAAACAACCCTTGGCAGCAGGAATGCTAAAGACCAAAAGCCTTTCAGATTTTACTAATATTTAACCTCCTCTCCCCTCTGCATCATACTGTTACATGGCCAATCAGAGTATTTACACTGTATGTGCCTCTTATGTAGTTTATGTGTCACAATGATCCTTGGGTGAATGCCATTTTGCACTTTCTGAAGCATTCTATAAATGTGTCCTTGATGGTGGTGGAAAGTGCAGTCATGTCACAGCTGACTCATGGCGACCTCAGGGGTTTTCAAGCAAAGAGATGTTTTGAGGTGGTTTGCCATTGCCTGTTTCCCCATAGGCTAAGAGTTCTGAAAGAATGACTGACCCAAGGTCACCAGCAAGGTTGATGTGGAAGAGTGGAGAATCAAAGCCAGTTTTCCAGATTAAAGTCCACTATTCTTAATCACTACATCACACTGGATCTCTAAATGTGTCCTTAGCCTTGAAAAAAAATCCTAAGTGTTTTGGTATATTTGTTCTTTAAGTTACGGTTCTTTAGATGCATTTTTGAAGCCAGCTCCAATGACAGCTAGTTAAAATGGTAGCAGAAGGTTTTTTTGATAAGTGATTGAAATAAGGTCAGTTTGACACATTCCCCAAACAATTGAGCCTTTCATTTCCAACAGATGGTAATACAAGGTAGATTGGAGAGCTTTCTCTCAGCTGTCAGTCAAGGAGACCTTTGCAAGAACACCTACTCTTTCTAAATAAAGTAAAAAAGGGCAACTTTGTTCACAGTGAGGGAAGGATCATGTTGTTGTTTGTCTGCCAACTGGTTCACAGAATCTAGATAGCAAAAATAGACAGGCAATAGACTTGTTACATGTAGATTGGAATTAACTACTTGCAGAATATTTATGTACTTGGCAGGAAACTGGTCATTTGACAGTGATATGTTATTGATGTTCCTTAAGTCTAATGGAAATGTTAGGGTTGATGCATCTTTCTAACAATACATAATGGCTACAGTCCAACACAGTATTGAGATTACTTAAGCTAGTCAATTGCCCACAGTTTTAACAATACTTAATGTTGTGTTTTTTTCCATTATAGTTTAATAATCATTTAATGAAGTAGTTTGTAAGGTGCTTGTGATGATATATTCCCACATTCCAGATGTTTCAGACAGTAATTCTAATTTACAGGAGAATTCTGTGGAGATAGCTTGAGGGAATACTGCCAGAGGAATCCCTAAGACCATAAGCCATCTTGTGTTTTATCTAATTTGAGTAACGACACTCTTGTCAAAGCCAGTCAATTGCTTCTAAAAGTCTGAAATAAGAATAGCATTTTCTAGGACATTCTGAATTGGGCATTGAGGTTCAGGCTAGAGGTGCAGACTTTTCAAATAAGAAATCAAACACAGCTCTCTTCAGTAATTATTGAATAGTTGATAGCTGGCATTTGACTGTTTGGATTTGTGATTTCCTAAAATGCTTGTTACAACATGCTCCACATGTAGGTCATTATTTGTTTTTTAGTCATAAAATACATGTGAACTAGCTCAATAATATCAATTTTTCCTGTTCCAAATGATTTGCATCAGGGAAATGCAATACAAATTACAAAGAGCATAATTTGTTTTTAAATAATTGCTCTAATACAGTTCAGTTAACTATTATGTGAGCATTTATCCAAGCATTCTGGTGGGGAAAGCTTTAATGTAGTGAAAATAGTTGTAAACAAAATCTACTACTGTAGAACTCTAACAATCCCCCAGTGACTGACAGTATTCTTTAAAATCTTGCCTGAGAGAAAGGGGATTGAGCTTACAGTTTCAGCATTTGACTAGAAATACCAGAAAGACAAACTAAATTACAATGCAAATTATATGGGAAGAAGATACATTTCAAGATACTTCATGCAGAATAAAAAATCTTGGAATACAATAGTCATTTTTTTTGGACCCTGATTTTCAGACAGCAGTTCTAGTATGGTTGTTATATTAGAACAGGGTGTTTAGCATGTATACGTAAGGTAAGGTCAAGGATATTCATGAGATTTCCAAAGGTCTAAAAGATCTAAAATTCCTGTTTGGTCTGTCTAGCTTTTTAATCCATGTTCGTTGGTGGCATTTTACTCTTGCTGTTTTTGAACTTTTCTGTTTAATTTAAGACATCTGAACACTGCACAGACCATATTGGGAAAAACAAATAGCATTGTTCTGCACAAACTAAGTAGAGGAGACAGCTCATATAAATGAATAAATGACTTGCAAACTGTGTGCAATTTAATGCAATTTAATATTCATAGCCCAAGCAGATTTAATTATTATATAAATCTAATGCTTCCCAGCTATTATAAATGCTTTTATGCATGTTAATGAGATGCAGAGGTGCTTTGAACTGCAAGGACAATGACAAATTACTGTGGTTTGCAAAGGAGTGTGTTAATATTCTCTTTATGTCTCCCAAAAGTCAATGTCCATCTTCAGAAATGCAAAACACTTGAGAACAGTTCTCATCCTTGGCTTCCTTTTCCTGGGTAAATCCAAACCAATAAGTACAATTTATTGAAAAAACAGATGCTGGGGGATAACTAGTCGATATAATTTTATTGATTCTTCTTTCCAAACTACTTTCCTGCACGTGCAGGGTCAGTTTTGTAACTGTCTCTTCCAAAGGTCATGATTTTGAGTGTCTTCTGGGGTAAGGTTCTTTGCCACAGGTCTTCATTGATTGTGTCCATCCATTGTTTTTTGGGTCTGCCACGTTGGTGGCATCCACCAGGTTCAAGATGCAGGGCTGCTACAGATGTTTCCTCACGGTGCATTGATGTGGCCATACCACCTTAGCCATGCCTGGTGGTCAATTGGTGTTATTTTACTGGTACTGGTACTGTACATATATGTTGCTGGAAACTAATGAAAATGGTTTCATAATGGCAGGGGCAGAGCAAGGGAAAATTGCTCCTGGGGCACACGCATGCCCTGAGATGCTGCTGTTGCACTGCCCACCCCCACCCCACCCCAGGATGCCCCGGGATGCCCCCTCCATGACCAGGCCCCACCTCTGCCGCAGCTCCACCTGGGGCATTGACCCCTACCCCATTGGCACTACGCCACTGCATAATGGTTACATAGAGAATATTTGCACAAATAGCCTCGCTATGGTAGCTGTCCTACATGGTGGTCTCAAGCAATCATATTGTTATGTGAAGTAGGCCCTATGTGATTAGACGTCATGTTGCCACACAACTTTCTTCAGAGAAGGCACACTCAGAATAGTGAACAGCAGGGATGAGGCATCCCCCAGTTGTTACCCACAGTGGTGGGAAGTCTCTCCCTTTTAATGTGGGAAATTAATAGGCACAGACTCTAGGCTTTGCAAAAGGCTGGGCAACACAGGGTCTTGGTTGCCTGTCTATACGAGAAGCTGCTTTTTGCAGAAAAAACTTGCAGGAGAGCGAATGAAGTTTAACAATTTAAGTCTGGAATAGATAAGGAACAAATGGCAGGATCAATGAAAGTTGATCTTGGAGCAGAATGGTCCAGTGGACAGAACTGAGCAACTTGTGCTTAGTCCTGAGAGAAAAAGCACTGTGGAACAATGTCACAGACAAAGAGTCATCCAGAGATACTGAACACTGTATGTTGGGTGAGTGGGCTTCTTGTAGGGAAAAACAGGCTCTCGGAGTTATGCAGAGTCTCCCTAAATCTCCCTAAACAAAGAACGTTCATCCCCTTCCTGGGAAGGACAAGGGACCAACACCAACAATGATTAGGTCATCAGTCTAATGGGTTAAGACATCAGCCTGATGTTTTCAGGCTCAGGAGTGTCTCTAAGGAGGAAGCTAGCTGATGAAATTACAGCTGTGGACAATGACAATGCAAAAAAAGGTGGCTATTAAAGATATTTGTCAGAGGAAGAAACATTAGTTAGTACAGTCCTGGGCAGGAAATCACATTAAATTTTAAAGTGCACTTTGTCTTCTTCGCGGCATATGGTCCAGGAGATGCAGCGACCAAGGGAGGGGGAACTGCACCCAGGGCATGAGCTGCCCATGCGCCCCTCCTGCCCCCTCTCTGCCCCGCTCTGCCCCACCCCTGCCCCTGCCTCTGAAATGCCCCCAGCTCCATGTGATAGCTATGGCGACAGCAGGGACAAGCCGCCCTGGATGTCCCCATTGCCGCTACACATCTGAGGAGATGGGATCTCTCTCCAGGGCAAGGTCCTTTGTGCTGACTAAATCTTGTCAGGAAGGGTGTGAGATTGCATTATGCAAGTTGCTGTGGAGGGGCAGAAGTCCAGACAAAGTTCTTTTTCCTTGTAGATACACTGAGGCAAGGTCCAAAACAGGCTCCCCCATTTTGGCATTAAGTTGACAGGTACCCCAAGAGTTGGCTGAAGTGATAAAGATGCCAAAACAGGATCCATTTGGTCCACCATACGCCAGTCTGGCAACACAGTGGGTAAATAGATTTCACTCTTCCACATTCTGAGGCGAGTTCTTTGAAAATTATTAAAAATGTGTCAAATTTCTGATTGTTAAGCTATCATACAAGTCCCTGAAGAGGTGACATATGAATGTTTTAAATTGCACTGTTGTTCAAACTGCAAAAAATCATGCTTTAGTACACATATATACATATGAATCTGCCTTATACTGAATCAGACCACTGGTCCCTCATCATGGTCAGTATTTACTGTAACAGTGGCTCTCCTGGGTCTCAGAATGAGGTCTTTCACATTGCCTGGTCCTTTTAACTGGAGATGCTGAACCTGAAACTTTCTGCATGCAAAGCAGATGCTCTACCACTGAACCACAGACCTTCCCCTAAAAAGATGTGGTTATATGAATAACACTTAAACTGTTGCATTTTCAGTGTTCCAAAGGTATATCATCTTGCTGTAATCTTTGCAAATGTCTAGTAAAGTAATTCAACATTGTTATCCTTATTGTAGATAATGGGGTTGAAAATGAGAGGGACTGGTTTGCCTTACCTGGTGAGTTCAAGGTACAAGCCCGATTTCAACTGAATCCCTTTCAGGCTACAGCTCATTCTCTCCGCCACTGTGTTTTTACAATCAGCGCTTCTTGAAACAGAATGAGTGGTGTTCTGTGTCTTGTTCGGCATCAGAATTATGCAAATATTGTTTATAGGAGTGCGTTAAATATTTATAAGCTTCCCATCAGCAGAGTCTACTTAAATGAAATGTATAGTAGTTTGATTTGCCAAAGGCACAGAAAAACATGCTGTTTCACTTACTTCAGTGTTGTACCTGTCACATTCCTAACATGATATCAAGTGCTGAATAGTTGCTGTGGCCTTCAAATAGATTCCCCCCCCCCCCTAATTGTCAAGACAAAAACAGGACATTTGAATGCTGAGAAGGGTTTTTTCCCCCCTCCTTATAAAATATCAAAGTGCATACAAACTGTAAAGGACTCTCGTTTTAGAAGTATAAGTCTCCTGTCAAGAGCTATTCATATATTTCTGTTGTATTGTATACATAAAGTATGTCATGATCTGTCAGCCTGGAAAGAACTGGGAGAGGAGAACTACAAATGGGTGAAGGGAAAGGTACTAGTGGTCTGTGAGAGTGACAATGAGTGAAAAACAGAAGGTAGATAGTGTGCACAACTCAGAAAAGCAATGTGCACGTGTGAAACAGAGGCCTGGGGCCGAGAAATAGATGAGTGATGCCAGTAACAGGATGAATGCATCAAGCACAGGGGAAGAAAGAGAGATTTCTAACAGTCTGCTGATTAGAAACTTGTTCAAAGGGAAGAAGTGTGCTTTATCATTTAGCAAAATGTTGACTGCTGTTCTCTGTACAATGTTAATATTGTTTAAAGAGCACTGTCTAATCAGTTTGTGGAAACATTCTAGGGACATAAGAAAGATTTGAGCACCTAAAAATCCCATAAGTCATGTATGACTAATAACATAAGCAAATGATGATGATGGATAACTAGTAATTCTGGGCCCATACTCATAACCGGGATACTTTTCACAATAGAGATCCATGAGGAATCTATACAGTTCTTAATAGACATTGCATTCCAGCAGTCGTGAATGGATGCGGAGCATATACAATGGAGTCCCCTCCCTCTCCTGTTAAAAAGAATAGGATCTACTTCATGTTATGGAAGAGATTCAAAAATATTCAGAGCTCATATAGATCTCTGGGCATTCTGAGATTTGAGAAATATGCATTTCCTTATGTAAATTTCATCTTTCTTCCAGTATGGAGCTCAAGAGCATGCACAGAGTTCCCAAAGATGCCTCCCAATGGGCCAGTGACCCAACCCAGTTCTTTGTTGATTGTGTCTTGTGACTTCCATTTATATTTTGAGACTCAACAGATGCACATAACTTTCCCCCAGAGTGAATAGCTCTGAGATGTTGGGAGGTATTTTTATCTGGAAAACTGTGTGTGTGTGTGGAGGGGGGGGGTTAACTCTCTTCAGCAAATAATTCCTCCTTTACAGGAAATGTAAATAAGTGGGAGATCTAATTGTGCACCTCCAATGTTGTGTCTTGTATCCTGATTGTCTGTCATTCCATGGGTGATGTTAGCTCCCTGTTAGCAAACTTCGTGAGTCAGGGAGTACATAGAACTGAGATGAATTAATTAGTAGCTTCAGATGTCAGTGTATCCATCTAGACCTAGGACCACATCACACTAAATCAGTTTAGGCAGCCAATCCATCATCTAATGCTGAAACTGAATGATTCGTTGGTTGGGGTCAATTTTAATCAGTGGAGCTAAGAGTTGACAATTTATTTTTTTGCAGCTGTTTATCCACTGTGTTGCTATAATAGGGAATGACAACAGAATTATTAATCTGTTCAGCAACAGATCATTAATCATTTAAACTCATGCCCTGGTTGACAGCTGTACTTCACACACTGATTTTTTTCAGGAGTATCTTTAAAATGGTATATGTTTACACATAAAATATAATTGTGTCTGAGATGTGTATGTTTTTAATCACATGTATCATGTACGAATATGTATCATATGGAGATGAGCATCAACTCCCATTGACATGTGCACACAGATGCTATCACACAGTTTCCATGATTCACTATATGAAACCTACATACATTAACAGGAGCTCCCACATATGTAGCCCTAGCTGAGCAAGGGATCTTGTGTGAGGAAAAAGCGCTACAAAAGTCATGTGTGAGTCTTGCACCACCGCTGGCTTAGTTGAGTTATAATGTAGCCACTGTAGAGACAGGACGGGTCTGTAGTGGATGGGGAAGGTTCCTCTTCCACAGGATGAAACTGATAAAAAGACAGGTCCAGCTATGAAGGGGAGGAAGGACTGCAAGAAAAGGAGGCTGCCAAGGGATGGCCAAAGAAGGACTTATGGCAGCTCATGCAGAGGAGAAGCAGAAATGTCTATCAAGGAACAGATAAATGTAAATGTAAGATACTACACTTAGGCAGAAAAAAATTACATGCACAGATATAAAGTGGGTGACATCTGGCTTGACAACAGCACATGTGAAAAGGATCTGGGAGTCTTAGTAGACCACGAACTGAACATGAGTCAGCAATGTGATGTGGCAGCTAAGAAAGCCAATGTGATTCTGGGCTGCATCAATAGGAGTATAGTATCTAGATCGGGGTAGGGAACCTGCGGCTCTCCAGATGTTCAGGAACTACAATTCCCATCAGCCTCTGTCAGCATGGCCAATTGGCCATGCTGGTAGGGGCTGATGGGAATTGTAGTTCCTGAACATCTGGAGAGCCGCAGGTTCCCTACCCCTGATCTAGATCAAGGAAAGTAATAGTACGTCTCTATTCTGCATTGGTCAGACCTCAATACTGTGTCTAGTTCTGGGTTCCAAAATTCAATAAGGAGATCAACAAGTGGAATGGGTCCAGAGGAGGGTGACCAAAATGATAAAAGGTCTGGAATCTGTGTCCTACGAGGAAAGACTTAGAGAGTTGTGTATGTTTATTCTGAAGAAGAGAAGGTTAAGGGGTGACAAGATAGCTATGTTTAAATATTTGAAGGGATGTCATGTTGAAGAGGGAGCAAACTCGTTTTCTGCTGCTTCAGAGACTATGACAAGGAGTAATGGATTCAAGGTGCAGGAAAAGAGATTCCACCTAACCCTGACAGTAAGGGCTGTTCGTCAGTGAATGCACTACCTCGGAGTGTGGTGGAGTCTCCTTCTTTGGAAGTTTTTAAACAGAGGCTGAATTGCCACCTGTCGGAAGTGCTTTGATTATGTATTTTTGCATGGCAGGGGGTTGGACTTGATGGCCTTTAAGGTATCTTTTAATTCTATGATTCTAGAGTCTACATTCCAAAGAGGCCAGGTGAACTTATTTCTGTTTCCTGGAGATCAGTTGTAATAGCATGAGATCTCCAGTTACAACCTGGAGACTGACAACTCTAGTGACCACCCTGGAAGCCTGCTGCAGGCCAAGGCCATGAGAGCCCCACCTCTTCCCCCACAAGCCACTCGCTGCTAGTCCAAAACCAGCAGGAGTGGCCTCTCACTGCTGACTTCCGGCACTCAGGCCACAAATGTGTCCCAGGTGAGTCCGACAGTCCGTGGCCTTTCCTTGGGACAATTGAGGGGGGAAAATGATCAGATACTTCCCAGAATGTGTTTCAAAGAAAAATAGTTCTGGAAAACGCAGGCTAGTAATAGGAATCGTTCTCCAGATGCTCATAAGCTATCACATCTTCGAGAAATAATCAAATGGTGCTGGGGGAGATAAGCTCTCTGGCAAGGGGCATCCTATTTAGGATGAGATGTACTTGCAGAAATGAACTTTCTTGCCTGCAGCCAGCTCAAAACTGTGGCCCTATCACAGTGAACCACTGGCAACAGTCTTGGGTAAGTTTGATAGGATTGGAAAGTGTAATTTGTAAAAAATTTGTTCCACCAGCAAAATACATGGATAGTGGGCACTCAGTTATGTGCTGCAATAGTAAATCAGACATATTTTAATAAAAATACACATACAGAGTTGGATCCTATGACACGCTTCCTTCATCACAGCAGGCCTCATCATTTGCAGAAGACATAGAAACCATGTCATTGGTAATTTTAGGTATATATAGAATATTCTGTTCCATGTCCAGATTGATTAGTGGAAGTTTGCTTATAGCGCCATCTTAAGCAGAGTTACAGCCTTGGAAGTTCATTGGAGTTACTGCCTTGTAATCTACTTATTTTGGCACTGTCAACTATGGCAGGAAAGTGTCTGGGGAGATAGTACCAAGTATTTTAAAGTAATCATTATAAAACCAATAAAGTGAGAGGTAAATTCTTAACTTTCTAACTACTTTTTCACTGAACCACAAACAAGACAAGAAATCCATACCACAACCTGCTTACTTCAGAGTAGTTCATTTGATTCACCCAGAATACTTTGAGATACCTATCTTGTGGGCTTCAGCCATTGTCATGGCACTCCATAACATTACCTGCTGAATCTGACTTGGGTGGTCTCAGCTATCCACAGCTGACATTAGACCTCTATTTCTATACTTCCGTTATACAAGATCAGTCCTCAACATCATTTCCATTTCAATGGGAAATGATTTTATTCTTGCTAAACTGGAATAAGAGTGTAGGTGGCATTTGTAATATGCTTTCTCGGTATTACATTTGTTTCCCCAGAGATAAAGATCAAAAAGGAAACAGGGAGAGGTGAAGTTCTCCAACATCATTTTCTATTCTTGCTGCTGTAGTGATGGAGCTCTCCGATGTTGCATTATTTAACATACATAAAAGGAATGGTCCCTCTTTTTAAATATGTACTTGAGAAGAGGTTGCAGTATGCAGTTCAACAGTCAGCAGTTCTGATGGTGTCTTAAAAAGTGACTGCCAAAATGTTAAATATTCCTTTTCAAGTAATTCTTGAATATTACACTGGTCCAGTTTTTTTAAAAAAGTAATAGCTGTTTAGTGACAAAGATCACAAACTCCGTGATAGCAGCAGAAAATAAAGGTTGTATAGAACATGTTAATAGGATGTTGTGAATTTAAGCTGAAATTGTTTTACTGATGTCTGACACATTACTGAGAAGACATCTGTGCAAATAATCCAACAACATTTTCAAATTACAACACTTTTACTATCCTTCCTGCCCACATTTACCTATGTTATTTGTAGCAACATAAAGTCTTAAAAGGGAGAAAAATAATGAATTTTTGGTTCAGAGTAGCTTTTCCTTAAAAAAATTCTACAAGTGTCCAGGTTAGTGGCTGGTTACAAGCTTCAGATGTGTCATAATGGATCCCAGTCTGTGTCATTCTATCAGCTTCATTAGACAACTGTGAATCTGAGTCGCTGCTGTAAATCTACAGTAACTACTTGCAGTGGATACTTTTTCCAGATGAGATAAAGGGTGACTTCTCAAAACCTTGAACATGGAAGATTTGTTTCTACTTCTTCAGGCTTGCTCCGGGTTCCTGAAGCCATTCTTAGTAAGGCCAGCTCAAGTTATTTGTTCATCCAAGTCAGCTGCCTCCCATGACACTCCAGTGAAGTAAGGGCACTGGGAAGTGGCACAGATTTGGACATGAAAGCCTTTTCCCATTTTGACTTCAGAGTGGACCTGAGTTTCAGCAGCACAGAAAGGAGAGAACTTCCCCTATTTTGGTCACCCTGGTGAGAGGGCCCTCTTCCTGTGGCATAACTCTGTCACGTCTTTTGGCAGCAGCATACCATGGAGATCAGCAGGCTGCAGTGGGTGAGGAAAGGCAGTAAAGTTCCAGTCTGCTGATGGAAAATTTAGCTTGGTTTCGACACACAGGCATTTTTTCTCATATGTATGTTCATGTATACACACATTTGCAACCTTATATCCAACCTGTCCTTCAGGACTGGATGTTCCACCTATTGTGTGGCAGGCAGTGCCTACCCAGTGTAGTAAGCAAGTGGAACAGCTGATCATCACCATGTAATCTGATTTGATTACTACAAGCTCCATGGTAACAGAACCTGCAGGTGCTACAGACTTGGGGCTTCTACAAGGTGTCCCTGATGTCTCAGCAGATCCTGCCTGTCAGAGCGTGGTTCTGCTGGTGATCTTTCCTGGAATGCATGTCATAGTGGGTGCAAGGTTCAGGCAGTTTACCCCAACCTCAGTAATTCTGTCCTAGGAGCCAAGCTGCACTGGAAGAATTGGCATCTGTCTATTGAGCTATGTGGGTTTAAGCTTGCACAGTAGCTGTGTAAGGATCTAAACCTATTCTCCCTCCCCAACATCTGAAAAGCAGGTGTGTATGCAGTTATTCTAAAGCTAAAATTAATACAGGCCAGGCATGGCCTTGCAGAGAGAGCTTTATGGAAGACTCCTCATCACTGAGTGCTCTAAGCCTTGACCATCTATGATTAAACCCTAACAGAGCCAATACCACCTGAGCTATCTCAGAAAAAGAGTGTGTTGGCTATTATGCACACGTTCTATGTAATTTTCATATTTTCTCATCATAGTCAATGTCTATTTTTTAAAAAAGAAAACTTCAAGGCCTTTTTTGAAAAATTGCATCTAAGCCAGAAAAAAAAGAATGATTCCCATTGTTCAGTTACATCAGTTTCATGCATCTTTGCCCAAATACCATAATTCTGGCAAAAGATGAGGGTCACCTCATATGGATGCAAACTGCCTCAAAGTAATTCATAGAGCATTCATTTCATGCTTATCAGATTGATTTAATCCACTGTATTTTTCCCTTTAGATTTATGCTAAGGAGAAAGTGCAGAACTCCTTTAATCTATAGACTTGTTTATCATCCTTAAAGGCAATAAGAATGTTGTTATTCACCCTTTTTTAAAAAAAAACTGGTAAAATAGAGAGATGAAATTGCTTACGGGGAAATTTGGTCAGAATTTTGAATGGGTATACAAAGGTCTTCAATCAAGATGATGTATATCAGATCTGATTAATTTGTCAGACACTCTGCCATATTTGTTTGTTTAGAACTAAATATCATCAAATACATTGTCACAAATTGAATGTCCAGTAGTAGTGAGGCAAACAAAAAACAGTAATCAAAGGTAGACAGCAATAGGAACTAAATCACATTAAACTAAATTTAGGCAAAATCCAAACCAATTATGATTCAAGGGCGTGATCCATGAGGATTTGTGAAAGACTTGTTTCTTGCCTTCCCTCCCCCCTCATCTCTCTTCCTCCATCACTTGCCATCCCCTGTCC
Organism: Sphaerodactylus townsendi; assembly: GCF_021028975.2. Lineage (NCBI taxonomy): Eukaryota > Metazoa > Chordata > Lepidosauria > Squamata > Sphaerodactylidae > Sphaerodactylus > Sphaerodactylus townsendi. Next base: position 57,770,780 of record NC_059433.1, read on the forward strand.
TTTTGTCCTTTTATGGATGGGTTGCTATAGCAACCCAAACAGCACCCACAATCTCATAAGATGATCTCATGAGACGTTGATGCTGTTTGTGTAGTCATAGCAACCTGGTAGATGCCAACATATGCAACTTCTGTTGCACTGCAGGTCCTGTCTGCAAAACAGTCATGTGTGGGGAAGGCATTTGGTACTTGAATATGCATAGGGGGAACAGGAGTACCAGGCCTCACCACATTGTGGGTCTGATTAGGATTGATCAGTATTAAATTTCCCATTAGGCTCTATAATGGTGGCAGCACCCCTAGATCTGACCCAGGATACCATCACATTTAGTTGTGCCCTGTAACCACACGTGGACCAGAAATCTGGAATTAGACATAGTGATTATACACAGTCTTGGGGTGTGGGGGTGTGTAGACAACTATACTTTTTATTTACTTCCTGTCCTCTTTCTAGGTCTTTGTAGGGTTGATTCATGTTAATTATAATGAACTATTATTCACTCCCACATTTATTCTTGTTCCTCTAGCTGCATTGTCTACCAGCCATTGCCTAGGTCAGGGGTAGGGAACCTGCGGCTCTCCAGATGTTCAGGAACTACAATTCCCATCAGCCTCTGTCCTCATGGCCAATTGGCCATGCTGACAGAGGCTGATGGGAATTGTAGTTCCTGAACATCTGGAGAGCCGCAGGTTCCCTACCCCTGGCCTAGGTGCTCTACAGTTGCATGTGTTTGCCACCTAATTCTTTCTCCTAGCATAATGACTCACAATAGTTTCATGCCAATACAATCAGTTTTGCTGCTGTTGTTCTCCTATGAGTTTTGATGAAGCAGGACAGCATTTGTTGAAGGTAGTAGGGTGAATGGCCTAACCTGAGACAAATTTTAGATGGACCTGCATGGAATTGTCAGTTAGTGCGTGGGTCACAGTCATACAAAGAGGTGCGAGAAGGAAGAAGAAGAAGAAGAGTTTGGATTTATATCCCCCCTTTCTCTCCTGCTGGAGACTCAAAGGGGCTTACAATCTCCTTGCCCTCCCCCCCTCACAACAAACACCCTGTGAGGTAGGTGGGGCTGAGGGAGCTCCGAGAAGCTGTGACTAGCCCAAGGTCACCCAGCTGGCGTGTGTGTGGGAGTGTACAGGCTAATCTGAATTCCCCAGATAAGCCTCCACAGCTCAGGCGGCAGAGCTGGGAATCAAACCCGGTTCCTCCAGATCAGAGTGCACCTGCTCTTAGCCACTACGCCAGGAGAGAAATGGATACTGATGCCACAACGACACTAACAGTACAATCCAAAGTAAAGTCATATATTCCATCCTCTGAAAAAATGTGCCTGGGACATGCAGAAATATGTGCTGTGCTTTTTTTCTTTATGTAGATTCTGTTATAAGGTTGCTAGCCAGTATCTGGCACACATTGGGAGACTGAGGGCTAAGGCTTGTGGGGAGGGTATCATACTATCATACTTATGGTATTTCATAATTTTTGTGGCAAAATCAAAAGTTTTACTATAGAGTATCTGCTGAATCCTAGAGTAGCATGACATCACTTCTGGGTTCATTCTAGAAATGACATCATGATCTCAGTACAACAGCATTTTTAATGAGAGGTGGCAGGATTTGGAGGTTCAAAGTGGGGGATCACCAGCTACAAATGTGAACATAGGGATCCTGATTCTGTAGGGAAAGGGCCATAGTTCAGTAGCAGAGCATCTGCTTGACATGCTGAAGGTCCCAGGTTCAGTTCTCAGCATTTCTACTTGTAGATTATGTGAAAGACTTGAGAACCTGGAGAGTTACTATCACCCAAAACAGACACTACTGTTGATGGGTCAGTGGGGCAACTCAGTATTAAGCAACTTTCATACATTCCAACATTGTTGGGAATATGTTGTAAATGGAAAGTGACTATTAACTTTTCTTCTTCCTGGTTCATCTGGTAAAACAGTTCAGGAGTAGAAGATGGGCATAGGCATGCCCAAATTGGCCAGGATATTATATGATATATGTAAACAATTCACAGCGAGAATTTTCTTAACCTGGAGAAATCTCTCATTTACACCTGTTTTGTTTTTGTTATGACTGAAACACACATAAGACACCTCAAGCGATGCATGCTTCAAATATTAGTAAAACATCAGCAAAAATTGCCAAGTATTTCTAGTGGATCGGTGTTTCTTGTCTTAGTAAATTCCTAGAGAGCAGCAGTGGCGTAGTGGTTAACAGCAGGCAGGGGCGTACCTAGGCAAACTGGCGCCCGGGGACAAAACCTGAGTTTGGTGCCCCCCCACCCAGCGTATGGGCAGCCACCCTCCCCCACCATGACCAAACAGTGATTTTTTTTGTACCAGCTCTCAAAACACCTCCCACTCCCAGCAAAACATACATGGCTCTCTCCCCACCAACTCTTTTCCTAATTTCCTACTCACAACAACCCTATGAGGTAGGTTGTTAGCCTGAGAAACAACTCCAAGCCAGTGCAAGTGGGTATTAAACAAGTAAATCTCTCACAAATCACCCCCAGCAAAACATTTACCAAACAAATGTCAGCATCATCTCTCACAAAACACCTCCAGTGGAATCCACCCCCAAACACCATCACTTTCAATGGTGTTTAAACTAGGGAGCTCAGATTCTTCTTTTAAATCTACCTTAAAGGGAGAATCTGGGGTCCCCGGTTAAAACAAAATGGAAAGTGATGCTGTTTGGGGATGGATTCTCCCCCACCCTGAAACAGCATCACTTTTGAGGATTGGAGATTCAGATGAAACAAATAGCAGATTTGGCTGGAATCTGGGCAAATTCGGGCACATTCGGACAAAAATTGTCCGATTGTGTCCTGCCCAAATATGAACAAATGCGAATGCAAGCTATTTGGGTTTTTTGGGGGTATTTTTGGTGTTTTTTGGTCTGCAGGGAGCACATTTTTAAAGTTAGTGGCACCATGATTTCAGGGCATCATCCAGAGACTGCCCTGATGATACCACCTGAGTTTGGTGATGTTTGGTTCAGGGGGAGCAAAGTTATGGACGCCCAAATGGAATGCCCCCATCCCCATTGTTTTCAATGGGAGCTAACCTGAGATGGGGGCTACCCATTTGAGGGACCATAACTTTGGTCCCCCTGAACATAACTTCTCCAAACTTGGGTAGCATCATAAGAATAGTTAACAGATGATACCCTGAAATTTTGGTGTCACTAGCTGTAAAAATACATCCCTTCCAGGCACCCCAAGAAATTTGCCCAAGATTCTTTGTTTTGCAGTAACTTTGCTCCATTGTAGCTAATGAGGAATTTCTGAGGCAGGCTGCACATTTTTGAAGATAGAGGCACCAGACTTTCAAGGTGGCTCCAAGAGGCCTTGAGTAATAGCATCCAAGCTTTGCTTCTGGAGTAGAGTTGAGAGTGTACTTGAGAGAACTCAGCCCACAGGCTTCTCATGTGCAGGGAGCTGGGAAACAAAATAAGGCCTTTGGGGGCCCATAAAATGAACCCCAGAAGCAAAGGCCTCCAAACCTGGATGTTATTGTACCAGGAGGCCCTACACCCTGGAGCCGCCCTGAAAGTCTGTTGCCTCTATCTTCAAAAAAATGTGCCTGCCTACACATTGTTCCAGAAATTCCCCATAGGCTACAATGGAGTCAAAATGCAAAACAAAGAATCTTGGGGCAGAACAGTTTGGGGTGCCTGGAAGGGATGTATTTTTAAAGCTAGTGACACCAAATTTTCAGGGGGGTATCATCTGTTATTGCTATTCTATGATTTCACCCAAGGTTTGGTGAAGTTTGTGTTCAGGACCATGCTATGGTCCCTCGTAATGGGTAGCCTCCATCGGGTTAGCAACCCCATTGAAAACAATGGGGATGGGGCACCCCCTTTGGGGGTCCATAACTTTGCTCCCCCTGAACCAAACATCACCAAATTTGGGTGGTATCATCAGGACAGTCTCTGGATGGTACCCTGAAATTTTGGTGCTGCTAGCCTTAAAGATGCGCCCCCTGCAGGCAGGAACGTGAAAAAAAACTTTAAAAATTTAAAAACACACAAACAACCCTGAAATGTTGGCGCCCCCCCACGTGACCAAATGGGGGGCGCCCGGGGACATAGGGTACCCCCTGTCCCTAGGCAGGAACACCACTGACAGCAGGTGCACTCTAATCTGAAGGAACTGGGTTTGATTCCCTGTTCTGCCACCTGAGCTGTAGAGGCTTATCTGGGGGAATTCAAATTAGCCTGTATACTCCAACACACGCCAGCTGGGTGACTGTGGGCTAGTCACAGTTCTTCTGAGCTCTCTCATCCCCACCTCACAGGGTGTTTGTTGTGAGGGGGGAAGGGAAAGGAGTTTGTAAGCCCCTTTGAGTCTTCTGTAGGAGAGAAAGGGAGGAAATAAATTCAAATTCTTCTTCTTCTTCTAGATTAATGAAAGTGCATTTCCTATTCCTTCTGTATTCATAAACTGCATGAGTATTTATAATATCCAATATAATCAGTGACATTGGAACAGGCACAAAGAACTCTATGAACTCATTCCCCTTAAAGAATCCTTCTTAGTCAGTGCCCTTCACGGGTAATTTTAATGCATTGCATAGAAAGGCAAATGAAATTAATAAAGTTCACAATATCATCCATCATTAAAATGCCAACTTTGTTATCTTCCCCATAAATTGTTGGTATTCATCATATTATATTAATCTCAAAATGCATAGCTAAGACATTAACTTACTGCTAGTTTTATAAAAGAAGGTATGGTGACTTCAGTAAAAGGGGACAGAATATTGGATCAAAGCAAATTTATCTATTTGTCCTGGATGTGGCCCATTATAAAAATTAAAAACATAAATGCCCTCATTGTATACAATTAAAACTGTGAAGCCATTCAGATAGCAGAGTGTAAAGTATGGCACCCCATGCCACCTTATCATATATATCAGTGGTGGCGAACCTTTGGCAGTCCAGATGTTATGGACTACAGTTCCCATCAGCCCCTGCCAGCATGGTAGTGGCATGCTGGCACCAACTGATATGAATATAACATCTGGTAGTTTATGAACCATAATATTCAGTTCTGTAATATATGTATGCAGAGGGGAGGGGAATAAAAGCTGAAAATAGCAACTACAAATTTTGTAGTAACAAAAAAGCATGTGTGATTTGAGCAGAAGCAATCTGGAACAGTATATATGGACTTCAAGTAAATATTTAATTATTTCAATAATCATCATCCACATCATAAAGATAATAATTGTGGACAAAATTATTCACATTTAAACAATAAGCATATATTTGACAGCATGCTGCATATGTCTACAGTATACAAATGAATTATCATAATATAATTATGTTGACTATTTTACATAAAAAATCTTCATGCCATGCATTTTGATAACAGGGCCATCCTAAACTGAGCAGAATTGCAGTCTTCAAAGCCCATTAGCCTCTGTGGACTTAGAAGGGTATAACTCAGTGTAGAATGACATTGTTGACCTTCACACATTCCAAAAAGAAAAAAGAAAATTTGACTTCAGACTTTTTCAATGTACCCCCAAATTCCCATTTTTTTTCTGTTGAAAAACTGGGTGAAAGGTCCTGGGGACCAAATAAGGGGGGGGGGAGTTTTATCCCCTAATTTTTTTCTGACCTCTCCTCCCCAGACCTTCTTATCTCTAATTAGAACTAACAAAGTCTGCATTCCATGGATGTGTGTGTAAAGTGCCATCAAGTAACAGCTGACTTATTGTGACCCTAGCAAGAGGCTCACAAGGCAGAGGTGGTTTGGCTTTGCCTTCCTTTGCAGAGTCTTCCTTGGTGTCCCTTCCAAGTACTGACCCTGCTTAGCTTTGAAAATCTGACAAGATCGGACTCTACCAAACCACTTCCCCCCATATGTTCCATAATAAAGCAGGGGGAAGAAATGAATCCAAGTATTCCACTCATATCAAGGCTCTTCCTGCAGATCCTTCAAGCAAGTTATAAATCGCTGCCAGAAATCTTAAGTACAGAGGGACAAGTTGTCTTTTCACCGTCTAAACATCAGTCACGCCCCTGGCTATACACCCCTGAATTATGTTACAAAGATAGAATAGGTTATGCTGTTTCTCCCCCTCAGAAGGAGTGAAGGACTCAGTAGGATTTTCCCCTGTTGATAAACTCAGTGAAACCAGGATATTGTTTATTGCTTTAAGCAAGGGATTATTTTTCTGTTGTAAAATAATCATTTCTGTATTTCCCCCGCATACACACACATAGTTCAGTGTGCCTCTTTTCTGTTAGAGACTGTTGCACCAAATACAACTATTATCTTGTGGTATTATCTTGAGGCAATATGGAATAGTTTTGAGAGAAGACTTAAGTTGCGCTTCCCCCAACCTTAAAGCAGTGGTGTCTCTGTGGCATTATTGATTGAATGCTCAGCTAATGGCCAAGAGGTTGGTGGTTTGAACCCAGCCAGGGGCAAGGAACCCAGCCAGGGGCAAGGATTTCATTTTATTTGAGCCCCTGAAACTGCTTGAGAAAGTCCAGTCCTTTGTGCGCCATACTTATGGTTTCAAGCATAAATGCCCACCTTTGGACACTTTTACTTTTTGGTAGTTATGGGGTGGGGGTGGGTGGATAAGTGTGTTTGTGTCTACCTTGCATTCACTTAAAAACGTTCCCGCGCATGCTCGCAGAGACATGGATCAGTTCCCGCATAGGGTCGTTCTGCGCATGCTTGCGGAGACGTGGATCTATCCTTTTGAAAATAAAAAAATTCCCACCCCAGCACAATGCAGCAGCCAATCAGGAAAGCCCCGAGCGGATTACGCATTTGATCTGCCGACAGTGGGGACTCCTGCGTGCCTGCTACGTTTCTGGGGAGAAGGGGGCACAGGCTGCGGTGGGGACCAGAAACTGTGTTCAAAAGGTCCCGAATCTACCCAAACTGGTTCATATCTAGTTTTTTTTTTCAAGTGGGGAATCGACCTAACTTACTGTGTCTGCCTCCTCCAATTTCCAGCCATCTTCTCTTCTTTCCCTCATACATTAATCAAAGATCATAACTGAATCATTGAAATTCTGAATGTTTATTTAATGAATTCATGCTAGTTGTGAGCTTGGTCAAAGTGTTCTTGATAATGTCAGGCTTCTGAGAACTTTCAGTCTATCAAATTTTCTACATTTGTCAACTCCTTCCTGTTGACAGAACAGTCTCCTTCAGTCATGGCCTGCAAATCAGCATCCGATTGTCTTCTCTGTCTCCCTCATGATAACTAATGTCTGAATCTTTTGTCTAGTTTCAAATAGTGTTATTATGAGGAGTGGAATGTATTTTCTAAGAATTCAATTTTTAAAGATATAACCATCAATACCTCTTATTGTGTTGTTCTCTTTCAAAAAGGAAAATGCTCTATGATTTTCTTTTCTGGTTTTCTGTTATGCCCTTTGGCTTCTTTTTGCAATTGCAGCCCTTGCATTTTTAAAGGTTCTACACTACAGGGTGGTGGTCTAGAAGGTTTGGGAAAACAATTTGCAGAACCTTCCTTCGTGTTTCTCAAATTTCTCTTCTGATCAAGATGGAATTAATTCAGAACTGACTCCAGATTCCTAAAAAGAGAAAAAGGATTATTGCCTGGGTCATTAACTCATTAATGCACATGTCTGTAATATCTTTCAGGGCTTATGTTTATATAAGTATTCATGTATATGCCTTTTTTGGAAGAGAAGGAAAGGTCCCACCCACATCAGTGCCATTTTCCTTTCAGCCCCTTGCAACAGCCACTTTTCTCACAGTGCCACCAGAGGGCTTTAAAAAAAATAAAATAAAGGTAACTGTAGTAGCGTTATAATGCCATACAACTGGCCAATTGTTTTTCAACAGAAAATCTCTCCGGTTCCTTAGTGAGGAAAAAGTAGAATGGACAATGGCAGAGGAAAATTGACCAAAAAACCAACCTTCTATCTGTATGCTCCTGTCTGTGAGCCTCTGCATTTGCAGCTGTGATAGATGCTATATATGAGGATACCTAATGTGGTGCCCAGGGCACCATGTTACCCTCCAGTGCCTTTTCTCTTGCCTGCCAAGTGTCTTAAGAAACTGGGCAGTGCCTGGTGGTGCTTTTGCTCAACAAGATTCTGACTGGACACTGGAGATTTGATTAGCAGTGCAGATTTTTGTAAACATTGCTTTGGTAGCAGCTACCACCACAGCACAGGGATCTTCACTGGGTGACTGGAAGTAAGCTGAAAGAGCCATTTTGTGGCCATCTCTGCCTCCTGCAGAAGTCATGTTGTGGCTGTGCCTACCACATCATGTCAGACTTTCACTGGGGGCCACTGTACTGATAAGACTATTTTGTTTTAGTTTGTTTCCAGTCTCTTTAATGATAGTAGTGTGTAAGTCACACAGGAAGCAATGAAAATAGTCATGACTAATCTGTACCACTTGCCTGGCTAAGTGGCCATCCTGAAGGGGGGGGGGGTATTTCACACCAACAGGATGCCACCGTTGGAAAATCCTTGTCTCTGGCTGCCATTTACCTCATCTCTGCAGGCAGGGGCAGCACAGACAGTGGGGCTCTGGAAGAGTATCTTAACTGTAGGATAGACAGTACAAAAGGAAGTGGTCCTTCATCTACTCTGGGTCTATTCAATTTAAGGCCCTCAAAATGTGTTCAAAATGCTAAACTTTAAAAATATTAGTATAGTATGAATATGGTGCTTTGTGGCAACAGAAATGAACATTAAATATGCCATCTAAATGTATAATCGTTCGTTATGGATTGTAATAAAAGGTGGGTGTACCAAAATTCTTTATTGGCATATTGCATGAGAGGGATTATAATCAGTGCACCAAATAAGCAAGCAATATTCATTAACGGAAAGCATGCATACCTGTTTTCCTCTTTAAACACAGTGATAACTCCTGGCTCTTTCATTTCCTACTATTGTTTCTCTGTTGATCCTACAATTTGTACAACACAAATGATGACAGACCAAACAAACAGTAAATCAGAGTGAAACAGCATCAGCTCCAGGGTTGTTACAATCTCTTGGACAGTCTGATTTGACTTAGAATTGTGGCTTCTCTGAGACAATTATCTGCTGCTGGTCTGATGACTTTAAATGAGCAATGATAAACTAATGGGTCACAATGACCCTGAAGCTTTCTAGCTTGCAGATGCTGTGCTGTGAAAATTAAAGAAGACTAGAGATTCTGAGTTTAGCAACAGCATTCATTATCTAGCCCAGCATGTCAGATGAGAACATGGATAATCATTATCTTCAGATATGTGGCTTCAGACTGCCGCTCAGATCTGATAATCTCTGCTATAATTCTGATTACACTACATTTCATTTCTCTGCACTTCTCCTGAAGACATGCTGGCCTTGATGGAAATATCCTTCCACATGGCAAACAATAATTCTGATTCATAGGTCCTTGTAGGTAGCAGAAGCAAGCACATGTTGGTGATCTGAAGGATCTTGGAAATTGCACCTCTCCAGATACAGGATCTTGTTAGAAAGTCAAGATCTTGAGCTCAGGATCCCATCCCACAGTAGGTGATCAGTTCTATCAGGCACAATCATGTCTGCCACCCATTTGGCGCTACATATGCAGTTTGGCTTCAACAGTGTGAGCTTCATATCCATGCATAAGACTGAGTCCCAAAGGGAATCTGTGCATAAAAACCTGCTTTGTTAGAGGGATAATGCCCACTGAATTTGATTGTGTTAAATATAACTTGTAGGGCATAATCTTTATACCAGAATCAGAATTATACCAGAATCAGCCACATTTATTTCTCTATCCTGCAGATGAAAACTCAAAAATACTGCCAGTTCTACCTATTATATTTTATCTCATGTTTCTTTTTCAAATGTCATCAGGGCAGTGCATACATTTCACCCATCTTCCATTCTATCTCCGCAGCTGTTGGATATTTTTTTTCAGGTTCATTTTCCTTTTGGGTTTTTCTAGATGCACAGTCCTACTCACCCGAATCAAACTCATTGATCTGTATTTTGCAGGTAGGACCAGTCACTTCTTAAGTGGTATCAAGGCCAGAAGTTGGCGAGACTTGGGAAATGGGAGCTGGAAACCCTAGGTGTACACCAAATGGGCCAGTTGATCCAACAAGCTTTTTCTCCCAGTCCAAGGCTTAAATAGGCAAAGAGGAAAGCAGCTCTACCTGCGGTGAAAGTGGCACATGGGACTCATCTTGTCCAAGCTTAACTGGGGCCAGAATCCTGCAAAGAATTACATCCACTGGGACTACAATCTGCTCCTGTTTACTTGACAATCCCCAGGGTTGGCCCAGGGATAATGCATCAAGTAGTTAGGGCCTTCGTGGTGGCCAAATAGGAAGGTGTTCATGAAATCTCATTGTCTAAATGCTGCAGCATTGCAGCTTCACACAAGTTTATTGCAGCCTGAGTAGGCTATTGATGTCATCTGCTGTTATCTGTTGCTGGGTACATGGCATCTGCACATGTACAGGTTGCTTTAGGTTTCTGTACAGCTCCCTTGTTCACTGTGAACAGAAACTGCAGTGTGCCATTTTTGCTTGCGCTAGTAATGTTTTACTGCATTGAATGTGTTGCTTTTCATGGGAAAACAGTTTCGATTGTAAATATACTTATCTAGAAGAAAGTATAACTGAAATTGCTTCAGTCGAATCACAGCAGTTTAATTTGAAAAGTATGTAGCTTCCCAGAGAATACTTCGGGGAAAGGGAGTTTAGTGTTCTCCAAAAGGATGATTTTTCAGTAGAGTTGTCAACTTTGGGTTAGGAAATTCCTGAAGATTTTGGCACCAGCACCTGGGGATGGCAGGGCTTAGCGAGGGGCCTCAGTGGGGTATAATGCCACAGAATCCACCCTCCAAGGCACCCATTTTCTCCCAGGGCAATAATCTTTGTAGTCCAGAGATCAGTTGTAATTTTTGAAGATCTCCAGACCCAATCTGAAGGTTATCAATCTTATTAGACACTTTTCAGATTGTAGTTTAGATTTGTAATCTTTGATTTTCTATCATTAAACTATATGATAGCACAAATTTTATGATATGGGGATTTGTTTTCTATAGGCGAAAAGGGTAAACATAGGAGGGTCAGCATTTTTAAAATACTGGTAGACTGCCTTCCCATGTGTTGCTGAAGGACCCATGGTCACAGAGAGATGAATAATCTGTTGCAGCAAAAAAAGAATTAGTGGCAACTTAAGCCAATCAAATAGCACATTGAATATCATTGACAAACACATATAATAAACCTTTCCTATGCTAATTTACTACATCACTTCAGGAAATATTGCTGATTAGATTTTTTTTTTTTTTACAATACTGCTGGTGCACTCATGGATTGAATCCCTAATTAGGGTTCCATTTCTGAGTTATTCTGTTTCTATTTTTTGGGGTTGTTATTAAAGATCCTCAGAATACTGCAGGGCCGGAGTGAGGGGAAACTGCACTCAGGGCATGCGTATATCCTACGCCCCTGCCTGCCCCCAGAACACCCCAGAACAACCCCCCCCCCGCCATGCCCCCACAGCAGCACGCACCTGGTGCATCATGTACCCCCACCCCCTTGGTGCTACACCACTGGAAAACTGATTTCATGGGGAAGAAAAACATTGGCCTGTCCAAACCTACTACTTGAATTGTAAACTGGAAACATCTATTTGAGGATAGTTCTGCTTACTCATCCTTTCCATTGCTATAGATAGGTCAGTATACTTGCTCATGAGCCACTTTTCGCTCCAAATGGCAATCCACTTTAGCTTTATAAGAAAATCCACTTGCAAAAAATGTTCTAACTTGCCTTTCTACACATCAGAGTAATATTAAGGAGATATTAAGCTATTAAGTAGAGGAAGGCTCTGGTCTATCAGAGTTAGCACAAATATTTCCCTAGTGTTTGGACTATCTTTATTTACCCTAGCTGTACTCTTGCAATTTGGAGATGGAGCCTGGGGAGGACAGGGATCTCATTGAGTACAATGCCATAAGGTCCAATCATCCACTTTCTCCAAGGGAACCGATCTCTGTAGTCTGGAGGTGAATTATAATTTTAGGAAATCCTAAGTTTTTTTTAAAAAAAAATTAGAGGATGATCTAACATCTTCCTTTCAGGTGAATGTGACACAATAACAGTCTAATCCAGATCCTGAGGCCGCCAGGAACAGAGCCACTGCTGCCGCATTGTGCCATCTCCAGTGGGCTTCCAGGCAGCACAGGGAGGCACCTAAGAGGGGGAAAAATCCGCTGCCTAGAAGGCTTAACAGAGTTTTTGGATTACGTAACTCTGAAGCCCTGGTCATGACGTCCTCAGCCGTAAAGCCCAGGCAGAAGCTGATTTTACCCCTGGGACTGCACCAGGCTACCCCCCTTCCCTCACTGGTGTCCAATCAGACGGCAATGTTCCTCCATGGTAATAGAAGCTACAGCTTTTGTGTTTCACCGCCATGGAATTGAGGGGTGCCCAGCCACCAGTGCCTTCAACCTCTCCACCAGTGGGGGTGCCCCTTGCACTGGTGGAGGAAGCGAATGCGTTGGCACAGCCTGATGCTTCACCCACAGCCCATTCACCCTCTCTCCCATCTGGTTTGGACTGTGAATGTAGAAGTAAGAGATAACAATGAAGTATAGCAATACCTCCTATTTTGTATGACTTGGAACTGTGATGATTATTTTTCTTATGAATGAAATTATGGGCAAATTATTCACCATACTGCAATTGAAAATTTGCCAGATGATATTGCCTGTAGGCTACTGGTTAGCAATTTGGAAAATAAGGTGATAAAGGTTTGCAGTTTTCTTTTCTTTTTCTTTTTTTAAAAAAGATTTTATTTTTATAAATATAAACATAATGGGGAAAAATAGAAACAATATCACAGCAATTACTATTAAAGGAATTACTACTAAAGGAAAAAGAAGAAAAATGTGTCCATAGACTACAATAAAAAATAAACAATAAATGTTGATAGCAGTAAATAATGATATAATGAGCATTAAATGGTGATTATCACAATAAATAAATCTAACTATAAATTTCATAAGATACTCTGTACCATATTTGATAAACATGATATTAATGTTAGACAACATTATGAAATGAATTGTGATGAAATAGAATAGATTTAAAACTTGCCGTTGTGATAACTACTATAGATCTAAACACATATTTCTAAAAATATTTCCCAATATTAAAAATTGATCTCCTATCTTGTCTTTTCTCCATAATTTATTTAGACTTTTCCCCTCTTAGCGCCATTTCAACGCAATACGAGAAAAGGATGATTAGTGATTCATATAAGGGTTGCAGTTTTCTGAGTATTATGGTATTGTAAAGCTGAGTTTTTGCAAAAAATGCTGACGTGTACCAGGAGTCTTGAGGCAGCCCTTTACAAGCTGGTAATAAAAGCTACAGTAATTGACATTGAGTAAACATTTCTCCTTCTCTCCTCCCCATGATGAATGATAGGAATGTCACACTTTCAAAAAAGGTTGAATCTTCCACATCTTGCACTGAGAGCCGTTCCATCTTTTTGTCACAACTTTGTTGTCCCTTTGATGCACTGGAGCTACTTTATAGAGTCCTTCCCAAGTACTCTGTTGACTTTAATAAAAACTATCCCATTCCCCCCTGCCCCTCCAATCCCATAAGAAGCTCACCTAATATTTGGTGATCTTGGAGAGCAAGACAACTTGCTTTCTGCCCTCCCTGCTCAGAAAAGACAAAGCAGTCAGTCTGTTCTCTGTCAATCCTGTAATTCTGATACATAGATGCCATTAGTGATAGCTAATAAAAGCACTCCAGAAGCCTGCCATTTTCTTAAACATGCCATTCTGCTTACCTGGGATGGCATGTGACTGCAGCCATTGCTGGCAGAGGCTACACTACCTGCATGCTAATTTGCTGAGTATCTGTACAAAACCTCCAATGCAAGCCCTTGTCTGTGTCAGTTTCCATGGTGCTGTGACGCTGCTCCCCCTCCACAGCTTCACTTATCAACATTTTCCACCCTTCCTCTTCTGCATAATGTGCTGCTCATTCACCCAGAAAGTTCAGCTATTGTAATGATGGCTTGGGGGAGGGAAGAAGGCATAGGGGTCAAGAGGTGAGCTGTGTTCACAGAGGTATATGGGAACTTGGCTCTGTGACACAATGGGAAATTAGAAGATGCATTCCCTCCCACACTTGTACTGTGCTTTTTGAAAAGCAAGATGCAACAGAGAGCCAGGATGAGCTTGGGGATAGACATGTTGAGATATGTCTGGTTTCAAACACACACAACCCCTGTAACTGTATAAAGAAGTGGCAAGAACGTGTTAAAACAGAAGCTGTGTGTGATAAAGGAGGCACTGGATCAAAATGCACCAATTAACATTCAAACGTTTACTTGACTAGAGTCCTGCTGCTTGCCTATCTAACTGGGTGCCTCTATTAATTGGCTTCCATTCTTTTCTTCTCCACAGGACAGCTTTCCTGCTCGCTTTGGAGGCGTCCATTTTGTGAACCAGCCTTGGTACATCTATGCCCTGTACACGCTAATCAAGCCCTTTCTCAAAGACAAGACAAGGAAAAGGGTAATTAGAGAATGAAACTTATCTGTAGTGCCTGTAGTGACATTTGTTTTTCTCTGTCTTCTCTTCTAGGCTCTTTGTAGTGTGCTTTGTCTGGCCACAGAATGGCTGCAAGGTCTGACACCTCAGTCAGAGTTTGCCAAAAGCCAACATTTAATCAATATTTAAGCAGGAGAGAGTTATTTTCAGAATCACAGTCAGGCACAAATACAATATATCATGAACAAACAAAGGAAACCATTTTATATAATAAACACATTTATTCAGCATTTACAGGGCTGTGATAGAAAAGGACCAAGGAAAATTTTCCCACTACAAATGATTGACTATGTGCTTTCTATCCATTGCAGTCATTTTAATCTTGAAAGAAATTTTCCTTTTCACTTCTTCAGTTGATTATCTTCTTTGTAAAGGGGAAGAAATAATTAATGTTGCCTGAAGCATCCAAATTTCAAATGCATTTAGAAAATAGGACTCAGATGCGGCAAAGAGCCTGAAAATATTGCTTTCTATTGTATATCATTTTGATCAGGGATTTTTATCAAGGTAAGGCCACAGTTAATATATGTGAAGCATTTTGAACACCAATACCACTTTGGGTGTTCAAAGTGTTTCATATATCTTATCACAACAACTTTACAACACCCCTGTAAGGTGGACCATATTGCAGAATGGGAGACTGAGACTGATGGTGACTTGTCTATTCATAGTGACCTTATTCATAGTGTTGTCAACTCTGGGTTGGGAAACACCTGGAGATTTTGCAGGTGGACCAGAGGTGGGCAGGGTTTGGGAAGGAAAGGGACTTCAATGGGATAGAATGCCAAAGAGCCTACCTTCCAAGGCAGCTGTTTTCTCCAGGTGAAATGATTTCTGTTGCTTTGATATTGATTAAAATTTAAGGACACTTCCAACAAAACCATATTAGATTAATATTGCTCATTCAAAAATGCAAGAAAGACTCAGCCTCTTGAGGCAGGAAAACTACATTTTTATGAGAAGTTAGCAGTGGAGTGCACATTTTCTGACCTCAGCAGGAGGCCAGTTCCACAGCCTTGAGGCAGCTACTTTAAAAACTGTAGTTTTGTGAAGCACAGATTTTAAGGGCAGGCCCTTCAAAACAGCACTCCCCCTATGCTTCCCAATTTTAACGAGTGGGTTGAGGTGGGGTTTCATTACTAGAATGGGCCCCTCATGAAAAAAAAACTGGTTTCCCCTATGCAGCAGTGAGCATTACTGAAAAGCATAAACTGATTTTGTCCTTGACCTTCTCTAGAGGACTGTGCAGTTCATCGTTGTGGTCTTATGTGCAGGCACACATGGAACTACACATTGCAGGCCTGTTATTGGAGAAGGATTCACAAGCTTTTATTCCCTGGAAACAGAGCACTCTTTCCCCTCTTCTTGGGGACACTGGCAGGAAGGTGCCTACCGAAATGGTCACAACATTGGAGCAGGAGGGAGCAGTCCCTCAGTTATGTTCTTGCTGCTGCTCAGAGAGGATGTGCTGTAGCGTCCTTGGTAGTCTATTTGGCCTGGTCCCCAACAAGCTATTGAAGGGCTTAGCCTTGTCTAAGAAGTGCTCACTCTGAGGAGCTAAGATGGCCAAAAATGATGGTCAAACCAATTGTTTGTTGTGTCTCATTGAGGGACACATTCTCAGTACATGTAAGCCATGTGCCAAGCTGACACGGAAGGCCAGAAAGGTTAGGGTGTCGCTACTGAAGGCTGCTCTCTATGAGCCTCACTCACTCTGGATCCAGTGGTGGTTGGGGGTAAGTATTCTAAAAACCCTTCCACTAAATCCACATCAGTCCCTCCATTGATGTCTGGCCAGACCCAAAATTCTTTAAAAGATCCAAGCTGGTTGAGTGTTGCTTGCCTAAGGACTTGACAGGAACATTACATAGAGATCTTACAGATCTCCCCCAGTATATAAATTTGTGTTATGTCCTTTTTACATGGAGGAAGTTGAAAAGTACATAGTAAATAGTCAGATATTCATTGCATCTGAAGAAGTCAGCTTTGGTTCACATAAAGCTTATGCTAGATTAAATTTAGGATTCTAAAAGTGGATTAAATTTAGGATTCTAAAAGTCATGTGTATTTCAACAGGCACATAGTTGATTTAGTCCTTAATATTTTGTTACTGTCCATGAAACCACTGATCCTAATGAACTAGCAGTGTCTTTTGTTTGCTGTTTGTATTTTTTAAAAAGATATTCCTTCATGGTAACAATCTGAACAGCCTTCACCAGCTAATACACCCTGACTGCCTGCCTTCAGAGTTTGGAGGGACACTACCTCCTTATGACATGGGTACATGGGCTCGGACATTGCTTGGCCCTGACTACAGTGATGAAAATGAATACACTCACACATCCTACAATGCCATGCATGTGAAGCATGCATCTTCCAACGTGGAGAGGGAATGCTCACCAAAACTCATGAAAAGGTAAGAATTAAGAAACAGGATCCTGTTGAAAAATACACACACATATATATGCTTTTAAAAAATCCTTCTTAAAAGCAGTCATTTTGTAGAAGTGGAAAAGATGGGGTATCGGTACTTTGCCTTGAAGGGAGTGTGCTGTCTGATAATAAAAGAATAAAGCATTGTTGAAAATGCACTTGCTTTATCTTACTACTATTGACTGTGATCCTAATAGATTGACAGCAGAAGGACCAACAGATGAAAGTAGTCAGTCCCCTGTGCAATCACCAGGTCATTACTTACCCATAAAATGATATCACATCATGATGTTTACTAGGCAGACTAACAGCCTAATCCAGAGGGCAGGCCAAATTGTCCTCTGGCATGGGCTTATACCAGCAGAAATTGTGTAAACACTTATGTAAACACTTATGCTAGTGTAAGCACTTATGCCAACCCTTACCCCAGCAGAGGTGCAAATCTGCAGGTGCACGGCTGCTGCAGTGCCCTGTGATGGCCAACCATGGTTCCTGGCCTTGTGTTGATACTTCCACTCTACCCCAAGTTGCATCAGCATGGTGGGAGCATTCCAGGGGCATTCTGGGCCTCCACTGCACAATCAGTCCCTGTGTGCTGGCAGAGTCACCAGCAGAGATATGCCATGATTTTTGTGGTGTATCTCCATTTGTCCCTAAGGGAGCTTTGACGTGAGTTCTTTTTTCACATTTTTGCAGCTGGCAGCTACATCTTTGACATGTGCATATGTGTATATGTTGATAAATCTTCTGCTAGCTTGATTCTAAAATAAAACTTATGAGAGGGCCAATGCAGATAGGATGGGGGTGTGCACCCAGGGACATGACCGAAAGGTGCACCCAGGGACATAGGCCTCTGCATTCAGGTAGATAGAGGAATGGTACACAGCCAACAGAAAAAAATATTAGATGAAAGACATGGCAGGACCAAGACAAATAGCAGTTCTACTTTATTAGATGAAATCAAGACAAGAGTCATTGTAGAAGGAAGGCATTCTGAAAGATAATCGAAGTCTATATTCTTGCTCTAAATTTCAGTGTGCATGTCTGACTACACCACATGGGCAGTTATAAGAAATGAGTAGACATTGAAGTTACCTCACATGAAAGACAGATGAGTATTTCAGGCTGGCAACATTTTTCAATTCTGCAAATCACTTAAAAGGGGTCAAATGTTACTCATCAATTCTCTGCTCCATTTTCCAGCTCTAAATCCTCTAACAATAATCTTTGTTTTCTGTCTGGCTGTAGCTTTGCAGCAGCTTCCTGTCAGTTTCTGTGTATGACAGAAAGGAAGAAAGGAAAATCAGGCCTGCAGACCCCCTCACCACTTCAGCAAGGAGTAACCTCTGCAAATTTGCTGGTTACCTAGCAACAACATACAATTTCCCCTAGTCTGAGGACCAGTTTGAATATACTTAAATGGCATAATACATCTTTCATATGGACATCTCATGTTCCATGTAGATGAATATGAAAATAATTTCCATATCTTACTGGTAGAGTTGCCACCCAAACAAAATTAAAATTATCTCACCATTAGAGTTATCAACCTCCAGGTGGGCACTGGAGATCTCCCAAGATTATTATTGATCTCCAGACTGTAGAGATCAGTTTCCCTGGAAAAAATGGCTGCTTTGGAGGGTGGACTCCCTGACTTTATCTCTTGTTGAAATGCCTCCCCAAATCCTGCTCTCCCTACATTAGGCTGACCAGACGTCCCGCTTTTGGCGGGACAGTCCCGCCTTTAAACAATTTGTCCCGCATCCCGTGGGTTCTTCAAATTGTCCTGATTTTTGGTAGGCTGCCGCACTGCCTTCTGGGGCGCAAGGCAGTGCAGCAGCCTCCTGCGCGCATGGCCGCAGGAGTGCACTGCCTTCTGGGGCTTGCCGTTTGCCGCCCTGTGACAGGGCGGCAAACAGCAAGCCCCAGAAGGCAGTGTGCTCCTGCAGTGTGCGCACATGCGCAGCCTCCTCCCCCCCATCCTGGTTCACAAAGGTGACCATCTGGTCACCTTACCCTACACTCTACCCCGAAACCACCAGGAATTTCTCAACCCAAAGTTTGCAGTTCATTGTTACAAATTGTGCTCTTTCAGTGTGGTTACCAATTTCCTACAAAGACAAAACATTTCCAAGTGAAAAGGTGCATTGGTAACACTGAAACATGTGAACTATTTGTACATGTATGTGATCTCTCAGCTTTCCATGTGGTCCATCTAGTCCAGCATCTTGTTGCACACAGTGGCCAACCAGTTCCTCTGGGGGTCCAACATCATCAGGGCACAGAGGTCCAGGTCTTCCCGTGATGTTGCCTCCTGACACTAGTATTCAGAGGTTTACTGCCTCTGATGTTCCCTTTAGTCACCATGGCTAGTAGCCACAGATAGACCTATTCTCCATGAATCTACCTAATCCCTGTTTAAAGCTGACTATGCCTGTGGCATTACTACATCCTCTGGCAGCCAATTCCACATTCTAATCACCTGAAGTATTTCCTTTTGTCCATCGTGAATCTGTTGACCAGCAGCTTCACTGGGTGTCCTCACGCTAAAGCATTTAAGGAAAGGGAGAAAAAAGTTCTTTCCGGCTACTGTTTCTAGCCCTGCATAATTTTTTAAACCTCTAACATACTCTTCTTTAATTATCTTTTTTTTAAGTGAAGTCCTAGTCTCTTCAGCCTTTCCTCATAGGAAAGGTGCCCTAACCTGCTAATTGTTTTGGTTGTTGTCTTCTGTACTTTTCCAATTCTGCAGTGTCCCTTTTGAATAGGGTGACCAGAACTACACATAGTATTCTAAATGAAATTGCACCATACATCTATGCAGGGTTATAATAATATAATTTTAATATTGTCCATTTTATGTTCAGTCACTGTCCTAATGACCCCTAACTTAAAGTTTGCATTTTTCACTGCTGTGGCACACTTGTTTGACACTTTCGTTGAGCTATTCACTAAGCTATACTGCTCACACCCAGTTCCAGATCAGTTATAAACAAATTAAATAGCTCCAGTCCCAGTACCAATCTTTGTGGGACCACATTGCTTATTTCCTTCCAATGTGAGAACTACCCTTTCATTCCTACTCTTATCTTCTTGTCATTTAAACAATTTTTAATCCATAAAAGGACCCATTCTCTAATCCCGTGACCACTTACTTAGGAGTTTTTGATGAGCTATCTTGTTAAAAGTCTTCTGAAAGTTCAAATATATAATGCCTACAGAGGCACCATTAGCTACATGTTTGTTCACTTTCTCAAATAATTTCAAAAGTTTGGAGTGGCAGGACTTCCCTCTGCAGAAGTCATGCTGATTTCCCTCAGCAGGCTTTGTTCCTCTGGTTAATGGGTCCTTGGTTACAGTTTCTACAGATGTTAGGCGAACTGGCCTCTATTTTTTAATTCCCTTTTGGATCCCTTTATAAAATCAGTGTAACAATTATTGGTTTTCAGTCTTCTGATAGTGACTAATTCTCGTGATAAGCTATGGATCTACATGAATAGTTCAACTGTCACATTAGAATTTTCTAGGAACTCTTAGTTGAATGCCACTCAACCTGGAAACTTATTGCTTTTGAATTTCCACTAGTTATAGAACGTCATCTCTCATCACCTCAAGTGGACTCAGTTTTTCTTGAAAAGAGCAGTTGTATCTTTGATACATGCCCCCATATTTTCCACAGTGAACAGTAATGTACACGCACACACACGCACAAACACAAACACCTTTATTAGGCATAATACAGTTACAGTTATCAAATAGTTATACAATAGCTCTAAAACTGTTCAATATAACATGTAATAGTGTAAATTGTTAAATCTCAAACATCCAAATAGTTAAAATTTGATCTAGTCTTAACACTAAAAAGGAGGCAACTGAGGTAGTTATTACAGGTGAAAGATCGCTTACAAGGAATTGTATAGTGTTTTCATTAGATGTTAGACGTTAAGTTCCTTGATTTAAGAAGGGGAGAGAGATGTAATCTACGAGCATTAGTGTGAAAATGGCATTCCAGTAAAATATGCTGGGTTGTGTCACGTGACTCGGAACATGGGCAATATCGCACTGCTGCTGGAATTCCTTGATGTCTTCCTACTAAATCTTTAGAAGGAGGGCATTAACTCTGGTGAGCATAAATGCTCTATGGTGCAAAGAGTACACAGAGGTTCTCTGCCCTCTTGGCATCTTCTTTAGCAATCCTTCTATTCCTTGGTCATCCAAAGATCCAATTGCTTCTCTGGCTGATTTCCTTTGAAGAGCAATTTACTACTCAAATTCTCTTTTTGCACAACTATAATAAGGGTTTTTTTTTTACTTTACTTTTACTGTGAAGGAGGCAAACAGCAAGGAGTTTTGTGGGGCTTTTGCCCCACTAAGCCATCTCTGCTTAGTTGCTTCAAATTAAATTCATAGAAATATACCCTTTCCTAATGGCACAGTGGCTTGGGATAGTACATGTATATTTAATACATTGTTCTGCACCCATCAGTTTTATGCACCTGAGGCAGGTGCCTCACTTGCTTTGCCCTCATTACAGCCCTGAGTTAGATTTACTGTGGTTTAATGTGGCTTTTTCAGCTAGTCAGTTGTTTTGTACCAATAAACAAGGTTCCTATATTTACAACTGGCGCCATTACTGATTCTCTCCCTGTCCCTGAGGTATAACTGAAGCTATTTTCCTTTTTACCTGAGAGTTCCAGTTTTGAGACTATAGTGGTAATACTGCTCAAGAGCCAAATGTAAAAATAAACTTAAATGCTACTCTTGCAATTAAAGAATCCTTCTCTCTCCAGCAATAAGGAAATCAATATGTGCATGTTAAAAACAAAGATTTTCCATCATTATTTTTTGCAGAAGAAATGAACCAATGAACAATAATAGCCTGGAGGAGTTGGTGTAATGGGCAAAGAATTAGAGGGAAATGAGCAGATGGGTGGTGAGAGCCGAGTGAACAGATCTTTTCAGTGTGGCCTGATTGATTGGTTATAGTATACTGATTTGAAAGGCACAAAGTTCGGCTTGAGGGGGAAAGCCCAGCAGGACTGTCAGGATTTGTTTTTCATAAGAGCTTTATCAAATAAGGTTGTTAATAATACAAAGGAAAAAAATAACAGGCAAGAAGTAAAAGACTTAGAATAGAAGCATGCAGGCTAAAGAACTGCATTTATCAAATGAAACCTAGTCATAACAGAGTTTTGATTTTCTGTGTTTAATAGAAACTTTTTCAGTTACCACAGGTGAAAAGCATGGCTTGTAACTCAAGACATGGCTTGTAACTCAAAACTGCAATTGTACAGAAGCATTCAGTTTCCACATGCATAGGCTTTCTAGGTCTGCTCATGATTTGGGTTTATACAATCCGCCAATGGAAGTGTTTTGGAAGCAGAATAGATTTTTGTATGCTGGGATTGTGGAGATAAAATACATGCAGTTTCATGAAGTATTGGGCGGGGGGGAGGTGTCATTTTTGTAGTTTCCCAACCAGACAACAAGCATGTGAATTCTTTAACTGGCAATCAGACCACTACGAACGACCTCCAAGGAGTCATCCAGTGTCAAAATCAGTACCCTGAATTTTGCATGAATCTGGTGCAGGGTCTTCAGAATGAATCAGCAACAAGCAATGCAGATAGATTAGAGGGTGGAAAAGGTCCCCACAGAGCAGTTGCTGATTATTTAAGAGGATCCAGTGTAGGTGCAGATACTGTTATATATAGGCTGGGCACTCCTAGCCAGTCAGCTACTTGCAGCGAGTAGTTGGTAACATCGCCACTGCAGCTAGTTAGTACAAGCAAAATGTGAAACCCAGCAATTAGGCAGAGCCTCTAAACAGCAATGCCATGCTAGATGGGCTAATCTGCCTAGCAAATGACACTCAGATTTTCTGGCGTATTTAATAGGAAGTTTGATGCCCTCTTAGGAGAAAGGTAAAGGGATGACCTGAGTTGACACCTGAGATGGCGATGAAGTTTTCTAATCTCCCAGGATGTGGGGGAATAGAGCTCACAAGTCCGTTCCTTCACATCACCACTGGGAGACTATTTTTGTCTATGACAGAGACTTGACATTGCAATTCCCCGTTCAGAATCACCTGCTTGGTAGGTGAGCTTTTAACTTTTTGGTGCCAGGTAAAAACATTTATTTTCTTTCAGACTTCTGCAAAATTGTGGAGGGCCTATACTCTTGCACTCCTTCTACTGGTGGGGCTGACAGAGGTGTTGGGGCATTGATACTCAGCAGGGTGTCCTGGGAGGCTGTGATGACTCTCCACCAACATATTTGCCCCAAGGATGGTATTACCACCAGCAAAGGATCGCACTGCCTCCACAACTCCCTTCAGTACCCCCTCCCTCTGAATTGGGTTGTTAATCAGCAAATTCATGCTACATGACATTTTAAGACTGACAGGAGTAAATACAGTTGCAGTGGTTAGGTGTTTGTGTGTGTGTGTGAGAGAGAGACCTTCTCTATGGTTTCCAGTCAAGTACTTGACTACATATAGAATTACAAAATGGCAGCCATCAACAAGCAGTATGTTAGGGATTCGTTCTTGTTAGCATAACATTTACTTGCTAATTGGTAACATAAAGACTGGGGGGGGGGGTGTTTCTAATGGACAAGCTAACAATGTCTTTAACTTCTTTCTTCTTCCCTGCTGTGTCTAAATGATTCATATGTAGCCTCTGAAATTCAGACTTAAAATTTTATAAATTTCTCCACTGTAGTTTCTCTAAATACTTTCCTCAGTTAAGGAGAAACGAGTGGAGAGTTACCTTGAGAGGCAGAGTGTTCTTGAGAGAGATGCCTTCTATGTTCTGTCTCTGAAGAGTGTTTGCCCTGGGGGGAAAACACAACTAAAGTGATTTTGGCCAGTTACAATTCACTCCCTAATTCCTCTTAGATTTTCTTTTTCAAGGAGGCAGAACATTGTTCCCTACCAATGTTCTGTTTAGCTGTGCTATTTTTACCCAGCAGTGTTATGGAAGTAACTGCTGGTGATTTTTATGAGGAACATAATTTGTACTTTCTAAATCTAGCTAATGTTTAGAAGGCATTCAGTGTGAATGAATCACTGAGTCAAATGTGTGTGGTAGATTCCACAATGGATTTGGAACACAGTGTTCACTTTTTATATACGCATTACCTGAAGCCCAAAGAGACACATTTCAAATATTACAGTGTTGAGGTTTAACAATAATTTGACACTATTTTCATGTTACTAACATCAAGAATGGGAGTCTGTATAATCATTACTTCAAATGCCATGAATTTAAGGAGTGGCATTTTCCTTTTGAAAGAGAGTTTAAAAAGGGTTTGGAGGTTCTGAGGTGTAACTTCTATTAAAAAGACTTTGGGAGAAAATCCTAAATGCAGTGCACTTTCTGAACTATAAGCTAGTTCCCTCCCTCTCCTAGGTCCTAGTCTCTTGCTCCCTATCAGTCTGGTTAATCATAAAATGCAGTCAGTGGTGGAATTGAAATAATTTAACAACCAGTTCCAGTGGTGGGATTGAAATAATTTAACAACTGATTGTTTAAAAGTTTTCTCTTTTCTCTTTTAAATGGAAATAATTTGTATGCCATTAAAGGTTAAAATGAAACAACTGATTGTTTACAAGCACCATTTTAACAACCAGTTCTGCCGAAGTGGTACGAATCTGCTGAATTCCACCACTGAATGCAGCCCTTTTTAAGAATATTGAAAAATGCCAAGGTTTTTGCTGTGTGGTAACATACGCATACCCTCCCCTACACAAGTTAAGAAAGGAGACGCTCAGTCCAATGCATCCAAGTACACCATGACAAAACATCAGGGGCATACTGTGGTAGAGACATGAGGACACCCATGTTCCCAGGCGCACACCTTCTGGTCACGCATGATCAAATGGTGTGCGCCCCAGTTGCACATCACCAAGCCCTGCTCCCGCCTCCCTGCAGGCTGGCTTTTGAAAGCCAGAGCTTTTGAAAGCACAGAGGCTGGGGGTGGGTCTCGGGGATGTGGCCCCCCCATGCCCCGCCCTCTGTGCTTTCAAAAGTTCTGGCTTTCAAAAGCTGGCCTGCACAGAGGCTGGGGGTGGGGCACGGGCGGAGTTGTCTCCAAGTGCCATTTCCCCCCAAACCTCTCCAGAACATCTGCCAGATACTCTGTGCAAAGAGAACGAAAAAAAGGAATAGAGATGTCTGTCACAGTAAGATAAAATCACAGAAAATATGTCAGCCAGTGACTATTGGTCATGATTAAGTTGGATAGAATACCTTCGGGTACCAGATGTAGGTCCAAACAACAAAGGTAAACTGTTATCTTTGTTGTTTATAAGGTATTGATCATATTGAGGTGAACACCGATAGAAATTGAACTGCTCAATTAAGCTATGGAACCTGGACCAGTAATGTAATTCTTTTATGTTCCTCAAAAACTATCTTCAGAATTTGTACTTCTGCGGGCAACCTGTTGTAAGTACAATAAATTATTTTTGTGACAAGCATGGAGTGACAAGTAACAGAGACTACAGTCCTGGACTAAGTCAACTGCAGCAGACCAAAGTAGGAAAGTGTGCCAAAAATTGGTAAAAATATTTCATAAAAGTTAGCTTTAAGTATACTCCAGCTCCCTAAGTTATTTCATTGGCAAAGCAGTAACACAGCAGGCCTATAGGAAGATATGTTCATTTTGCTGTGTAGCAGTACCTGCCTTCAATAGTAGCATATGTGTGCAGTTATTATACTTTGAATGCCCAGAATTGCCCAGAATTGCCAATTACTGACCACCATGTCTCCTCACCCAGAGATTCTTGAGTATCTAGCAGACTATTGGAAGGTATAGCTGATTCAGCCACAGTACTGCTGTGATCAGTGAAAGCAAGAATGATGTGCTGAAATGAGATTGAGTGTGTGTTACCCAAATATTGCAATAGATAACACAGCATGTAGCTTTTTTCTCCTTAACAATACACACCCACAGCCACACCCACACACCCCATGCCACCTAACTATGTCACTGCTAAGGGGGAAACAGGCCAACAGGTTTTTTTTTCTATTCTTCTATTCCAGTGTAGAACAGGACTTTTTTAAAGCACTGAAAAAAATCAAATGGTTCACTATCTATGACCATTGTTATAAAGTTGTTATAAAGTTGGTATCCAGCTGTGATGCCAGTTCACAGTGACTATATGATTCTATTTCTGTCCAAATGCTATATGCATTATTTTACTACAAAATTAGTGTTTGCTATTTTAACTTTTATTTTGTTCATACCTTTCAAATGGCAAAATGTAAGATCTATGTGTTCACACAGTATAGGGAACAGCAGTTAGCAACCTTCTCTCTGTAATACATGAATAATATTAATTATATAACCCAAAGTAATTTATCCTTTTAAATGTCAAAAACCAGTCAAATAATACAATGTTGTGCATATGTTAAATGCCATCAAGTTGCTTCCGACTCATAGCTACCCTATGAATCAATGTCCTCCAAAATGTCCTATTGTTAACAACCTTGCTCAGGTTATATGTGACATAGTTATATATGATGTATAAATGATGTAGTTTTTGTTGTTAAAGTGGTAACATAAATTTGGGGTTGACAAATATTGTACACATTTCAATTCCCCCCTCCCCCCCCAACAGTTTTGGTTCTGGGGTGGAGCTGTCTAAAAAGAATCCTGTTTTACCCCCATTAACTCCTAATTTCTAGACATCTTGAATAACTGCTTAAACTTGTGAACATGAGACCTCTGGAGATGTATAATGATGAGCAAACATGTTTTGCGTAAGAAAAATTAACAGCAGCACTTTTGTTTTAGGTCTCAGTCGGTGGTGGAGCCTGGGACTTTGAAACATGAAGATCAGAATGAAAATGAGAACACCCAGCCTCTGCTGGCTCTAGACTGAGTTTGAATGTACCCTGACATGCCAACGTATCACCAGACGTCAATAGTATAAGGAACCTATGAAGCAAGAGACAGGTTTCACACACATTAAAACACTCATTCAGCTTGAAGTCAGGTACTCCAACTTTGCTGAGCAAGTAACGATCATCACCAGCCATCTGTCTGTGTGGCCAAAGCCAAAGGGGATATTCCTTGTGGCCCAGAATACTAGAGAGAAGAGTCTGATTGTAAAACAGAGAATGTGTTTGTCCCCATCCCCTTTTTATGATGTATAAATAATAACAGTGACTGAAACGAGAGGGACTGCTTTCTGTGTTCACACAGATATATCAGCTGAGGTTATCTAAGCAGGGATGCACTCCAGTTTTTTAAAATAAAATTTAGACTAACAGATGTTAAAGTAAAAGTGTCTTGAGTTTAAATATTGCAGTAACAGGCTTGATACTTGCAGACCGGACAGAATGCCTCTAAACCCCTAAGCCCTTACAGAGTCTCCCCTTTTTTTGTAAAAATTGCTAAAAAATCACCAGCAGAAAAATTGTTCAGTTAAGAGCCCTTAGGGGATGGGGCGGTCTACAAATATAATAATAAATAAATAAATAAATAAATAAGTGACCCCCATCTGCAGTTAAGTAACCCCATCACCCCCAGTTACTTGCAGGGAGCATTTATTTCAGCTCACTGACAAAATATTCTTACCTTGTGGATGTTCCTATAAACCTGTCAGCTCAGTATAATGAACTGAGGGGAAAACAGACATACACAATTTGAAAAGCAATTATTTAATGTTAACAATGTGGGTTTCTTTTTTCCACAGGCAGTAGCAGTATATGGGGTAGATGTGGCTGAGAAAGAGGGAAGTGTCTGAACTCAATGGAAATGCTTATTAGTGATTAATGTTCTACTTCAGGTTCTTTCATTTAGGTCACTCCTGCAAATGAGAACTCAGCACAGCTGTTTAACATCTTCCCTCCTGCAATCAGTTAAAAGTGTAGCCAGAGGGCCTGGCTGACTGTAGATATAGGCTATGCTTAATAATGGAAAGGGAAAACTTGGGATGAATTATTCAATATGCCTCCATTAGAAGGGAACTGGGGAAAATGTTGAACTGAAATGCCAAAGATCAGTTTGCTTTTCTTATCTTTGCTCTATTTGCAAAAAAAAACCCCCTCCCAAATTCCATCCCTACATTGAAATGAAATAGATAATAAAAAATTCCAGTTAACAACTTTTTTTTTGCTATGGCTTTATTTTCCTCAATCGCTGTAAATCTTTTACAACTGTATGTAACAGCCATTCATAATCTGTTACAAAGCACCACATATGTCAGAGAGGGATTACTCATTGTTTTGTGGATGACTGTGTAATTCATCGCTATGATTTAGAAGCAATGACATCACTCATTGGGTTTGGCCCTTGGTAAGGAATCAAATTTGGGTTTGGCTCTTGGTAATGAATCAAAGTATGAGTTGCTCCTTCTAACTGCCATCATGTTTCTAACTGCCCTTTTATGTGTTCTTTCAGGAAATGCTTTGTCTATTACATAGAGTTATTGCTAATACAGAGTTTTGCAAATATAATTTAGCTATAATGCATATTATCCCTAAGAGCCAGATAGAATTGGATCTCTCTTGGAAATATACTTCTCTTTTAAAATCAGTGGCAGTCAAGTAAAATAATCAAGCTTTTCTCTTTTCCAGAGTGAGAACAGCCTTGGACATCACTTACAGCTCAGTCCAAAGGGGAGGGGCAGTAGAGCAGCATCTGGGAACGATGCTGCTATGCTGCCTCCAAAATGGCAATTGGTGACACAGGCAGTAGAGAAGAAGGAGCAACTCCTTTCTCCCCTGGGAAAGCCCATAGCGAAAAATGACTCACACCGCCTTTCTTGATGCTGGAAATCCACACCACAGGTGGGAAGGGGTGTTTCTAAACGGAAAGTCCTTTGAGAGCCTACTAAAGTTGGCTTTGCCATGGGGAACACCCCTCTCCACCCCAGTGTAGGCATTTGCAGTAGTAGCCAGCCATTTGGGCATTGTGGGGGCTGGCCACTAAGGTAAGTCCCTAAGCACCAGTGTTTGTGCCACTTTCCATGATGCTGGTGGCATGGTCACTGGCTCAACCTTCCCAAGGCTTCAGCCCCCCTCCCCTTTGGATTGCACAATTAAAATACTTGTCAGCCCTTCAGCTGCTGTTGATGCAAATGTGTAAACAAAACAAACAAAAAAGGCAGTACTGTTGCCTATGCAGGAAGGTTGATTTACAACCACATTTCAATTTCTGTTCACTTATAGTGCACATGTGATGTGATTTTGAATTTAGCTGACTAGCTGGTTGCTTGTGTTGGCTCAAACTAAATTTGCCTGCTAATCTGCCTTCCACCATAGATTCCAATAACAAAAACAGCCTATGATTCATAACACAGAGAATCCAATATATATATATATTGCAGTTAACTACTACTCCCACCAGGGTTTTATATTCTCACAATGCCCAAAATGCATTGCAAAATCTTGAAGAAAGGTTGTATATATTATCATTTTAGTTAAGGATTTATAAAATTTCTTTCCAGAGCCCAAGCACATTACAAAAAAACTTTGTGGAAACACATTGTGACCATCTAAGTTAGTTAACATTTTCAACTCAAGTAATAAATCTGAAATTTGAAAAAAATAAGTAGAACTTCAGTTTTTTGGGATAAAGATACAGATTCATAGTATAAAAGAGAAATTGTTTAGGAATCTTGCTGCAGCAGAGATTTGGCCTCACATACTGCTTGAGGTCCCTTCCAATTGTATGATTAAAGGGACTTGTTGCTTTTCAATGTCCTTCGTACATTAACACTTTAAGTACAGAAATGAGAAAAATATTTGGTATAAAACCCTGGTATCCACATGAGAAGGTCAAGGTCAAGGCATTTATAATATTTTATCATTGTTTGCAAAATTTCATATATGTGTCTTATTTTATTTAGCAGCAACAGTTCACAGATAGCAGTACTCAGATTTCCTGTTACGACTGCAAAGCCTAAAATAAATTTTAGTGTTAAAGCTATTGTTGTAAAACAGTAATCCACACTGCTTCATTGAAGGCACTTTAGTTTAATGCACAACAGTACAATATACCATGACACAAATTGGGCAACAGTACACTTCTATGTGAATGTTGGGAGAAGACTTATTCACTCTGCTACTCATAAAACTCTGGTATCTGCTTACAAAAAAATTGAGAGAAAGCAATGCTGAAAAATGCCAAATTCCTTAGTGTTACAACTTCACATCCCGTTCCACATTTTCATTTTAGTTCTTAAACTTGCACTTTGAAAAGATTACAGCAACTGTTTAGAATTGTTCTTCATAGGACTTTTTTACATTCATAAAAACTAAAAAAAACAACCACCCACACACCCCTGGACTGAATCTTTGTAAAATATTGATTATGTTGTTTCATTAGAAAATAGTATTTAGGCAATCTGGGACTGAACAGGTTTCCTTAGCTTAAGAGTATCTCAGTAGTATCTCAGTAGTTTACTTCTAAACATGTCAAACATCCAATTCTACAATCTGCTATAATGCATTAAATCTGAACTATCATATATTTGGGTTATGCACCTGAATTACTCACAAGAACATGTCATACTGTTGGTCAAAATTTGGAGCAGGGGTCCCCACCCCAGGACCCACAGACACCTTTTCTTGTGCTCATCAACTGTTTTTAGAAAGTGGGTGGAACCAAATGGGGCTTTTCCCCAGCAGTTTTCTGATTGGCTGTACAATTTTTTAAAAGATGTTGTCTTGGCAGCAGTTGCCACCAGAACACAAAGATCTTTATTGTGTGACTAAAGAGAAGCTGTGGCAGCCATTTTGTGGCTAGCTCCACCTCTCGCAGCAGTCATTTTGGGCAGCTATTTTCTGCACCCACCATACTGTGTCAGAATTTCAAATGTGACTGCGGATTCAAGAAAGTTGGGGACCCTTAATTTAGAGAATCTAACCAAAGGCTTCCTTACCTTAGTCACAAAGTGATCACCTCATTTCACTAATTCAAAAAGGAAATGAAAAAAAATTAGAAATAATGGTTGGTGCAGGCACTGGGTTGATACTCACCATGAATGTAAACAGAAAATACAAATCTAACCAATTTTCACTGAATATGACTCAAAGTGCCATCTCTTCTTATTGTTTTAGACTGATATGCTGCAACCATGCCACAACAACATGGTTTACTTTCTTAACCATGACCCCCTGCAACAAGGAAATCTAGCTGGAGCTGAGCACATAAAGGTTGTATAACAGAGGAAACATAAGGCTCCAAATGTGATTCCTTCCCCACCAACTATTCTCCACTGCGGAAGGCACATATACCACCATAATTGTCCCATTGTAACTGGTCCCAATATATATGTCTGGGAAAGGCAATTGCAAATCACCTAATAAACATAGTCTGCCTAGTAAATGTTGTGATGTAATGACACCCCACGAGTCTGTAATGATGCAGTACTTGCAGAGGGGACAATCTTTACCTTAACCAGTCCATCTTAGGGGATTTACTTTGGCCTAGATGTCTCCCAATTAATCTAGTAACAGTCTCTGAAAATGTGGGAGAACTTAGAAGTTCCATCACAGGGTAGTACATAAAAGGGACAATGGCATATCCTAAGACAATATGTGCAACTACCATTTAAATGAAGGGCTGTGTCTTGTTTTTGTTTTGTGTTTAGCAGGTGACCAGCAAATCCAGAGGCACAAGTGACATATATTTGGAAAACTCAATGCACTTAAGACTTAAAATACTTTTCAGTAGCAGAACTAAACACTTTTAAGCATGAATGGAACATGGGCAAAAGATTATTTGCCTTCCCACTTGGAAGAAGAAAAACATACTTGGCATTTTTCATGTTACAAGGTTTTGTTGTAGCTAAATGGTTGTGAGGTGCTGTTCTTGCAAAACAAATTAAAACAAAGTTAAAAAATAAAGTGGTTGATAAAGAGTAAAAACATGTCCATATATCTGTGGTAGAAAAATACAATTATCTATTAAAATAAAAAAACACTTACATTATCTACAGCTCACACTAAAATGTATCAAAATAGATCCAAATGAGTTACTATGCAGTCTGACAAATTTCCAAATTGTCTGCACATATGTGCCCATGAGTGACCTTACTAACTTAGGTATGTAGATCGTGGTGTAGGATACAGTTCACCAAGCATTCCTGCAGTGCAAACTTCCTTTAAATGACAGAAATTGCACTTTAACAGGTTCTGGAAGATGTCATGCCTTGCATCTGCCTGTAAGTTTTAGTAGTTGAGTGAGCAATACAAGTGTAGGCCAAAGAACCAGAACACATAATAGAAGCACTACAAAACACTGGCACAGGAAGTTCTTTGGCTAATACAGTTTAAGGTATTTGTTCTTGCAGCATGATTACAGAGCTATCAGATCAGTGCTGTACAGTGGTATAATACACAGGTTAGGTTGCTTTGAAGCTTTCCTGTAGTTCAGTTTTTATAAGGATAGCATTTTCCAATGCAAAATATAGACCTCAAAGGGGAAAGCATCAAGCACACATCTTTAAATGGCTGGAAGAGTGCGTCGCTGCTGTGCTGTTAACTCTGGATGCCAGACGTCCACAATGAATATTAGACGATAAGCACTGGCATCCTGCCAAACTTCATGTTCAAAGGAGTCATCAAAGATGAGGACCTTTCCTTCTTCCCAGCTCCTGTAGAAGAAAAACCAAAACATCCTTGATTTGCTGCCCTTAAGAGCATAAAAAAAATTCTCTGATGATGGTTTCATTCCAGGAGACCACAAGCAGATAACTGTACTAATCCCAAATTGAATTCCCTCACTTTTGCAGGGTGTGTGTGTGTGTAGCTTGATCATCTGGTAACTTGCTGCTTGGATGGAAGGAAAGTCAAGAGCGAATGCAGGATGAAGTGTATGGCAAATTAATCAGTAGTATTATCCCGTATCTTCTCACGGAGCACACTACTTTGTTCACTATCATTTTACAAATAGGAGCTGAAGGAAGTTTGCGCCAGAATACACATATTCAAAAAGGAATCTAACACAACTTATTCTTAAAATCAAGTGTGTACAACTTCCAGTTGCCAGATAATGAGCTGTCTCCAATCAAGCATAACTGGATGCCTGATTTTTCAAGTTCCTCTCTGTTCCTGCAGTTCCTTTTGGACCCTCACCCTTAAGCATTATTTCCAGATTCATAAGACCCCCCTGGATGGGCTGCAGTAAAGATAGATCAGTGGGCTGCAGTCATGTATCAGCATAGCTTTGCTGGGGAAGAGAGGACACAGCTATTCACCCAAGTGTTTCTGGGTGTCAAAAGGCAATCCAGATGCAAGAGGAACAGAAGAAAACTCGGAATGCCTTGTGTCAACGCTTTATTTAATAGTAGTCCAGTACTGTATAGTTTCTATACACATACAACCTCCACTCACCATGCTTCTAAAAAAACCCAAAGCCATCAGATCTGCAGGGCATATTAGATCAATTATCATCAAATTCCTTTAATCAAATAAAATATAATGGGTGTTTCATGCTAGCAATTAGCTTTATGACTTCTCTACTATTTTCTTTGTATCTAGAAATTTTCCTAATGCCAAATGCCCAATTTATCAATCTATTGTGAGAAGTATTAGGAAATGTGGTTTGCAAACACTCATTTACACCATAGAAGTGAGAAAGTCATGCAGATGTCCCAGAATCTCCTATTTAGTGAAACTTTGCTTTCTCTACTCCCTAATTCATTCTCTCTCTCTCTCTCTCTCTCTGAGTATCAATGTCACCACCAAGGTATGTTCCCTGTGCTGCACTACTGTTTAAAGGCTCACCTCAGTGGTCACATCTCCTTCATTTCTCTACTCATTGCTGAGGGGACTGACATGCCTGATTGAATACTCTAGGCAAGTAGGATTAATTACTGCCCCTTCCTACTTTTCTCCTGATACTTATGGCTTAAATAGGCTTAATGTGGGTCACAAAGATATGAAAAGAGGTTTATTAAGAAAATGAAAGTATGAACAACTCATCTAAACACACCGAAGAAAGAATAAAAGAACAGGTGAAAACAAGTAATCCTCTGATCCCTCCTAACCTTTGTTTTACAATAGATGGCAATTAGAGATAGACAATATAATTCATGGAGTGTCACACATTTGGAAATAATCCATTATATTGTTTTCAGGGTTTAGGACTCCCCCCTTCCCAATGTGTTAGTAGCATATGTGGACAAGAGAGAGTCCAAATGGAAAAGTGGACAAAATGTCCTTTTGTCCTGATCATAAAGATTTTATAATCCCCCCCCCCTTTTATGGGAATATCTTCTTTTCACTTTGGTGTCTTGCAGCTCTCTAAATGTGAAGCTGTGGCTTAGGCAGGACTTTACTGCCTATTGTTCTCCTTTGCTAGGGTAATCGTCATTTCTAAAACATTGAATGCATCTGTGCTTGCAAAGTGATTCATACTTATTTGTATCTTCCCTTTTCTTCTGTTAGCCAGAAACAGTGGAACTGGAGAATTCAGAATCTGGAGAGAGTTGAAATTCTGAGAAATCTCCAGGTCCAGCCAAGAGGATGGCAATCCTATCTGTCTAAGGCAACCAACTGCAAGATGTTCCATCTATCAGACATAAGGCAGCATGAGTGACACAGCAACCACTAGAGGTTGTAGCGTATACAAGTATTGAAATCACTGATAGAATATAGCCACACCTCATTTAAAGTCTGTGATCTTATCGAATTTCATGAGAGTCTGGTGTCACATATCTCTTAAAGTGTCCTGAACTGAGCCTATTTCCAGAACAATTCTAGTGTCCTGACAAAGGCTTCTATGAAGAAGCTAATACAGTTCAAACAGAACTGAAGTGGGCAATATTTACCAGAGTGGTGCTAATTTTTCTCAGCTAAGGCAACAGGCTGATGAATTAGGCAAAACTGCTGGGTTTGGACCATTTTTCAGGAACTGAGGTACACTGAGGTCTAGTCTCACAATGACCCTAAACTTGTAAGAATGTATGCCTAATATAGTGAGAAACATATTAATCTAAATCGTACAAATATCATTTGTCCAGAATTTAGTACAAGGCCTTTGTGAGTCCATCATGCTGAGTGAATATATCCTACGATCACCTTCTTTTTGCATGCCTCTCTACAGGTGAAACAGTTGGTATATCCTGAGGATTTCCTTATCCCTCCAAAGGATTAGCAGCTACTTTGGAAGTAATACTTTTCTCTTCTTCACTCCAGCCCCCCAATCATGGATTACCCTTCTGAAGCGCAGGGCAAGAACTAACTCAATTCATCACTTACCTTGCCTTGATGTTATCCTAAGTCTGTGATGATAGGAAATAATATTATCTATAATTAATCTCTGATGAGAAGATTAAATTTTAAATACTGCAAACATTTGTGGACATCTCATTAGCATAAAGATTTAGACAACTGAAATAAATCCAGGGGAGAGCAATAAAACAGAGGAAGCAATCAGAGGAAAAGATTTGACTAAACAGCAGCAAATGGCTTTCTTTTGGATGCCTTGCTTAAAATGCCTTTGGAGTCTGGTTTCAAGTAAATTCAAAAATTTGGCTATACTTGGACTATAAAAATACAGCAAAATATGATAACTATATGATACAGCAAAATATGATAGGAGCAGCAGTGGCGTAGGAGGTTAAGAGCTGGTGTATCTAATCTGGAGGAACCGGGTTTGATTCCCCGCTCTGCCGCCTGAGCTGTGAAGGCTTATCTGGGGAATTCAGATTAGCCTGTACACTCCCACACACGCCAGCTGGGTGACCTTGGGCGAGTCACAGCTTCTCGGAGCTCTCTCAGCCCCACCTACCTCACAGGGTGTTTGTTGTGAGGGGGGAAGGGCAAGGAGATTGTCAGCCCCTTTGAGTCTCCTGCAGGAGAGAAAGGGGGGATATAAATCCAAAAAAAAACCTCTTAAACTGAGAATGGATCAATTGATAAATAGATGGCTATTCAGAACAAGGTGAAACTTTTTAAAAAACAAAAAATTATAGCTGTTCTATAGCTACCTCAGTATGCAACACAAAAGAATAGTGTATTTTCACAAAACATAATATTACACGTGCTGAAGGGGACATTGCAGGGAAGAACACAGATCAGAATCAGAGTGCCAGATTGCAAAAATACCTTGCTAGACCCTGGGTCACTTTTTCATTAGATAAGAACTTATTTTATTTTGCTCTGTTGCCTCTGCCACCTCCCTGGGACAATCAAGGCCTCCATGCATGATGCTACAACCACGTTGCTTACTGCTTCTGAAAGGGTAGTGTTGCCAATCTCCAGATGTTGGTTGACAATCTACTGGGATTACAACTGATCTGCAGGCAACAGAAATCAGTTCACCAGGAAAAAATGGCACGGCCGTTTACCCTGTTGAAGTCCCACTCCTCCCCAAACACTATCTTCCCCAAAAGTCTCCAGGAATTAACCAACCCAGAGCTGGCAACCCTATGAAAGGGTTTCAGAACCCATCAGAAACCAACAGGCTCTGAATCAACTTTGAAAATCATCCTGCCACATCTAAATTTTGCCCCATGTGTCCAACAGCATGTGCTCACACCACATTGAAGTCATTCCCATAGTCTGTGTGTTCTTGAGAGGTGTCTGATTCAAATATTCTGCAGTACAACCTTAGATCACAAAACCCAAATCACAAAGAAATGCTGTTGACACTTCTATAAGGCAAATTAAATATGCTATATCCAGATGTTTCTGATGGTGGTGGGCAGAAGTTGCTGCAATAAAGAGTAGCATGATGACTTCTTTTAATGGAAATGAAATTTTGAAAAGGCTGCATCAATTAGCAATAGTTTAGTTTCTCAAGAACAGTCAAAGTTCAAAGGATTCCTATGGAGTAAGGCTATTGAGACTTTGTCTGACACAAACTTCTCTCTGTGATACATCTCTGAAGATGCCAGCCACAGATGCAGGAGAAACGTTAGGAACAAGATCCACCAGACCATGGCCACCCAGCCCGAAAAACCCACCACAACCAACTAAGCGTATTTGATGGCACAGACCATCCTATGGCATATACACAGAACCTAGCAACATTGTATGTTGTATCAGAATTGGTATCTGTGAGTGGCATAGAAGCATAAAATTGCCCTTTGGGCCCTAGTAATGTACATACTAGCAGTTAGATCAGGCTAGTACACATATTTATATTACTGACACCGGGGAAGCACATGTTCTATTGTTTCTATGTGTCCAGATTTACAAGGATATTGTCTCTCCCGATAGGGGGAATCTTCTTGCATTGGTCTTCAAGGACAGCTAAAGGGAAGGGTTTTCACTGTGCCAGAGTAAAGCCCTTTGATATTTAGGTACTTCAAGTTTAGTTAGGTATATTGTAGGAGAGTTTATGTGTCTATTGGAATCACTAGCAATAAGGTTTGGAGATCTGACTAGATCTGATTGGCACTCCATGTCTGCTACACACTGTTTAATGGCCACTTTGGCCCGTTCATAACCCCTGCAGAATAACAGTTGTGGAGAAAATCCCAAGGATAAAATTTTAGTTACCTGTTTCTGTATGGATTGAAAGACATTCATAAGTGTGGGGTTTTGGCAATATAATATAATTCAGTAAAAATAACTTAGAATCAGTTTTTTGAACACACATGAAGCTGCCTTATATTCAATATTGTCTACTCAGACTAGCAGAAGATCTCCAGGGTCTCAAGCAGAGATCTTTCACATCATCTCTTACCTGAAACAGAGATGTCTCAGATTGAACCTGGGATCTTCTGCAGAATAAGCAATTGCTCTACCAGTAAGCTTCAACCCCTCACTCAGTGTCATAGTCCAAGCTGGGCTTTCGTCTATAAGTTCTAGGGGACATTTATTGACAGAATCTCAAAAAGAATTCAGCTGTCATCCTTCAGACACACAAACAATAATATGGGCATATCCAGGATCAAGGCCAGTTTTCCAGCCACCTGCTTGGGCAGTGATGTGAGGACACTAAAACATAATCCAGGCTCAGCTTATACCACCATTGCTGCCAGCAGGTCTGAGGTACGTTATGAGGTGCTGATGGCACGCTAAAGTTTGGAGTGCTTGCAAGTGGAAGTGGGGAGTAGGAAGAAATGACAACATGGTTACTCCTGTGCTGCCTCCTAAGATCAGGACTTCTACTGTCAGATCAAAGCAAGCCCCTGAGTCACTTGTACTGCTACTATGGCTCAGCTTGCTAGCAGTCAGGCGCAGCATTGGAAAAAATAACAGGCATGGGCTACACCTGTCAGTGCATCCTGGATCTTCATCGCTACCAAATCCAAGTTGAGCACCTGTGGTTCCATTGACTTGGGATGGCTAATACTTTGAACTCATCCTGGATATCTGTTTTCATAATGGTACTTTTTAATGAAACTGAATCATGGCCTGCAGAGTTATTTTCCTCACACTTTTGAGAAAAGCCTGTAACAAAACTGGGTCTCTAAACTACGTATGCTACTGGCATACCTAGATGGAAGAGAGAGACTCTTGTTCCTGTAAGTCAGGTGCACCTGTCTCTTCATTTATTATAAGAGTATAAGAACCTTGCAAAATCAGATCAAAAATAATCTATTCCAATGTCCCATTTCCCAAACTATCCAACCAGATTCACCAGAAGATTTGCCCCAGTTCCACCTGTTGTGGCTTTCCCCCTTGGTACTCACTGAACTTAAATGTGCTAATGTTAAACCCTAAGAGATATTCAAGTGAAAGTTACCTGGTTTCTTCAGCACATCGAATCCTGCAGCCTTCTTTTGGAACCACTAGACCTAAATGCATCCTCAACCTACAGTTAGTAGGCCCCGTGTGAGGCCAGACATGAGTCCCTGGATGCATAACGGAATACTTGATCTGCAAATAGAAGTATCAATTTGTTTTAGAACCAGATCAGTTTTCTAAAATTAAAAGAGAAAAGAGGACAGTTAGAACCATTCCCAGTTGACAGACCAGTCTTTGCATGATTTCTTGTGTCAACAGCTCCTGGTTACACACTTCAAGCCAGTGTCACTGATGTGAAGGCATCTGAACTATCCCAGACACGAACAGTGTAAATTGCAGGTGCATTTGCTGAAGTTCTAAATATATTTGTTTTACATTATTGTTTCTTTCCAGTTTTTCTTTTTTATTTCATTTCTTTTTTATTTTACCATCAAGTTGCAGTTGTCTTATGCAACCCTGCAGAGTTTTCAAGACAAGAGATATTCAGAGGAGGTTTGTCATTGCCTGGGTCTGGCCATTTAGTCATGTGGGGGTGGAAAATCGCTCCCACACCCCTCCTCTTCCCCCCTGAATTTGTTGCCTAACCCTTCTGGAGGTGCCCACCACCCTATGCCCAGCCTGGGGGGGAACCACCCGCCTCTCGGCCCCTCGGCTGCCTTGGGCCCGGGAGGCAGCAAAGGCAGGCCGATCGTCCCTACAGCTGTCCCTTACCTGTGGAGGAGCCAGGCTGCTCCTTCTGCTAGCCTCCGCTGGCTGAAGGAGCAGACTGGCAGGGCTGGGCCGAGGAGTGCGCGACGGGCCTGCGGCAGGATCCTAGCCCGGCTGCTCTTTCAGGAGCAGCTGCACGCTGCCCCTAGGCCTGCTTCTTCAGCCTTGCCAGGCTGCCTGGGACTGCCGCCGGCTAAGGTAAGTGGGGCGCGGGGGGTGGGGTGCAGGGGGGCATATTCTTTCAGTACACCTCTGTGGTCTCCCATCCAAATACTAGCATCTGAGATACGATGAGATTTGACTACAAGTCATTGTTACTTTCTCTAATAAATGACACCGCCCCCCCCCCCCCGATGCTTACTATTAACTTCAGCATCCAAACAAACATATGAACATCTGGGTAGTATAGGGAATGATATATCCCTTTATCAGATAAAGCACACTCTATAGAAAGGAAGACATTGGATGAATTTGCCTTGAAGTTCAGAGTAAAACAGAACCCAGCTGAAGAAGAAAAACTAATAGACTACTAGAGTATTCTGCACAGATAGAAAAATCAGTTAGGTAAAAGTCATATTTTAATTATTTTATATTTCATGGAATTATTTTAAATATATATAAAAATTAATTATTTTATATTTCATGGAATAGAAGAGTTTCAGTCACTTTCAGAATTTTCTTCAGATAAGCATCAACGTAGTCCTTCTCTATCTTATCTGTCATTGCACTGAAACCTGTACATGGCATCCCTGGAGAAATATTCCTGTTGGCATACATATTTCCACTGGTTTGATATTTGTATAATCAATTATGCTTGTGGGATGAACAGACTGAAAATCTGAATTAATAAATTTGAATTAGTTAACCCTGATTTAATATTTTACATTTATTAAAAATTGTTATTTTGGCCTGATTATTTAAAACTAGCTTACAGCAATTTTCTGGCAGTCCTGTTTGGTTAGCCCTATTTGAAATCTATTCTTTTAAAATCACATTTTTACCATTCAAGGGGTTTTTTGGGGCATGCATTTGGATAAGGGAGTCTCTCCATATACATCCAAAAATAATACAATAAAATAAATACTAAAATACAATTATTCATATCCCACATTTGCAATTAAAAGCTCAAAGACTTGAAGGAAACACATGCACTATTGACTTGAAGGAAAGACTTGACTTGAAGGAAAGACAAAGACTTGAAGGAAACATTCAGGCACTCTTTTAGCAAACACAATAAGCATTAATGTTTTTGAGAACCTGAACTGCACTTAAACACTTTCATTGCTATATCACAATTACAAAGTAAATCCTAATCAGACCCATTCATATACTCTTAGCAGAAACTAAACTGGAATGACTGAGCTCATGGTTTTTTCATATCAGCATTTTCCAGAGAAAAGAGTGTCAGTTCAAATTTAATTGCTCACCTTGTATTTGCAGTATAAATTATTGCTCATTTTGACAGCCCATATGGAAAGCTTTCTAACCTTTTGCAACACATCTTCATGACAAGCCAGGAGATCATTCTGATTGTACTATAGATGAATAAATACCTGCCCTCTTCTGCATCCAATGGCTTCTGGGAACCGTTCCAATAATGTACATGTTTTGGGAACACTCTTACAGGCGTTGTCATTTTTTCTTCCTGGGTGGGGGGACACTTAGGCATTAGTCATTTATCAGAATGACAATCAGAAATTAGTAGATACATAAAATAACCAGTGATGCAAAAAGCAACAAGCCCAGTTTTCTCAGCATCTAAAAAAAGTAAAGAAAAAGTCCTGGTGCCTAGGATTTCCCCTGTGTGTTACTATAAACTATACTATGTGTTACTATAAACTATACTATGCCTTCATCTGATTACCTCCTCAACTCCTACCTAGCTACACACACAGACCTTGAAAGGACCTTCCCCCTTTTCCTACCAAACAGTGACTCAGCAGGGAAAGGGTGAAGGAAAGAGACTTGTGGTGGCATGTGATTGCCATCACACCTAACCTTTTGTGCAGGGATGATGGAGGAAAGGGGAGAAACAGGGAGTGGAAGCAGAGACACAG
Organism: Sphaerodactylus townsendi; assembly: GCF_021028975.2. Taxonomy (NCBI): domain Eukaryota; kingdom Metazoa; phylum Chordata; class Lepidosauria; order Squamata; family Sphaerodactylidae; genus Sphaerodactylus; species Sphaerodactylus townsendi. The sequence continues at coordinate 57,812,241 of NC_059433.1, forward strand.
AGCAGGTGGCATGGATACTATCACCTCCCCTCTCCTATGCTTCTGGCTGCTGCCATGGCAGGGGCATATTCCCAAACCCCCCATGTGGAAGCATTCCGAAGAGGCTGAGGGTGAATATTTTCACCATGATCCTCCAGTCCTGAGGAAATCCTGAGCAGAGCTGCCTATGCAAGCTGTAGCTGGGATAACAAATGGAGATTAGTGAAATTTATCTCTCTGCCACTAAGCAAAGTGAATATTTCCCAGTGGTTTGGCACTCCTGCTTCCATTCTTTTGCAAAGCAATTTAAGCACTTAGGCCTATTTCACAGCTTGCTGGCCCTGTTTCACAGCTAGCCAATATTGCTAACGCTATGGCTCATATTACTTCTAAATTGCATAATCGTATCTGGTTAGTGACATGAAATTTGTGAATTTCTCTTTTTCGCAGGCTTTTCCTTAGGTCACATTTGCATTCATTTTGCTATGTATAAAGCAAGTTTCAAGTCTCCCAAGGAGAAATGAATGAACATCTTCCATAAGTCCCCAAGTGAAACACCGTTTGGTATAAAGCATGTGAATTTAGAATGCACATAGAGTCATTAAAAAAATCACAGGGGTAGGAGTTATTAAATGGTCATTTAATTCTGCTTGCTTTTTCTTGCCATGATGTAGGAAATCTCAGCTTCCATCTCCATGTAGACCAGTGGTTCTCAACCTGGAGTCACAACCCCTTTGGGGGTCGAACGACCCTTTCACAGGGGTCGCCTAAGACTCTCTGCATCAGTGTTCTCCATTTGTAAAATGGATAAATGTTAGGGTTGGGGGTCACCACAACATAAGGAACTGTCTTTAAAGGGTCACGGCATTAGGAAGGTTGAGAACCACTGATGTAGACAATCTAGATCACAAGCAGACAGCAGGAACAATACAGAAAGAACTATTTCACACACCCATTGCAGGAAGCTTTCTCCTCAACCTAGATTACCACATCTTACATGTTGTAGCCTCTTTCAGCTGGGATTATGAAGTCTTCTATTTTGCAAACAAGAATGTCATCATTTTCTCTAGCTTTGAGATGGGGCTTGGCTTAAAAATTATGATTAGAATATAAATAAGGATACTGGAGGAGGTTAGTTGTAATTATTATTTCTACAGATTATGTTAGGAGCTAGCTTTCTACCACTTGGTTATTTTAAATATCTTTTCATGTCAATGTTTTATTATTTCAAATTTTGATTATGATGAAGAAGAACACGGAGAGTTTGAATTTACACCCAACTTTTCTCAACCATAAGGAGTCTCAAAGTGGCTTACTAACTCCTTCCCTTCCTCTCCCCACAACAGACACCTTGCAAGATAGGTGGGGCTGAGAGAGTTCTGAGAGAACTGTGACTAGTCTGAGATCAGCTACCAGGAGAACTGGGGAAAACAAACCCGTTTCATCAGATTAGAGTCTGCTGTTCATGCAGAGGAGTGGGAAATTAAATCTGTTTCTCCAGATTAGAGTCCATTGCTCTTAACCACTACGCCACATTGGCTCTTTATTATATAATCAGGATTTTTATAGATTCCCCAAATTTCAAAAGGCTTCAAGAACTATATCGAAGACATTTTTATTAAACAATTTCCTTTGCACCTTTGTGGCTTTCTCAAAATTTCTCCATTGCTGTTCTATGCTCCTTCCTTTGTTGATAAAAAAAAATTCTGTTTGGAATTTGCTTCTCCATTGTGTAAACAAAATGTGTGACTCTACATGTGCACCATTTCCTAGATCCTGACACCAATTATGTTTTACATAGAAACACTGTACATCTAAATACTGCAACTGAAACAAACACATTTTTAGTGCTGGCACCAAAAACTGGAGGACTGAATCCATTCACAATGACAATATCTAGAAACAAAAAGAAACGAAAGGAGGCATATTTAGCCATCCCTAATTCAAATTGCAATTATTTCATTGTTGCAGTTGTAGTATGGCAACCTGGTGGCAGAAGAAAAACCTAAGGGATGAGATTATGTACCTTGCTGCCACAGAGTGAACTGGCTCCAGTCACCTTTCTCTCGCAAGTTCTCATCTTCAGGGAGGAAGAGTCCTTTTCCTTTATCCATCACAGCAAGCCCTTCATCCCGAATTATTTTCCAGTTTCTTTCTAGGGACTAAAGAAGCAAAGAGTTCAAAGGCATTCTCTGTTCTGATCGAACTTAAATACATTTTCATTGTTCTGCCTTTTAACAAGCTAAACAGCAGTATCAAAAGCGTTCGTCGTCATTAACAACGTTCTGCATTTTCCATTTCTACCCATTTGGGGCTTTAAAAAACAAACATGAAAATCCACTCCATGCAGTTTCTCAGCCTCAATTACCTTTGTATCGCATACATTCAAATTATCCACCAGCCACCTGCCAGAATGGCTTCCACTTTCATTTGCACTTGATTAGACAAACCCAATTATTTCATGCGAGGAGCTAAAAAGAGAATTGATCTTTTCAGTCATAGCACTCCAATATGGTCAAGACCAAGTAAATATCTACAATAGTTCAGTTAGAGGTTTTCTCTTCCCTGCCTGCCCCCCAGCAATTCTTCTTAGCCAGTCTTGCAACAGGAGCTTTCCAGGATTTTACTCCCAGTCCAGGCATTCCCCATCCAATCCCTCACCTATACAGAAACATGGAAGCAACTTTGGGGGGCAGGGGGAGGGTGCCTGATTGCCTTGACTGGACATGTAGGGCGAGAACTGTGGGAAAATCCCACAGTGAGGCAAACAGCTGTGGGTTAAGTATGTTAAAGGCCTTCTTTAAAGGGGAACTAGATTTCTTTGAATGAAAGATCCATCAATAGCTATTAACACTGGTATTTAAACAGAATTTCTGCATTCGGAGGCAGCAAAACTCTGAATATTAGCTGCAAGGACAACATCAAGGGCAGGCTTTGGCCTTTGTGCCCTGCTTATAAGCTTTTTCCCATGGTGGACAACTGTGGGAAGCAGGCTGCTAGCCTGGATGTATCTGATACAGCAGGGCTTTTCTTACAATCTCAACATTTTAGAGTTCAAAACCACATAGTGTGTGTATATTTGAACTCTATAGGTACACATTAAACCTTCAGAGTTTTTTTTTCAATCACCTACCCCTGCTTTTTGATTGGTATTGAAGATTATATTTTCTAATTTGCCTGTACTCTGAAGGTTATGCATGCTTCAAGGACACACCAAGACTTCCATGAGAATATTTTCAAATCAGGCTCATACTCCAAATTTTGCTTCATACAGAAACTGTATTGCAAAACGTAACGACAATACTTTCCCTTGACTAGGTAATTACATAAATTAGCTTTCCAGAAGTTATCTGAACAAAGTGATATACAACAATCCTTTAAAACAGTTGAACAGACTAATAATAGCAGCAACTAGATGTGAAAAGTCTAGCTCCTAGAAGTAGTTCCATATAAAAATACTTCTTCATTATCAAGTATCCTTCAAAACCTTTCTAAAGCTAAACAATGAAGTGGCTTGGTGGTTACCTTTGGGGAAGGTATATAAAATGGTCTTTATCCCTTTGGGGAGGGTGTATAAAATGGAAGGAGTTAGTAAGACAGCATCTGGCCTCCCCTGAATATAGAGACTAGGAAGAGCTGCTCCAACAGGCATGTCAAGCTGAAAGTAGGTAATAAGGAACATCTCCAGTTTTGTACTTACATGGATCTACCAAGTTTCCCTCACCCTCTTTTGCCAAGGAGCATATGGTAATGTATACAGTTGTTCTTCTCTCCAGTTTATCCCCCAACTAACCCTCTTAAATTAGGCCGAGGGAGAAAGATTTCAAGGTCAGCAAATGAGTTTCCTGGCTGAGTGGGGATTGAAAGAAGGTCTGAATAGTCCAAAACTCTAACCAGTTCACCATACTGGTTGATTTTTTCAAAGAAGTCTAGTCCAGTCATACTGGATCAGAAGGGGAGAAGGGAGAAGCCCATGACTTTCTTGGCAACCATCCACATATACACTTAAAACATTGGATTTGTCAGTGAAACTGCTGGAACGCAGCCAGAAACAGGTTTATCCATCCTCTCTGGAGCGGTTTCTTCCCCTGAGAGCGACAGCCAAAATGATATTTATGCAATTGGATTAGTCTGCATAGCAGATGAGGATGACTGCTCAGTGACACTAGTGATACCCAAGGGCATCCAAGCAAAAGATGTGTGCCTTTGGCTAGCTAACACAGAGGTTAAGAATGCTTCTGTGAGGAGGTGCTCAGTTCCTAACTAGAAAAGTCCAAATACAAATCACTCCTTCTCAGCCCAGTATTAGCTGCTATGCAGTATCTGTGCATCCACTGGAGCACAGTGCTGGTGGGAACTGTCACCCAAGCTCTTTCAAATGCAAATACTTGCCCTGGTCAGAAATAGTTTAGAAGTGATGGGCCACAAAGCGGGAAACAAGCCATGACCTGTGAGGTTATTTAGGTCACAAAAGTCCAAGCTGGCAAGACTTCAAAGGTAATTGAATGGAACAGTCCCGTGGGGACAAAGTGGAAGCAATCCAACCACGAGCCTAATACAGAACTATTACCTTCTCTGTGCTCAACCATAATGGGCAATATATCAGAGTACCATTTTTTCTAGAACTTAGACATAGGCTTGTACAATGCCTACCATTCAGTCAAAAGCCCAGATAGCCTCCTTTCCATGAATTATGTGATTTGTAATTGAGCTTGTAGTCCCACCAGAAGTCTACAAAGATATCAGTTGCATGTTAATAAGTTGAAGTGCTATCTAAATAAACTCCAGAATGCTACTGAGAACTGAAAATAGAGGATGCAGCTTAATCACCTCCAGTGACTTTGTTACCATATCAGCATGATGCTAATTGGTTCGTCTCTAAATATCAAACCAACATTGTTAGGAAAATAAATATGTAGTTACTGGTATTTTTATTTCTTTTCTCCTATGAACAACATTTTCAATGTAATTAGAATACAATTTTAAAATATATTTCTTCTGATCCATAAATCCCTGAGGCATATGAAGAATGTCAATTATCTATTTGCATCAATCATCAACTATCATAGGCAGATGGAGCCAAGCAAGAGAATGTCAATTCATCCTTTTAGGAAACAGTTTTGTTTAGGAGAAAGTAGTGACTTCCCTGAAATGTTACTAAGAAAATCATAGCTTTCTTGTGAAGTGTGATGCAATGTAATTTCAATTCGACCATAGCCATATAGTACCAATGGCAATTGAGAAGGACAAAGTGGGAGCAAGGTCACTTGTTCCGATTAACTAGACTCATTTCCAATATCAGACGCACATAAAATGAAACATCACTGAGACTACTTTTTTCTGGGTTTTACTAGCCCACTCTCCCTGGACAAAGAAGCAGGAAAAGGCTGTCAGCCATTATAAACTAGAATTGTCCCCTTCTAAATTGGCTGCCAGCCTCCTTTAGTTCTTTGCTTCTCCTTACTTTTTACTGAGTCTGCTACTTATTCTGCATTATTCTTGTCTGGTCAGTTTACATGCCAGTCCTAGTGTTTTGTGATTTGCTTCTGAACCACAGATTTATACATATTCCATCTTGGACTTAATTGTACCATGCCTCCTGATAATATGCTAGGAGTGCTTCACAAGTTCTTGCTTGTCCTTCACGCTACCTTGCTCAGGAACGTTCCAAGGCCCTATGAGCCAAACAGGTGAGGCTGACGGTTGACACTGAGAAGAGATCTCCAGTGGACAAACTGGGGAATCTGACTATGGATTTGATGGTTTCCTAGTCAGGAAACTAGTGGCTTGGCTTGAGAGGCAATTTTATCTTTTTTGGTCTTTTTGAAGCCCTTGGGCCCAGTAAACCTGTGTCAGAAGACTACCCCAACATAACCGTAGAAACTGAAGACACCAAGGGCAAATGTATCCTCTTCAAGACTTAGTAGAGAAAGTATCCAAGGGCAGCCTTAAGCCTCAAAGTCCATTCGTGTCTAGACTTTGGAATGAAAAGGCAGCAAGATGGACATATATCCAAGAGATGAGTATCACCAAGACAGAAGAGCCATTCTTCAAGCTCATCATTCTGAACCATCTTTGTGCCACATTTGGAACACTTCCTGAGCAAAGACAATATGAAGCAAAAATCCTGAGGTAAAAGGGAAGCGCTCAGTGAAGCAAGTCCTCTCTACACAACAGTGAAGATAGAACTGAGGGAGGAGTGCTATCCCCACCTCCTTTCATGTGATGATTTGGCCGGGAAACCAGTCCACTCTTGGCTCCAGAGGGGAGAGGGGAAAGTGCTTCTTGTCATATCTCCACCGCTAGCCTGCACCTGCGCAGTCCCCATGCAGGGCTGCACTGAAGACATAATAATGAATTTGCTCAAATACCTCAGTGTTAATAATAAACACTATGAGTAGAAGCACAAATGTCTCAGAAATTAATGTAACAGCTGTCCTTATGAAGCTTGTTACCACTCTCATGAGAATATTATGGCACATTTTGTTAGCAGCAAAAAAAGTTCATTATTGGAATTACTTTCAAATATTGAAATAATTTTATAGACCATTAACATGAAAAATACACAGACTGCAAACCATTTTTTCCTGAAATATTGTTTCCAGAACTCTAATTCTTTAGGCAAGGTTCCAACTGGGTTACTTTGAAATCCAAAACACTGCACCAATTAAAACAAAATATATATGTGCATCAGCAGCAGCATATGCTATTATGAATACAAACCAGCATGGATAGAATCAGTTGCCAGTATTACTCAAGGAACACATTCTTCTGTCCCCTCTAGTACTATATCATTGTATTGTTTCATCATGCTGTTCCATAAATCTCACTTAAGCTTCTCTTATGTAGTTAGCAAACATTACCAAGCTAATTACAAGGCTACTTCTGCATATGGAAAGGCACACAGGATTTTATGATCTTTCATGTTTTATCATCAAATAGAGAAAGCATGAAATATTTGATTTTTTAAAATCTGTTTTATTGTAATATTTAACCATTAGGAAAAACAAAATACCATAAAGATTTATGCTAAAAGAAATAGGAAGGGGACATAAATCTGTGGTAGAGAGTACTTGCTCTACATGCAGAAGGTTTAGTTCCTGGCATCTCCAGTTAAGGTATCAGGTGACAGACCTTTGCCTAAGACCCTGCTGCAAGTCAAAGTAGACAATATTGACCTTGATAGACCAATGGTCTGGCTCAGTATAAAACAGTTTCATGGGTTCATATGTGTGTAAAGTGCCATCAAGTTGCAGTTGACTTATGATGACCCCATAGGCAGGGACGTAGGTATAGATTTTTTATGGGGGGGGGGTTCGGGGGTGGGGCCACACCCCCACCTGCCCCTAGGGCATGGCCACGCCTCCCCAAGCCCCGCCCCCGGCCTAGCACTTATAAAAGCAGTTCGAGGCTGGGGACAGCAGACTCCCCTGCCCTGCCTTCGCCTGCCCCCCACCAGCTGGGCTCCCAGCCGGCAGCCGGCAGTTCCTTCTGCCCTCCCCTCTGGGCAGAGGCATAGAGGGAAAATGGAGCCTGGTGCAAAATCTCAGTTTTGCGCCCCACTCTCCCCCCCCAGACAGCCGCTGTGATGCTAGAATCCACCAAATTTATGAATGGAAACGTGCGTCTCAAAGAACGTGTCAAAAAACGGACCGGAAAATATAATACAAGACACACGTATGCTGCTAAAGTGGCATTCAATGTATTACCCTCTTATATTTCTAATCTTACAATACATGAAATACAAGTGCAACAATGCTTATAATATTACTATTCCAAGTGGACTTCCTTAAAAGGAGCGCAAGGATTTTTTGGCACGTGCTTAAAACAGTTCACTCTCAGTTTCGTGCACATTCAAAACAGTCCAACGTATTAATCCTGCTTTTCATATATTTGTATCAAAAACTATAGTCATAGGATATTATCCTGACATTTGCAAAGTATATTCTTCAAGAGTATGATGTTATTCTGGATCATTGGCTGAAATCTTACTGATCCTTCAGAGTCCATTTAAAGGAGCCTTGTTGCAATGCGGAGAAGTATTCAGCAAGCAAAAAGTTCAGCAAGCAGAAGCTAGTCGCGTAACTAAAGCTTTTCGATGCCTTCTTCAGTGCTCCGTCTTCAATAAGCAATATAATAAATTAAAATTCTATAAATATATATACATTCTCATAAAACTGTATGTGTCAATTTTTAAACAATTTTAATAAATACGTGTTAATAAATATTTACCCAAACGGTGGTATGTTAAATATATATGTGTACATTCATTTCATTCTATTTTTATAATAAATAATTAAATATTAATAAATACCATGCACTTACATTTGCCATTATCCTTATCATTCTAAAAGCTGTTGTTCTCTTAATGGATGTCATTCAAGCATGGTATGTGGTTCCATATATCTATTTCCTATGTGATTTGCTGCAGCTGCTTTTTCTATCTTAGTGTTTTAAAGGGACCACATCCAGCTAGCACTTCATCAAAGTCCATTATAGGTAACAAGAAAAATCTAATTCTCTATTTAGACCTATTTGATATGATTTTAGAATATAAGACCATTTAGTTTCTTGTTGGAGGAGCACTCTCTTTATATCTATATTGCTCTCAGATCGTTGATGATGGTACAAAACTACAAATTGGAAATCCTGGGCTGCATGTTGCTTCAAAATAAAATGCTCAACTAGTGGTTCGTCTTCTTTTTTTGTTCTTATATTACTTGCGTGTTCTTGCATAGTGTACGTCGGAATGACAACACGTGTCTTGAGAGTTAGAATGCACAGCCTTTCTTCCATTCATTCTTCCAATGAACATAAGGTCTTTCACTGAGCTGATTCAAGTACATTTACTTGAAAGTATAAAATGGGTTTTTGTGATATGTAATTAATTAAATAGTCCTAGTCTAATCTCATCAGATCTCAAAAGCTAAGCAATGTTAGCCCTGGTAATTATTTGGATGGGAGAACACTCCGGAACACCAGAGTCACTACCTAGAGGAGGGCAATGGAAAAACACCTCTAAACATCCTTTGCCTAGAAAACTACATGGGGTTGCTGTAAGTCAATTGTGACTTGATAGCAAAAAATTATGAAGTATGGTATTTTTCATCTTTTATAGTCTACCTTTCTACAGAAACAATCCATTAATAGCTGGTCACATGTGCTTGGGAAAAGAAAATTGTATTTCATGATCTCTTTCTGCACAGGAATATATCTGCATCTGTTACACTTTCTTACACATCCCAGCCAAGAGCTAGTGACAGAGCACAAGCATTAGTGATCTTGGGAGACGGAGCCCCCTATTTAGTCCCCAAAAGTCTGCACTCTTTCTGCCATTTATGGGAAACTGGGACATGACATCCCAGTTGTGAGGAGTTGGGTTGCCAGCTCTGGGTTGCGAAATACCTGGGTATTTTGGGGGTGGCGCCTGGGCAGGAAGGGTTTAAGGAGGTGAAGGATCTCAGCAGGGTTCAGTGCCATAAAGTCATATCCCCAAAGCAGCCATTTTCTCCAGGCGAACTGACCTCTATTTTCTGGAGGTCAGTTGTAATTGCAGGAGATCTCCAAGACCTTGAGGTTGGTAACCCTAACGGAGAAGAATTAATTTTTTTAATACAGCTATAACAGACTGCAGAGAAAAAAATGTGATTTTTAAATTGCAGGTCTGTCTGGAGCCATTGCTGTATACGTTCAGAGTGAGGCATAGGGGCCTAGGAACAGGGAAATAACCTAACTGGCTGAGGTAACCCTGTACTCTGATTGGGTGAAGAAGACAATGTCACCAGGCGTGAGGAGGATATCTCCCTGTTGGAACAACCAAAAAATCTTTTTGGAGTTTGAAGTTCCTGAAGTGAACAGTTATCTGCCTTTGCTGTGATTAGTATAACCTGTCTTAGGAAAGTAGTTCAGTCAGTAAAGTAAATCTGTCTGATTCTACTGTGTGACAGCCCTGTCTGCTGTGGTGTGTATGTGTGTGTGCTACTTATGTGTGTGTGTGCTACTTATGTGTGTGTGGGCTACTTCCATGAAACCTGTGACGTTTAACACTACACACACACCTGCCTATCTTGCACGCACAGTCATCGCGTATGCGAATGCATCGTATATGGATACATCTTCCAGGTAGGTGAAGAATCACCACAAAGACCAGTTAGTCTTCTGTATGGGGTTTTGCTTTCAGTTTCCTCTGAAGAGTGTGTTTTATGTTTATTTATTACTATCTGTGAGGGCTGAGTGAGGATGCTTAAATTAATGTACCAAGCCTGACAGGACCCTGTGTGTGAGAGAAGTAATCAGTTAGCCAGAGTATCGTCTAATGTAAGGAACTGTACCATCAATATTGTAGGAAACATCTCTTTATCATCTAAGCAAACTGAAAACTAAAACTGAAGAAACTTAAATACTGTTTATCTGCCAAAGCTCTTATTGTAAATATATATTTCAGCTGTCTTATCTATTCCTTTCTACAAGTTATTCATCTCCCATTCCCATCTTTTTCTCTGTTAAATATATCTTTTAATCTATCGAAGTTTTACATCTCTGTTTCAGTATTATCATTTTGGTGTACTTTATAAAAGGTGTTTGCCAAAGAAGTTTTTAAAATAATGCACTTCCTTCACCTTCTGGGGAGTATAACATGGCTGAGAGAGAGTGCTTTTGGTCACTAAAAGCTACCATTTCTGAAGTGCCTCAGTCCCTGAGGTGGAAAAGATGGAAAAATCTGGTAAGCCTGCTCAATGAGACATTTCCCTGCCTTGACGCTTTGAGAGGAAGGTGTGTGTGTGGGGAGGGGAGTTCCATCACAACAGCCAAGCAAATATGGGAGGAAGAAGAAGAAGAAGAAGAAGAAGAAGAAGAAGAAGTAGAAGAAGAAGTAGAAGAAGAAGAAGAAGAGGAGGAGGAGGAGGAGGAGGAGGAGGATTTATATCCCCCCTTTCTCTCCTGTAGGAGACTCAAAGGGGCTTGCAATCTCCTTTCCCTTCCCCGCTCACAACAAACACCCTGTGAGGTGGGTGGGGCTGAGAGAGCAATGAATTCCATCCTCTCCAATAAACCAAAGCAAACTGAATCAGAATTCAGGAAGAACTCTCCCACACATGGAATAGATCCTTTAAAAAGTACTTTCATCCTGTCTACTTTTTCTTTCTCATAAGATAGCATGTTTCAGTTGCCACCAAAATAACCTATCTAGATTTCTAACATGGCAATAACAACTGCATTAACATTTAAATTTATTTTATTCGGAAAATTTATAATGCTTGTTTTTAAAGACTGAACAAAACTTTTGTACTGGCATATCTCAATGTATGCTAACAAAAATAAAAAGTAGCAAAAAATCAGATTCCAAATTACTTGAAGTAAATATTCACGATTTACACTTGAAATCCCACCAGTTCACATTCCGATAAGCAGCTTTGCTTTTGCTTCAAATGCAAGCCTTAATAAGAAATTCTGAGTTAATGCTTCACAACATTGTTTCTTAAGGACATCATAAGAGTAGTAATTATGAATAATTTACTTGTCTATCTCAAGGGCTATAGAAACACTAAGGAGTTACTTAAAGTGTAGTTTGATTTTTGTATTTATTCAGCTGGCCTGATGTTGCCTACCTTATGCAATGAAACTTCCCATTGAGGACTCTGAGAATTAGGAGAACACAAGGGAAAATGGATCAGCCTGTTTCTACTAATTACAACAACCAGCAATTTAAGGCTTGCTTCTTGGTAATTAGTGTGAATTACTGAGTCACTACAGTCATCTTCATCTGATGGAACTTAAGTGGACTAGCATGTCATTTTTTTTTGTGTTCACTACCCCACAATCCATTCCTTCTGATATACATTTGTAAAACAATATGAACATGGACTGAACACTCACCAGCTTAACTTCCAATGCTGATTTCCAGAATGAATAAGGAGAATTTAGCATAATGAATTTCAGATCCAAGCCATAAAGAATGAAAAGATTTATAGTGTAGTCCTATCTTATGCACACTTATTCAGAAGTCCCACAGTAATTCATGAGGGTTTTCTTCCAAGGAAGCAGTCACAGGATTCACATTCTTATTCTCATCCTTGTTCTCTACTTAGGATAAAGATATGTAGCAAATAAGATAATATGACTCACCTTGACCAGTTCTGTGTAACCTGTTTCTTTTGCTGTCCACCATGGCTGAGCCCTTATGCCCTTGACATTGTATAGAGAACGCTGCCAGACAGAAGCAAAGTGACCCCGTTGGTGGCCAAGTTCATACCATTTGTACGCCTAGAAGATGGGAATTTGTTAACTCATTTACATTAGTTACAGCTCAGCAGAAAAGGACAAATCGATAGCAAATACAATATTCAAGCAGTTCTTCTGTGCATCCTAACAATACACCCTCCATATTTAATGACTAGTTTCCTATAACTCAATGCTGTCATAAATAACTCATTAAAACTGAATAAAACTGAATTACTCAGGAGAGTTTTTTTCAACAGGTAATTAGGCTATACTGTAACAAAACTGAGAAAGATGCTTCGATAAAAGGATAGGGACTGTGGATTATACTACTGTGTACAGTTTGTACCATCTGTTGTACCATCTATGATCGTACTATGTAATTTTGCAAATGTTTAATACATCATGTTAATGCTTTTGCTTTGTTTCAGCTCTGCTTCAGATTTCTGCAATGCAAATCCTATTACAATGTTTATTGTATTCCCCATCCTGTTGATTGTTTTGATTTACTTTGGCCCGTTTCACATGGGCCTCACAAGTGTAGGTGCATCGGCATACTTGACGTTGGTATACCCCCAAGGGCCATTCGCACGGTGCCCTGTGAATGTCCCTGGTGCCCCACAGGACTGCCTTTGCATGGGGCCTGCTGACGCAGGTCCCCTCGTACCTCCACTCAGCTGCCATCACCCTGCAGAGACCAAGGGACATGCCCCCATGGCCATAAAGATGCCTCCAGAGTTGGAGGCCAGGAAGCGTGTCCCCTGGGTTCTGCAGGGCAACAACAGCTGAGAGAAGATAAAAGGGGAACTAAAGTGGCACCAGGAAAATGGCAGCATCCACCCAGCACTTTTCGCTTGGCATTGCTATTTTTAAAAACATCGCCATTTTTCAAAAGAGCCGCTCATTGAGCGAGTCAGAAAAATGCTGTTGTAGGGGAGGTAGGCTATTGTGGCTTCGTTTCAGCTGCGGCTGCTGTGTGAAGTCCTCCCCCACAACTGCGTTTTTACTGGCTCCATGCCGGTGTGGAATAGGCCATTGTGTAATCTGTCTTGAGTCTCAGTGAGAAAGGCAGAAAATACAGCTGGAGAGTGAAAAGTGAAGAAGCCTAGTGCTTGTTTACATGCCTCTATCCTCTCCAACAAAAATGGGCAAGTCCACTTGAGTGAAAATCCATTCCGAAAGGAAGACCCAATCCCAGGTCATTTTGATGCTGATTAGCAGTGCAATCCTAAGCAATTACTTCCATCTAAATCCACTGGAAATGGTGGCCTTAGGAAGAAGTACCTCATAGCACAAAACTGCAAGGTTTACCCTCTGTTCAGTTGCTTTAAAGTAATGCTTTGTGTTTTGAATGAGGACTATTAAAAATAAAGCCATTTAAAGAAACTGTAAACTTGTGCACTACAATAATTGAATCCCCACATAAATTTTGTTAAAGTATCAATGATTTTGGGTCATAATCTTTCCCAATTAGTTATCAAAATATTTAAAATTATTTTCATCTGTAAGATAAGTATTGAGCCGAACAGGGTATTATATATTTGTACAGGATGATATATGAATTAGGGGCCCTAAATTAGTTGGAAAGGTAGTATACAAATGTTTTAAAGACATAAATAAGATCACCATGATCCCTCACCACTTTTTAGCAATTCCATACCAGCCATGCTCATATTTGGTAGAAAACATCATCAATATTATAGTGTAGATTATAGTGTGTATAGTATACAATATGTATATAGTATACAATATAATGATGTGCATTATTTACAACTGCAATATAACACAAACATTGAACTAGAAAAAAGTAGAATAATGTACAAACTTGAAACCTGGTACTGTTTTATTAATTAATAGTTAATTATTTGATGCCTGTACTAGATTAAGATATTTTATATCTGTTAAATGCCTTGCATGTTATTTCAAATAAAACTGTGGGATATAAATGCATAAATCATTCAATAAATAAGTTTTCTAAATTCTCTCTGCTGCAATAGATTGAAGAGTTTGGGGAGCTGTAAACCCAACTGTAAACTTGGGTTTGACTCACCAAATGAGCATCCTGATGCCACCAATTCAACATTCTACAGGTCACAGCATCTTTAAAGATTCCTCAATCAGTACACTCCATTCTGAAAGCAAGTGGGCTACATGAAGGTACTATTCCTGAAGCTGCAGCAGAGGCATAGCTACCATGGGGAAATCCAGAGACAAATGTCCCGGGCACCCACCATTAAGGGTGCAGAAAAATTTGGGCTCATTTCTAATTTTTTTGGTATTTTTAATGTTTTTATGTTGTTGGCCAGCAGGGGGCAAATTTATTAGGCTAGTGGCACCAAAATTTTCAGCTATCTTCAGGTGACACTCCTGATGATACCAGCCATGTTTGGTTAAGTTTGGTTCAGGGGGTCCAAAGTTATGGACCCCCAAAGGGGGTGCCCCTATCCCCCATTGTTTCCAATGGGAGCTAATAGTAGATGGGGTTAGCCCAGGGGTAGGGAACCTGCGGCTCTCCAGATGTTCAGGAACTACAATTCCCATCAGCCTCTGTCAGCATGGCCAATTGGCCATGCTGGTAGGGGCTGATGGAAGTAACTGTAGTTCCTGAAGCGTCTGGAAAATGCAGGTTCCAGGCTAACTGAGGAATCCCATAACTTTGGACCCCCTGAACCAAACTTCACTAAACATAGGTGATATCAACAGGATAGTCTCCTGCTGATACCACCTAGGTTTGGTGAAGGTTGGTTCAGGGGGTCCATCTCCCATTGTTTCCAATGGGATCTAATAGTAGATGGGGCTACTCTTTTGAGGGTCCGTGACTTTGGACCCCCTGAGCCAAACTTCACTAAACCTGGGTGGTATCATCAGGAGAGTCTCCTGAAGATACCCTAAAATTTTGGTACTGTTAGCTAAAACATTGCTCCCCTGACAGGCACCCTCAAATTTTCCCCAGGTTCTCTCTTTAAATCCACCCCCTTAGGAGTGGATTTAAAGGGAGAATCTGGGCTTCCTACATTAAAAAACATTGAAAGTATTGTTGAAGACTTTCATGACCAGATTCAACTGGTTGTTGTGGGTTTTGAAGGCTGTGTGGCTGTGGTCTGCTATATCTTGTTCCTAGCGTTTTGGCTGCATCTGTGGCTGGAATCTTCAGAGGTGTATCACAGAGAGAAGTCTGTTATAAGAGAAGACTGGACACAGTGTATAACAGACTTCTCTCTGTGATACACCTCTGAAAATACCAGCCACAGATGCAGGCAAAACATTAGGAACAGGATCTATCAGACCAGGGCCATGCAGCCTGGAAATCCCACAACAACCAACATTGAAAGTGATGCTGTTTGGGGGGTGGATGGGGAGTCTACCTTGAAACAGCATCACTTTCAATGCTGTTTAAACTAGGGAGCCCAGAGTCTCCCTTTAATGTGTATTTAAAAGGTGAATCTGGGCTCCCTAGTTTAAACAATATTGAAAGTGATCCTGTTTTGGGGTAGATTCCCCCCCCCCCCCAAACAGCATCTCTTTCAATGTTTAAACTAGGGAGCCCAGAGTCTCCCTTTAAGGTGGATTTAAAAGGAGACTCTGGGCTCTCTAGTTTAAACAAAAGTAAAAGTGATGCTGTTTCAGGGTGGATTCCCCCCCTTCAAAAAACAGCATCATTTTCAATGTTCTTTAAACTAGGGAGCCCTGGGTGTGTTCAGATTTGTGTGTTGGGGCATGTTCTATAATGTGATGGTGACTTTGAGATGACCTGGTGCAAAAAATGTTGTTTAGTTGTGGTGGGGGAGGGTGGCTGCCCATATGGGAGGGTGTATGCGCAAAACTCAGATTTTGCCCCGGGCTCAATTTTCCCTAGCTGCAGCATCCTTAAAACATTCAAAAGCTGAGTTTTCAGTTCTCACTGTAGCCTCTAGTGATGAATACTCACTGTCAGTGACTAATTACCAATGCTTATGTATTGATTTCCTTCCATGATTAAATTTTGAATTTCAGCAGACCAACAACCTTTTTTTTTAATTTAAAAAGCAAGTGACAAATTTAACAGTATGTTTTGCCCCAAGAAGTTCATTTTTCATGAACTCCATTTTTTTTATCTACACAAACTGGAGCCTCAACATCATAAACATTATCAGTCATACTAAAAGTTAGTTAGTGCATCCTTCTCTCAGGAAATAAACCCAGATTTCTCTCATCGCTGCAAGCTCTCCACAAGCACAGTTGAGGGAGGAAGCTCCAAAGAAAAGCTACTGTTGCTGCTGCAAATAGAATTTCCTGCTTTCCCCATATTGTTTCCATTTGTTTTATTTGTAAACGGAGAAAGAAGCCCTCTGCTGTAGAGGGGTTTGTGGCTCAGTGGTAGACAATCTGCCTGGCATGTCCAAGGTTCCAGATTAAGTCCCTAGCATCTCCATTTAAAATGATAAGATGGTAGGTGATGTGAAAGACTTCTGCCTGAGACAGTGGAGATAGGCTTGCCAGGTGCCCACTTCTTAAAAATATATAGATTGCAACACAACTTAGCTCTATAAAAACTGTATTTTTAACTCTGTATCACAAGCAGAGTAAAATATCTAAGTAAGAAGTATCTAAGTAAAAAGATCTAAATGGTATCTAACTAAAAAGATACTAAAACAAAATATCTTCTTTCTTAAGTATTGCTTATGATATAGAGTTAAAATACAATTTTTACACTGCTAAGCTGTGGTGCAGTTTATATATATTTTAATTAGTGCATTTCTGCTTAAGAATCAGCTTGATGCAGAGGCGGAGTGCTCATGGGGACATGTGGGGTCATGCCAGCTGATCACATGGAGGGTGCAGAATCACCCCCAACCCCCCTTCCCTCAAGCCCACCCCACCAGGCGGCTCCTTCAGCCAGGTGAGCCTCCACCAGCCAAAGAAGCAGCCTGGCAGGCTCGGACCAAGGGGCAGCTCATGGCAGGCTCCCACCGGCTAAGATAAGTGGGGTGTGGGGGGAGGAGGCATGGGGGGGGGCTCAGGGACAGCTGGAGCAGGTGTTGCCCTGGGCACCATTCCCCTCCTATGCCTCTGCCCACATTCAAGATCATGATGTCATCATATGGCAACAACAATTGCTGCCTCCACCCTATGGTAATTCCCTGCCTCCCCACATCTCTTGCTAATTGCCAGGCAATGCCTACCTGGAGAGAGGCTGAGAATGAGTAAAAATACTGACCCTGATAGGTCAATGGTCTGACTCAGCATAAGGCAGCTTCATGAGAGCATGTTCTCCTGGTACTAGAGATTGTTCACCTCTTTGGAAGTCTATTTGCTCCAGACATCTTCCTGCAGAATTTTTTTTTTAATCACACCTCAAACAGATAAAACTCTACCTCTTTGTTGCCAACTCGCTGCATGGCATCCCCCAGATGAAAGTAAAAGCGTCCATCATCTGTACCAGGATCTCCTGATTCTAGACCTTCCTAGAGAAAGTTAACAATTACAGTATCAATAGTCTTATAAAAAAAAAAGTTTATGTCCAGCAGAGTATAAGTTAAATTACAATATATACATGGCCTGCCAGAAATGGCTGTTCCACCAGGCCTTTTCCAACTAGCCAACCAAATTGAATGTAGTAGATCATCTCTCTACTACATTTCCATGGGGGGGGGGGAGGGGGAGGAGTGGAAAGGATTACTTAATGGGGGGGGGGAGTGGAAAGGATTACTTAATGCCATCGCTTTTAATTGTGTTTGGCGTTTACTATTATTTAACTGGTTTTAATTGTTTTTATACTGGGATGTTATATTTGAAAGTTGAATTGATTATTTTAAGTTTTATGTTGTAACTCACCCTGAGCCTTGCGGGAATAGGGCAAAATATAAACAAACAACAAACAAACAAACACTTCTTATCCAAAGTACTTTTTTTCACACAGGGCATTATGGATCACCAATTCTCTGTGCTCTGTCTTCTTTGTTATTGAGGTCCAACCCATACAAGTATTTCCATTGGGGGAAAAAAACCCTTTTCTCCCTCCATTTTTATATAGTAAATGGTGGCAGAAAATGGTATTGTGAAAGGTAACATTACTTTACTAGGTGGAGTAGGTTTCTTTCAGAAGTGTGAACTATCCCTCAGTAGCAGAAAATTCAGGAAGTAAAATTTAGGGGTATATATGAATAAAAATGTAAAAGTAATGTATATTACTTTCAAATAAGGAACGCTTTCTGCAATCTTGTTCTCTGCTTTCAGGATGAAGCCATAATGAACTTTAGCAAAGCCATCATTAGGAGCAAGGTTCAAGACCTGTATGAGAAAGCAAAACAAGTTATCATTAGAACTTTAACAACTGAAAGGGTTTGGAACATTAATTTATAATATAATAGCAACGTACAGGCCAACTACTCCATTAGTTGCCCATGGCTAGTTGCCACTGAAGACAGCAACCCTCAACTCTTACTATCTTTTCTGCAGCACAGTGCAGCAGTTTTCTCCAACACATGAAATCCTTTTATCTTACACACCCTCTGAATCTCATATCTATTGAGAATGGGTTGCCAGAAATTTCAGCTCCACTGAGGTATATATGTTACCACTTGGCGGGAGGACACTGAGACTCTGAAAGAAAGGCAGTAAATAAATGAAGTAAGGAAATACATTTCCATTTGGACTAATTTTGCCTCCGCATTCAGGGATATCAAGTTGTTTATGATAAGATGTTATTTACAGGAGCAGCAGTGGCATAGTGGTTAAGAGCAGGTGTACTCTAATCTGGAGGAACCAGGTTTGATTCCCCGCCTAAGCTGTGGAGGCATATCTGGGGAATTCAGATTAGCCTGTACACTCCTACACATGCCAGCTTGGTGACCTTGGGCTAGTCACAGTTCTTCTGAGCTCTCTCAGCCCCACCTACCTCGCAGGGTGTTTGTGGTGAGGGGGGAAGGGAAAGGAGTTTGTAAACCCCTTTGAGTCTCCTATAGGAGAAAAAGGGGGGATATAAATCCAACTCTTCTTCTTCTACATTTAATGGCTTCCTATTGCTAAAGGCTCTTTTAATACACATATATTGGTATACATTGGCTACTCCAAAAATGCAAGAAACCATCTAATTCAGTGTACTCTTTCAGTCTGACTCACACTTTCAAAACTAAGAAAGATCACCCTGCATTGCAATGTGTTGCACAGTCTTAGCTGGTAGTGACAAGAAATTTCTAGATCTTCTCATGCCATAATATGTGGCCAGTGGTTCTAAATATTACAAGGAAAATATTACAAGGACGCTCCTTTTGCGCTGCAAAAAAGACTCTTAGTTGTGCTGGTATCCATTGCTCAATTCTTGTTTAAAAACTTCATTTGAGATGTCAGGTTTTATATATACACAGGGTATGTTATGAAAACTCCAACTAATTTGGGGGGGGGGGGGAGAGCTGCCATGCTACCATGTCGTTTTCAGCTAATTGAACAGTAATTAATCTACGGTTCAAGACTAACCCTTACGCTAATTCAGAACACTAATTTATCTATGGCATGAGGTGGCAGAGGGGAAAAATTGCCTTCAGATTTCTCATACTATAGAGGAATCCCTTGAAGAAGTAAAACCAAGATCTATTGCTCTTTGAATACAAAAGACACTTTGATTTTTACAAAGACCGTATTTAACGTATTGTGTCTCTGTTCTGGACTATGCGATTCAAAGGAAAAAACATCTAATGGGAAAAAATGAAATACTATCACTTCTTGACATTGTCTTCAAGCTGTGGTACAATGAAGGGGCTGGTATAATAGCTTGTGAAAAGAGGGCACATTTCCCATCAGGTTCAGTTCTGGCTATAGACATTACAGTTCTTTGATTTAAGGTTCAATGTTTAGGCTCCTCACTGAAAAAGGGCAAAAATATAAAGAGCATTCACAACATGATTGAACAATTGAAGAGGGTATTTTAAAATTAGGTCATGTGTGGAGAGTGTTTTCGCAAAAGTTATCTGGCCTGTTGATCCAGAACTTCTCCTAAATGAAGAGCCCAGAGGAGAAAAAGGGAGGGAGAAGGGATTCCCTGTACCTCAGTGCTCAGGAAATGCATCAGAGGCCTTCAGACGCAGTGGCACAAATACCCTCATATCCACCATATTTCCTAGATATGCCTTGAAAAAAATTAAATTGATGCTTTCATATTCCATTAACCTGTGTTACTGTGCTGGATTTAGGAAATACCAGAATATGCCTTCTAAAATTCTTTTTGATGTAGAAAAACAGCTATTAGCAAACAATAATACAAATAAAATTACTCGTTGGTACAAAAACAGTGCTTTATATTCATGGAAGGGGTTTCCCAATTTACCTAAATCATTGTTTACTGTATTACAAATATTTGTGTGGAAAGGCTACAAAAATAAAATCATTTTTGTTTGTTAGAAATCCATTTTTATCTTTATGAAACCCTTTATTTTCTCACACAAAATTCATTATCTGACATCTAAAATTCTGCTTTGCTGCTGGAAAACAACCAGGATGAAGCCCCATACTTTTCAGAACCAGAGAATATAACAGCAGAACTGAGAAATCTGCTTATTCCTGTTTTGTTTTATTTCCATAATGGGCTTAGATCTTTCAGTAAATTTTAACAGTAGGGTGTAAATGTTTGATAATTGCCTCCTGCCACTGCAGACTATCTCCCATCTTGTGCCATTCTTGGTGGTCTTCTGTCCCTTAAGAACAGCATTTCAGGCTGCACAAAGGGAAAGAGAGGAAGTTCTTTTCTGGTACTGGAAAAGCCTTCTGCTAACAGAGATTTACCACTGGATCCAATCATGATGACAATTTAGGATCATTAACGTCATTTAACTCAATGACAGAATGCAGACTGAAACCTAGATTACTGCACACTAGCGAATTATACATTCCACTCCTCTTTGCTGTTCTTCTGCCTCCAAGAGCTATACTATTCCACCCAGTCCTACTCAGGGCCTACCCAGATGATGCTGGCCAATTGTGCACCACTGTTCTTCCTGCTTCAAGAGTCCTTTTGCTTTGGATCAGATTTTTAATTACACAACAACTTCAATATATGATTCAGCTTGGATTTTCCCTTATGCAACTGCTCTGAAGTGACCACTCTGCCTTAAGAGGAAGTCCTGCAATGTATTTTTTTCATTTTGTGGGGAAGGTGAAGTAAATGCCTCCTTTGGGTTCCCCCCCCCCTCCTCCTCCTCCTCCTTATCCCCATTCAGAGTGTCATCCTACACCTGTGTCATCCCACCCTCTTCCCACTTTTACAGCAGGTCTTCTCCTTGTCTCCTCCAACCTCCATTTTTGTTCTGTATGGTTGTGTGACTTCCAGTGGATTGTCTTTGCTTTTCTTTTATTATTTTTTCTTTTTTTGGTAATACATCAATGCATTAATAACGTGAAAAATGTGTCAAATATCTGTGAACTGTAACCAAAAGTCCTCTATTTGTCTGGGGATCCATGCTGGCTTCCACCAGCCCTGGAGAGCTCGTTGACCGCCATGCCTGTGCCAACCTGGGGAGAGGGGAATCCCACCAATCCCAACTGTTCCCTTTGTTCAACTAGCAGCCATCAGTGGAGCACCACATAAATACCACATGAATACTTATTTTGTGAAATCTAATTTGATTGGGAGTTTTTGACATCCCTGGCAGGTTTGCGGGGTGCCGCTGGTCCAGCTGGTGGAATGGCTCAAATCCTTGCTGGTCAATGCAGTTTCCCAGCAGAAAAAAAAATCCCATTATCATGGCATCCAGGGCAAGTGTTTTTGCTGCCTTCTTTATCCATAGCATGAAATCCATTGTTTCCCACTGGTGATAATATCAATGTATTGATGTATTAAATATTATGTTCCTTTGAAATATGTTTAATAAGTTTTCTATTGGCCCCTCACCCTCAAGCAGGTATTGGGTAAATGTTTTATTTATTTATTTGGACTTACATCCCACCCTATCCCTGCAGGGCTCAGGTGCATGCACCTGAGGACACTGATCCATGAAGGCAGAATAAAACTCTTCCATGCTAATTCTCCATGCAAATTTTGTAGATGTGGGAACACCCACAAACAACATGGCATGGCGACAGCACAAACCCAGGACAGAAGAACACTATTTGCAAGAAAATTTATTATTCCTGCACTGAGCCAGAAAAAACTGAAAAGGCGGAGACAACAGCAGTGTGCAGCACATGTTACTTGCCCTGCAAGAAAGGCAGGTGAATTTACTGCTGACAAAGGGCAAAATAAAAATGGGTGCATAATTGATGGAAGTTCTCTGCCAGGTGCTTCCAGCAATGTCTCTAAGTGACTTACCAGCATGTGGGTCCCCCATTTTGATCAGTACCATAACATGAGGGAAGATGTGGATTAAGCCTCACTCACCATTTTCATGATCTAAAATTGCCAAAGTAGCTGCTTTCCTGCTCTGAAAAGTTACATGTATTTAAACTCACCTCCTCGTAAATCTTTTTGGCATTGCTGTTGTCTCCAATCAAAAGGTAGCCCACTCCAAGGTTATTCTTGAATGAAGTATCATTAGGAAACAGACTGACTAGTTTTTGCAGTGTTACCAGTGAACCTTTCATGCGACCTAATTTGATCAGATACAACTTAGTTTACAAGTGGCAGTGGTTAGAATATGACATATTTACCAAGTACATACAAACAAAAACATATGAATGTATATTTCCTATGCTACTAAGCAGTAACAATATAGAATATGAAAAGGGATATATGTCCACGTGAATTAAGTATATCATTTTTACTACCAATATTAAAAAGGTACTAATTTAGCAAAACCAGGTATGGAATGTATCAACCAGTCTTTTGGAGACCTCTTGTGGACAATCACAATATTGTCCACATCACAGATTTTTAGGACAGTGATGTGGTTTCACAGTAACTGGTATGTCGAAATGTAATCCTCGGTTCTTTACAGTGTATGTTGCTGGTTTTTTCAATTGCATTAAGACATTAACAGAGTTAAATTCAAGTAGAAAAATTATAAACATGCTAATGAGGAAGACATTAGCTCACTTAATATTAAAGTCACATTCTATCCCCTTCTATGTTACTGTATGGGTCTTCAAAGCCTTTAATACCAAATTAATTTTCCTATGAACTGGAAGATTGATAATTTCATCTAGTTGGATTCATTCCAATTTATAGCCACAACATAATACTTTTGGAGAAAAAAGACCAGCAAGTTGAAATACATCTGGCAACTACATTTTGAATGATTTTCCCCCAAAAGAATATCCTTAATATATAACCAAATTTGATTTGTTGAACTTCCTGTTAGCAATCTCATTGGTTTCAATTTGCAGTTGACAAGTCTGTACCATACTATTCTCTGCAAGAAGAGTTACAATTTGTCAGTTTAAACTTGACTTGGTACTTGGTAATAATCTGAAATGAAGTACTTGGCAGCTGATGAAAATCATATTTTGTGGCAGTTTGGAGTGATATACTATCAAATAAATTTAATTTAGAAAATGTTCTAGCCTAAATTTCAACATACAGTTCTGTATCTTTTTGGAGTTTATTTCCTATAATGCTTTTATCTCACTATTACCAGTGCACATATAGTTTGTTGAGTGTCAAAATACATTTCAACACTTCAGTTGACAGAAGACTTTCCGCAGAAGGGGTCTTCCATTCACAGAAGGATCTTTAGGTAGTGAAACTCCTTCCACATACAGAAGATTCCTCTTTCAAGATATGCTCTCCTTTGGAACCAATCTGATGACTTTTGGGGTGGGTTTTTACTGACATAATCTATTTATCTAATAGCAAAGTATGGCTCCCAGTTATCAAAATCTTCAGATTGATGCCACACAGAAAGAAAAGATACTTCTGTAAACCTCACCAATATAATCATCGGGGTGGGGTGAGGGGCAGGGAAGGAACGGGCAGAAAGCTTTAGCAGCCTTCATGGTGGAAGCCAAGAGCCACAAAGGGCTAACTGGCATCATTGGTGACTCTTGTGGGAGAAAAGCCTCAGAGGTTGGGAGCAGCATGGCTCAGCCTCTAATGCCAGTGTGTGGGTGGAGCCTTGAAGGTCATAAGCTTGAAGTTCTTGGTTTCTAATGTCAGTGTCAGTGGGGGTACGCTTTGACTTTGGGAGCCATGAAGGCTCTTAACTGCTGGTGTCTATGGGGGAGAAGCACTGAAGGTCAGGAGCAGCATGGCTCTTGGCCTGCAATCAGAGGTGTGGAGGGGTTAATGGTGGCTAGAGCAAACTGGCGCCCGGCCCTACCCCCCACCCCCTTACCTTAGTTACTCTCTCCTGCCCCTAAGTTTTTCTCTCCAGCAGCCTGGTGGGAACTACACTTCCCAGGAGACCTTGGGGCTCACAAGGTTTCCTGAGAAGTGTAGTTCCCACCAGGCTGTAGAAGAGAGAAACTAAGGGGCAGGAGAGAGGAACTAAGGTAAGTAGGGAGGGCATGGGGGAAGGGGTGTGTGGAAGATTTTCTATGCCCACATGACCCTAATGGGGCGTGCCTGGGGCAAGGCAGCCACTGCCTTGTTGACGCTATGCGACTGCCTGCAATGCTTGTGTGTGTGTGTGTGTGTGCGCGCGCGCATGCGTGTGTGTGTGTGTGTGTGAGGGGGGGTGGGATTCTGCAAATCCTGACACAGGGGGAGGAATAAAGGTTAAAAGAGCAGAGAATTCCTTCTTGTGGATATCGAAGGTCCCACCTGTATATTCTAATAGGCAAGTCGGCCAAATTTGAAGATACTTACATCTGGTAATTGTAATCATGAACAGACAAGACAAATCTTTCTACAAACCTGAAAAATGCCCCAAGTTTTGCAGAAAAAATTGAAATCTAAACAAAAACATATTGAGGTTTTTAAAAAAACAAAAATCTTAAAGGAGCACCTGTAGCTTTAAGAAACTGAAGTTCGCAGTTGCTGTTGCTAGGCAACCACAGCATTCTAGGCTAGGTTTTAGTCAATAAAAGGCATGGGGTGGGGTTAGAGCCCTTTCTAGGGCTGTTTTGGTCTTTGAGAGAGGATTCATTCAGACTGGCCTGGCAGCAACCATCAGGCGACCTGGTACTACCTCACTTGAACAACTCACCTGGGCCTGGTTGATTACTACTGTGAACTAGTAGCACCAAAGAAAAGCCAGAACATTAGACCCAGGTTCAAATCACCAGTCTGCCATGGAAGTTCACTAGGTGAGGTAGGATCAGTCACATACTTTCAGCCTACCCTATCTCACAGGATTAAAAGGAGAACAAGACAATGATATATGGTGCTTGGGTCCCTACTGTGGATAAAGGTGTGGTATAAATGTTGAAAATAAAACTAAAAGTAAAGCTGAAGATGGGAGGCAAATGAAAGGTAGAAGAAGAGAAAGAGGAGATGATAGTAGGGTTGCCAGGAGGAGGGAAAAACAAAATGGTGTGAGGGGGATACAGGGGAAAGTGATGGGTCCCCTCGCCAAAAAATCCTTGAGGTTTCCCTACCTGGCTCAGCACCCAACACCACACAAGTGGATCATAGTTTTCTTAGGTACAGAATGCAGCTGGGGGGGGGGGGGAAGTGGAGGCAGAGAAAGGTAGATTGGCTGGTGGTGGAAAGGAGAGAAGGACGCAAGAAAAGGGAGGAAATTGTGAGTGCTGCCAGGGAACAGAAAGAGAATGCAGAGCAGGAAAGGAAAATCAGATGCTTGGTGCAAACCCTTGTAGGTTTTAAAAGGATGGTGCATATTAAGCTTGACTCTTGTATCCTCTACCCCACATTTCATGAGTTTTCAGGTACATGTTTTTAAAACTAACATTGGAGCCACATTTTATGACTACACACTAAAACATTTAGTCTGGGTGGGTACTTATTTATGTAATGATATTTTTTCATGGGATACAGATTGTGAGTTAGACAAAAAAGGTGATAACATGCAACACTGAGATGTATCTACACCTGAAATGAATATTCACAAATACTAATGCTGAGTTTTCACCAAGTTTCATCAAATACCATTTTTTGAGTGAGAAATGTTGAAGCAACATTCACATTTTCGTACCGAATGTGAAAGTTTAAACCTAACGTTCTCATACTTTGAAACAGACTTTCAATTGGAGTTTTGTGCCTTCCAGACACACATATGCTTTTTTTCTCTTTATGACCAAGCTTCATGGGCAAAAACAGTTGCAGCCTCCCCTCCTTATTCCACCCTTGAGTCCAACTTGTATCTGAGGAAGTTAGCTTCGATTTTCGAAAGGTTATGCTCTGAAAATCTGGTTGATCTCTAAGCTGCTACTGCACTCAAATCTGGACTCAAATTTAACAGACTGACATGACAACTCTCTGAAGCAAGTACATCATGCTCCTCTCTTCCATTTTATCCTCACAACAACCCCATGAGGTAGGTTAGGCTGACTGTGAGCAAAGTCATCTAGTGAGCTTCCATGGCATGACATACATTACAGAAATAGCTCTGTCGTGTTTCTGATATTATACAAACAAATCAGGATGGAGCATTTTCCTTCAGTGAAAAGATCTTTATGCAGAAGTGGGAATCTCAAAAGAGTATTTTGTGACAGTGGTTTCTGTTGCAGGAAAGCACCTTCACTAGTGGAACAGATCAACCTGATCCCTATATGGGGGCAACGGACTTGCAAATGCTATGGACTCTGAGGCCCTTTCCACATGGGTGCTGAGCGGGGGTGCATCGGCATAAATTATGCTGATGCACACCCCCCCCCGGATCGTTCACACAGACGGTCCAGTAGGGGCACAGGTGAAGGAACAGCCTTCGCACATGCTGCACCTTCCCCAACTAGCTTACCTGCTCCTGCTGGCTTCCGTTGCATGGTGGAGGCCAGGGCACACGCCCCCCTGGCCAGAGCGATGGCTCTGGAGACGGAGGCCAGGAGTGTGTGCCCCTGGCCTCCACAACGAGATGGAAGCCAGCAGGAGCAGGTAAGCCAGTTGGGGAAGGCGGGAGGGGAACGCCGCCTTCCATCCGCTCCGTTCTCATGGCAGCAGGTGGAAGGTGCCACTTTTGAAAAGGGGCGTTTCCGCGCCACTTGGGCAGTGTGAGCTCGACAGCCTCCCCAGGGACGCTGTTTTTGCCATCCCTGGGGCACTGTATTCCGCCCATGCGGAAACTGCCTGAGATCCTGTTTGTACCCATCCCCCACCCCACCTGGACACTGGCAGACAATATTCAGAGCTAAAATATATTAAAGCAACATCTGGAGACAATCCAACATCAGCATTTTCAGAGAGTTTAGGAGTGAACATTTAGCTCCAGTAAGATCTTTTGGACTCTTGAAGACTTCTCTTGTGGGTCAGAACAGTTCCTAAACCTTACCAAGAAATTGCTGCCTGTCTGCCCGTCGTTTCAGAGTCAGTTTGACCAGATCATTAGGGACACTGGGTAGACTAGCAACCTCTCCATAGGTGCTGATGGCTCTCTGCAGCATTTCATTGCTTCTCATCTTCTCAGCCAAGTCATCTTCACTCTGGGTATGATCATAAAGCATTAATAACAACTCAAATGATCACCAAGTAGGTCACTTCCCTTAAACATATTTAATACCTCAGTTATGGCAATTTTACTAGTTGATTTTGAGCTTTGGAAAGGAAATGTTTTAAATAACTACAAGTTCAAAATCAAGTCAAATGGATGAACAGCATCTCTGGTAGTCCACGTTTACAATTAGTCCAATATATAATTTTGTTAACTCATTAAAATGTACAGTTTGGAAAGATATTTAACAACTGAAAAGACTTCATAGCTGAAAAGACTTCATAGCTAGCTACAACAGTTAACAAAAAGGCATATTGACAACTCTGTCATATGCTTATGTAGAGTGCTAGGCTAGGATCTGGAAGCCCCAGCTTTGAATCCCTACTTCCACATAAATTTGTGGTGATCTTGGGCCAGTCACATACTCTCAACCCAACCAACCTCACAGGGTTGTTGTGAGAATAAAATGGAATAAAACTGTAAGCAGTTATGGATGCCCAGAAAAGTGGGATATAAAGTACATATAGAAATACATTCCACAGATTGGGCATTGTTTTGCTTTGGGGTTTTTTTAAATTAACAAATCCATTCATCACATTGCAGGAAATAAAATGAGATCTTCCATAGATTAGCTTGTTCAAAAGTAGTATCTTTTTTCCTTTCAAATTTTAGTAGAATGGATTTTTTAACAGTTTCAGGGATTATAAAGTGAAGACTGCTGACTTTTTGCCTGTAGATGGCTGTTACTGAAGTAATTACACAGTAAAATCCTCATATTTCAATCCTGTAGTTTCAGGCAAGCAAAACAGGGTGTGTAGTGATGTTATTTTGGGGATGCGTATGCTGCGGCATGTTAGAATATAACACCAGGTATGCTGTGCTTAACCACAAGTAACAGGAGAAGCTAAGGGAAGGGAGGAGGTATATAGAAAAGAGAAGTGTACTATTAATATCCCCTGTTCCCCTCTCTCAAAATGGAGAGTCTGCTAAGGGAACAGGAATAAATCTGTCATGACCTTAAGTAAGACACAGATAACCATCTGCAATTTTAACAGCTCAGAGGGAAGTATCCTGGCCTTATCAGGTATGAGATCCCTTTTGCAGACTCAGAACAGCAAAAGATTATGGAGCTCTTTCCCGAGCTCTTATGTCCTGCAGCTTTCAGGGAGATGATAGGCCATTTTCATCTGTGCTGAACCAATTGTGTGCATATAACATTCTGCAGATCTGAGCCTGGACAGGCTTCATTGTATCCATATAAAAAAAACACAGGTCAAGTTTTTAAAAATCCAGATCTGGTTTAGCATGTGGTAGTGATTCATATGCATATGATCAGCTCAGCAAACATAAAAATACCACCCTCACCCTAGCCTGAATGAAGGCTTATCACCACCACTTGAAAAGAAGACTCAATCTCAAGTACAGAATGGAAACAGACACCTATATAACCAGACATGTGTTTCCATTTGGTTTGGTCACTTTTTACCTGCGCTTTGCCGTATCTTGCCCGTGGACTTGTGGGATATTTGCTTACTAATGTTTCAAATGCCTTCAGAGCATCTTCTGCTTTCCCCTGAAAGACAGATACTTTTCATCTGAAATAATTTGTGCATTTGTTAGGAAAATATTTGCTGAATCCATTGAGAAGGTAAACTATTAGCATTATCTATATATATAAAAATGGAACCATGTGTTTGTTGCTTCGAGAATAACCCCGCACCTGCTGGTCCAAACGCTCTGAAAATTTCACAGACACTTACTCATTCCCCCGACTGTGTTCTTACATACCTGCCACTGTCAGATAACACACCTGAGCCACGTAAAACATATTTTCCCTGGCGCACCAGGCCATGAAGCTGCCTGTGTATAACTGTCACCCTTAGAATGTTCGCTCAGATGGCCAGATATGAACAGTGAAAACAGTACATAGGGAATAACTTGAGTTAACGTGAAACACATACACATGTTGCCGTGTGAGATGTCAGGTGGGATTCCCCCCTCACACGCAGGTATCTTTCACTCTCTGTGCCTCACCCACTGCTACCACACAACACACTTACTCTCATACACATTCAGCGAAGGGAGAGGGAAGGGACGGAGGGGGAGGCATGCAAGGGAAGAGAATTGAGGGAGGGGACAGAGAGTGAGGGGTGGCATGCAAGGGAGGGGAGGGAGCGGGTCCAGCATCTGGATATGACCCACCCACCCTAGCAGAGGGAGACGGAAGGGAGGGAGGGGGAGGGGTGGCATGCAACGGAAGAGAGGGTGGGAGAGGGAAGGGACGGAGGGGAAGGCATGCAAGGGAACAGAAGTTAGGGAGGGGACAGAGAGTGAGGGGTGGCATGCAAGGGAGGGGAGGGAGGGGGCACAGCATCTAGGTATGACCCACCCACTCTAGCAAAGGGAAAGGGGAGGGAGGTAGGGGGAGGGGTGCCATGCAAGGGAAGAGAAGTGAGGGAGGATGCGGGCACACACATCAATGACATCGCACAATATCAGCCTGCGCGTTTCCATGAGCACGTACTGCTGGCTTCTGCAATTGATTTGAGCTACTGGTCCTTTCCCATTTCACCACAATAAACCACAGCAACGCGTGGCCGGGTCCTGCTAGTTATCAACTAAATCACAGTTTTCAAAAGTATTAAATAGTGTTCCAAATCACTGGCAGGGGAATCCTAAACCCAGCTACACCCTTCTGAAGAAGACTGTTAACTTCAATAGACTTAGAACCCCATACAATTTCTTATGATTGTACTGGGGGCCACTTAACGATAATATATACTTGCTCCACAAACTGAAATCCCTAACTGGACACAAACCACAATTTGGAATCCTGCTGTATTCACAGTGGCAACAGCACATCCACATGGAAGTTTTGCACACAAACTTTCCTTGCCTCAGTCCTCCATGACTGCTATCCGATCCTCTACCACCTGAGGACTTCTTCAGGTTTTTAAAATCAGTAATATCTGTAATGATCTATCATACCAAGGTACAAATTCACTCTTTCATTTAGAAAAAATGGAAGTCTCTAGACTTTTTGCTTCAAAATTGAGAAAGTATGCTGTCAGTACCTTTCCCCTTAAAACTCTGGAACAAAAAGGACCAGACTTAGTTTTTGAAATTAACACTGGATATAGTAATAGTGACAGAATCCAGATTGTCATGGCATTGTAATCCTGTAGGATATAGGTATTACCAATTTTTTTTGAAAGCTTCTAGAAAGATACCAGTGTGAGGAATGTTCATTGCAAAGCTTAAAATAAAGATATGGCACTGATGGAATTTAAAGAAATGTTCATATCTGTACCCACAAGACATCCCAGCACTGCTTTGACTGCAATCTTCCAAAAAAAAAAGGATTATATTTAATCATATTAA
This sequence comes from Sphaerodactylus townsendi, assembly GCF_021028975.2. Classification (NCBI taxonomy): domain Eukaryota; kingdom Metazoa; phylum Chordata; class Lepidosauria; order Squamata; family Sphaerodactylidae; genus Sphaerodactylus; species Sphaerodactylus townsendi. The sequence continues at coordinate 57,843,272 of NC_059433.1, forward strand.
GGAAAGGTGGCAGCAAGTGAGGAAAACATGGAAACAGGACAAATAGAGGATGATGTCTTGTGAATGCTTCTCTAAACAGCACTGATATGAGGAAACCACACAGATGTTTTGCTCTGCCTTGGTTTCAAGGTGATCACAAGCTATAGATTTCAGATTAATAGATTTCAGATTAATAATATAGGTTCAGATTAATAGCAAACTGGAACTAATTAGCTTGCCACAATGAGCTGGGGATCAGGGAGTGCACCATCAATCCCTTCCAGGCTTGTTCATGTAAAGACAATCTCTGTTTGCCATTGTGTCTGAACCAAGTTGGGAGGGAGAGAGATACAAAGATTAAATGTATGTGTGTTTGTGTGTATAGGGGATTGATCTGAAGCACTGGTAGGAGACATGGCATCTTTTGTTCACAGTTTGTAGCACTTGTCCACTACCTTTGTCACACATCTGTTTATCTCTTATAATTGGCATGACCTGCCTTATGCCAGTATGCCTTTGCATGGGACTACAGTGCAAAATTTATGGGATAATGGCAGCGTACCCCTTAAGATTGTATCTGGCCAGAATTTTGTTGTCGACCATCTTTTAATCTTTGATGTCCCAGAAACTTGAGCTCAGATGAATTTCAGCCTTACCTTTTTACGCAGCTTCTCTGCAGCTTCAAGCTCTGCTTTAATACCTTTATCAAACTTATTGAACAACTTAGGTTTCTTCTTCTTAGCTGGAAATATAGTAAAGAGAAATAATAGACGCCTTAAGAATTCAGTATTAATCACTGAGGGATTTCCTTTGATGAAATACAGGATCTATATATGATAAAGCAATATATATATATATACACATACATACATACATACATACATACATACATACATACATACATACATACATATACATATACACATACATACATACATACATACATACATACAATATATATGTATGTATGTATGTATGTGTGTGTGTATGTGTGTGTGTGTGTATGAGTGTGTGTGTGTATATATATATGTATGTATGTGTGTATGTGTGTGTGTGTGTATATGTGTGTGTGTGTGTATGTGTGTGTATGTGTGTGTATATATATGTGTGTGCGTGTATATATATGTATGTGTATATATATGTATGTGTATGTATATATATGTGTGTGTGTGTATATATATATACACATACACACACACACGTATGTATGTATGTATGTATGTATGTATGTATGTATGTATGTATGTATGTATGTATGTATGTACGTATACACAATTGTGTATATATGTATGTATGTGTGTATATACATATACACAATTGTGTATATACATATACACAATTTACAAATGCTAGCAAGACAAGTGTATGGTGAGCCCCAAAGCTTTTATATTGCTGATACAAACCAATTAGCAAATTATAAACTTTTTGCATTTACAGTTTACAGCAACAGGTCACAGCATATGCAACAGCTTCTGGCCAGGAACTGAAAGTCCTTGTGCCCTTTTCCTAATCAGCAGCTATTGCAGTCAGTCTGACGAATCAGAGCAGTTGGAGTCAATTACAAGCCATTGGGAGATGTGATATCTGAGGCATCTCTGCAGTTCGTTGAATGCTCATCAACCCCTGGTGTGGGTGCAGGAGTGTGGGTGAAGGGAGGGAAAGCCCAGAAGCGCAGTAATGCAGATAGAAGTCAGAACTATTTTAGCTAAATATAAGCATTACAGAGTTATGACAGTTATCATGAAAAGACAATATATGTGCAAAACAGAAAGTGAAGGTGAGCTGATCACAGTTCCCAAGATTTGGAAGGCATGTTTTTATGGGACTCCTTCCAAGAACACCCATATGCTTCAGGATATTGTGCTGGCAATTCACCATATGGTTGCACGTTCTTGGGCTAACAGAAAGACAGGCTCCTGCCTCTGCTGATATTAATAGGGCCACAACATGTAGCAAGAAAGAGCCAAGATGCATTAAGACAGCAATTTTGTAAAACATGGCATAATCCATGCATTTTCCTGGAGCATGATTTAAATAACAAGATCGCCATTAAAACATATTGAAATAAGTTATCTCCCCTGATGCTGCAGTGATGCTACTTTGCTGCTTTTAGAATGAAATGCTGGCCATGACAAATCAAGAGAGCTTATTAGTGGCTACCAAAAACAGAAGCCTCCCCTGCATTTCCCTCTTCAAAATTTACAAAATCTTGTTACAGCTCTAATTTCCCTGCTACTGAGAACTGGGCACAGGAAAACTCAAGACTGGTGATGTTGGTATTACATTTCATAGCGCTATATGGAATCAGGGGAGATGCAGACTGCTGTTTTCAGCAGTGGACAAGGGGCCACCATAATATCTAATTAGCACTCCACACTAGGAAAAGCACAAGAAGAGAACATGCAAAACTAATCATGAACCTCTTAAGTAATATTTATCTGGAACATTAAGGCATTTTTCAGATGTCAGAAGGTTTGGGGGGTTTTTTGTGATGGGTACGGACCTAACAATCATGCCCTCACATACTCGCTCCTTGTACAACGGACATTAAAATTTTCCACTTTTTTTTTTCTAGGATTAGCTATGACGACCAAATACAGAAACCTACAGTTGTTTTCCTCCTTATAAACTGGAATCTGAGCAGGGATTAAAACATGGTTCAGAGTCCTGGTTTGTGGGAGGAAACCAATTTTTCAGGAGTCCACACTAGGACATCATGGCAAACTGGAATTTGTAATCTTCCAAGATTAAGAAGTCTAGCACAAGCATACTTTACAGCCCTGTTGGGGGGGAGAAGGGCATAGTTGGACAAAGTAGCTCTTGGAACTGGAATGGGGCTGTGCCAGTGCGTTTGCCCATACCACCAGTGGAAATGGCACCTACATTGGTAGAAATGACAAACTGGGTGGTGGGCAGGCACCACACAACTCAGTGGCTCATTCTGCACATGCAGTATAATGCACTTTCAAACTGCTTTCAGTGCTCTTTGAAGCTGTGTGGAATGGCAAAATCCACTTGCAAACAGTTGTGAAAGTGGTTTGAAAACGCATTATTTTGCATGTGCGGAAGGGGCCAGTAACATGTGACCTAGAAGACCCTGCTGCCTGCAAACCTGCCTGGCCTAAAGATGGATGCCATCATGGCAGGGGGCAGGTGATCCCAGCATGGAGCTGACTTTAGTTGGCTTCCACCAGGCTTTTGGCCCAGGAACATCCCTGATGTAGCCCTCAGACTTAGGCCACGATAACACACTGTATAAGTCTGTTTCTCCAATGGATTTGTCTGGGTGGCAGTGAGGATTTTTTTCTCTCTGCTGCTTGCTATGCTGTTTGGAGTTCCATTGGAGGCAGATTGGCACCACCTTCGCTACGCCATCACCAGGCACCACCAAGCTGCCAGCCACCACCAAGCTCCCCCCCCCCCCAATCTGGAATGGGCTGTAAGGGAAACATAACATTTTCCATCTGGATTTCCAACTGCCTTTCAAATCTTCTTCTGTTTCCAGTTCACAGAGCCTCTTTCCTTAACAAGCTGCAATGCAAGCTCTTTTACTGCTTAACTAATAACCTTGTTGTGCGAAC